>NC_137677.1:51982293-52027293 GCF_963989245.1 Nansenia antarctica | reverse complement strand
GGAAACTATGAAATTAAAGAAAAACCTGTGGAGCTTTGCCAGAAACAAAGCTGATAATGATAAATTACGAAAATTTAAATAATGTTTGCCTTTTTCTCTGAGCAAAAGAAGACTATGGCGACAACTGAACTGTCTTACTATTTTCGTGGCCAGTGCCATTTCCTGCCTTTGTCCTGGCAATGGACACACATTGAAGGTGAGGGTGAGGGGGGGCTCAGTGTGAGAGCTACCCTGGGGTCCGTCATGCAGTGCAGACAGCTGGACCTGGATAATTTCTCAGGCAGTACTGTAGGAGACCCTCTTTGCGGAATTGTCTTTTTGAAAATCACACGTGTCCATCTGGCTTACACACACACAAACACTCACACTCACACACACACTCACACACTCACACACACACACTCACACACACACACAGACACAGACACAGACACAGCGCTGTGCTTGAAAGCTTAATGTAATTAAGGCTTCAGTTCAATTAAAGGCAGCCACATTTTAATTAAAACTCCCCATCGGGGGGCCTGGCACCCAAGGCGCTGCTATCCTTGTTGTTGTCTTTTGTTTGGGTTCCTTTGTCTTCCTCATCATTTTGGTTCTTACCCTGAACCGCTCAAACAACCACTGTGAATGGATGCTGATAAGGACAGAACCACTGTCAGAATGAGATGAATGAATGATCTGAAGACCTTTGTTTATGATTGACTGTGTTTTTAAGGCTAATCGATTTCCTTTACCATGTCAGCCGACCAGGAAAAACACTTGGAGTTGTAGCGTAGAACTGGCTCTCTCTTTCGTGGTTAGGAAAACAATCTGTGTCTAGCATTGTGTACCATTATACCGTTGTTTATGGTTGGAATTAACATTCCCCACAGTGTTTCCTCCAGGAATTTTTACCATGGTGGCGGGTAGTGCTGGCGATTTTTTCGCGTGCACGCGCACGAAACGCGCACGCGCGCTCAAAACAACGACGTCATTTCAGCCAAAACTCGAAAATAAAATGTTTTCCTGTAAATTAAAAACAAGGGTAGTCCGTCCGTCCGTCCCTCTCTGGAATGGAATGGAATGGACTTTATTTGTCATTGCTACAGTACAGGTACCAGACAACGAAATGGTCCATTAAATAAAATGACACGGTTCAAATGTTCACGCCGGCAGTCCGGCTCTCACACATACTGGCAGCGTCCCGGTCTGACTTAGCTCTCGTTTGTGCACGGCTTTCTTTCTTTCCTTCCTTCCTTCCTTCCTTTATGTGAAGTGGCCGGTCCCGGGCACAGCTGCCTCGCATCCGCTCAACGAGCCCGGCGGTTCGGTGCTGCGCTGATTAGCGGATGCGGGACAGCTGTGTGAGCGGATCGCTCCATCTCTCATCTTGATGAAGATGAATGATCTTTATTGTCATTGTAACAGGTACAACGTAATTTAAATGAGGAATCACAAAACAGTTTTGCAAGCGCGTCGCTTCGCGCTTGTGGGTGTGTCTAGCGCTGTGAAGGTCTGAAAAGCGGCCTAAATTTTTTATTTTTTTTTGGGTTGAGAAATCTGCATGGTGGCGGAGGAAATTCCATCGTGGCGGACCGCCACGATGAAATGCATGTAGAGGAAACACTGCCCCATAACTGCATTAGGGAATAGCTATCGCTGTGCTCAGAAACCAAAAGACCTGTTAATTCAGGTGCTCATTTGTATGACAAGCAGAAGACATACACAGACGCATTGAGAGAGAGAGTGAGTCATGGAGTCACATTAAAAAGTCAGCACAGATGTAACACAGATTATTATCACTTTATTGTGATTATTACTAAATCAAAATGGTGTCTTATCATTGGCAGCAGCTCATTACAGTGAGGCTGTTTGCTATCTCTCTGACCTTACAGTTCAAAGTGGCGGCTCGCCTCTGAAGCCTCATTTGTATGTGTTGGCGCATGCTTTAATAGAGGGTGACATTTGTCTTCCAGACAGACAGTCTATTTTGTGTAGTTTAATTTCTTAACTAGTTCAATTCAGTGATCAGGTGTGTGTGTGTGTGTGTGTGTGTGTGTGTGTACACACACATACATTGGATGATACAATAAACTGAACTTTCAAACATGGTTTTTTCTTTTTTCTGAGGCTACATGGTAAAAATAAATGGTGCTCTGTAGGCCAGCAACCTGTGCTCCTACCCTGCCAGTGCACTGAGGAGCAGTAACAAGTACAACTTTGCGCTGGATTTCAGGTGCCATTAAAGGGGGGAAATGCAACATGGAAATGTCAAAATGCGCGACTGTCATGCACAAATCAGCCTTAAAACATTGTTGTAACGTTAAATAGCTAGCTAGAGACATCGGCATAATAGTGATTTTTTTGGGTTATGCTTCTAAAGAAAAGGTCTATAATACATTGAAATTACATTAAACTAAGATAATACAATGGTTATCATCATTTTTCAAGTCTTTATTAACAAAGAAAATAATTACATTTGTGGTTCTCTTTTGTTGCTTCTTTTACGTTTGCCATTATCTTGCCGATGACTCACAAGGCATTCAACACTTGATTGTATCCCTTGCTTTGGAGTGTGCGTCTGAAAAAACTCAGTTTTGAGGGCTATGTAGCCCTACCACTTGGCCCTACCCCTACATGAAAACAAGAATTGGGACACCCCTATCCTACACATGCAACAGGCAAAACGGAGGGTTAGGACTAAAATGTAGGGCTAAGGGGTGATTGGGCCCTAGACTTCTGAGGCGTAATGATCTCTAACATATTCATCACAGTATTATGATTATGGATATCTATGGAACAGTAAATGTCTTGCCATATAATACGAGAGATATTTTTTTTACCAGTTCTTGTTTATTTCTCCAACAAAACAAACTGACAGTACTGCCGTGGACAGAGATACTCAGATGGGGGAGGCGGAATTCGAATGAGACCCCATCTTACGTGGCCAGCCCATCTGAATGGCTTGATGAATCGTCCACAAAAGAACGATTGGCTTGTTTTATTTCACAGTTTGTGTGTCATTCGGCCCATCAGAAACCCACTTAGCACTGTAAAATTGAGTTTTTCATAATGGGGTGGGATGTTTAAATATCATTCCCAACAAAGGACAAGGTGTGAGATACATTACAATCCCAAAGCAATTGACAAAATATTTAATGGGTGTGACGTCTTCAAGATGTCTGCCAGGCTCATTCAACTGTAAACGGTTGTACACATTGAACTCGAGGCTGGCGCCAACCAAAAACCCTCTACGATATCGTTGGGGACAACCCTGCACACTCCACATCAAATGACTGCTTCTCCATCTGATCCTGCTGCCACACATACCACAAGACTAAGAGAGTTGTAATGGCTACATGTATCTATCTGTGTATCTATCAGGCTATGGTCTCAGATGCAAGATCACTTCCTTTCATAGATCACACCTTCAGAAGGTAACGACACCATCAGCAAGCTCAGTCTAACCACTCTGTCTTTTTATTCTTTTCATCCATCCTTCCCTTCCCTCTCTCTCTCTCTCTCTCTCTCTCTCTCTCTCTCTCTCTCTCTCTCTCTCTCTCTCTCTCTCTCTCTCTCTCTCTCTCTCTCTCCTCACAGGCGGTTGCCCCTCTCAGAGAGAAGATTCGTGATCTGGAACTGAGGTATTCTTGCAGCATCCCTCTCTCTCACACACACACACACACACACACACACACACACACACACACACACACACACACACACACACACACAGTCAGGGTATCCGCGGTGTCTTGAAAAGTATTAAAAGTTGATAAATCAATTTTGGGAAAATCAAGACCCTTAATAAGTATTAAAAAGTCTTATCACGGTTTTATGAGGTCTTGAATTTTGTAGGTATTTTTCTGAATTAGACTCTGTCCAAAGAGTTTGAGTCCTAAAAACCTTTAGTAAAAGTTCGTGAATTTATTCGTTTTATTAAAAAACAAAGATGAACCGGAAATTCTGTTGTATGATAGTGGTCTAGTCTATTGCAAACTAAAACTGTTAAGTTAAAGGTGTCACTGATGTAAACGGTTACAGCTCGAAGTGGCGGTGAGGTCTGGTAAAATATTGACACAGTCTTTAAAAAGTCTTAGAAAGGTATTGAAATGAACCTCAAGATTCCTGTATATACCCTGAATCTCCCACCCATACCATGTTTATTCATGACATATCATAAGTGCTGGACTAATGCTCCATACCAGCTCATAAGGACAGTTGACACACTGGCATGTCCCGGTCATTTACTGGAACTGTTGTCTAGGTGTAAACTGACCAAGGGTAGGGCATACCTCTAAATATATATTTTTAAATATTGTAAATGCTCCTCAATTCTCCCCTCCCACTGTAAATCCTGGTGTGAATAAGCCTTAACAGCTGAACAAGCAGCAGGCCTTATAGGAAAAAGAGCAAGGTTGTATTAAATACACACTCTACTTTTGTAGTGTGTAAGTCTGTCCACAGCACTTCAAACGGAAGTGAAGGTACGAGAGAGTTGAGTTTAGTAGTTCAGTGTGTGTGTGTGTGTGTGTGTGTGTGTGTGTGTGTGTGTGTGTGTGTGTGTGTGTGTGTGTGTAGTTAAGGGTCTGGTGTTTTAGTCATGATGGCTGGGTTGCACCAACATGGATTAAAATAATCCTGGTTTAGGTTTAATCTAGGTTTAGTTAATCTCGGTTTAAACTGGTTCATAATTAATCAGAGATGCGTTACACATCTTAATTTTAAACCTGGATTAGTTAAACCATCTTAAACAAAGGGGAAAAAAGGATTAGTTCATTTTCAGTGTCCCCTTCTTGGGATTCAGATGAAATCTAAACAAATTCACGATGTAGGCTAAATAAACATGGCCCTAAATAAAGTTACCGCTCTATCTTGTAAACTAGATACTTTTTGAACAAATGTCTCGTGAACTTGGTACTTTTAAAAAATGAAAGCTGTTACTGTTACCACTGCTGACGTGACCAACTAGTAGTCTCCTACTCTCTTCCCAAAGCTGTATGATAGATGGACAATAACCTGACACATGTTTCATCACTAACATAAGTGAATTGACAGAAATGTTATGAGCAGACATGAGGGTTTTCTTACATTAGTAATGGGAATGTGGGTGATAGCTGGTCCAACCTTCCCATTGAGGTATATGACAGACTCTTTTGTAAATCTATACCGCCGGGAAAACTCACTATTGTTATAAAATTCAATTGGGTTTAACCTGTCTCGAATTTTCATGGGAGAAACTCTTTCCTCTACTCCCATCCAGCGAAGATATGTAGCCATGTTGTCATTAAAACTGAAATAAACCTAAACCTCCTCCAGGGGTGGTTTAAATATAACTCCTGTGATGGATCTATTTAAATATAGAATAAAGAAAAGCAGCCTGCTTCGTTTCAAAATGCATAGGAAAAGGTATTTAATATACTTCTGCAAAAGGAGAAAGTTTACAGTAGGCCTAGTCAATAGGCGGCCCGCGGGCCACATCCGGCCCACGGAGGATTTTTTTCTGGCCCTTTGATTCATATTGATATTATTAGAACATTACACAGCAAGCATATGGCTCCTAGTAAATATATTTTTCTGTCCATTCCCGATTGAACGCCGTTTTTGGGCAAGAATTGGCTCTGTCAATGTCCTCCAGTAAGAGGCTTTATTAATAAATAAAAAAGATTCCCTATGCTACGTGCCTTGCGCGCATGGATACGTTTGTGCGCTCCACAAACAAAACTACTTTTCCTCAGTCAAGCGTTCAACCGCAGCTGAGCGGCATTTAGTGAACTAGCTAGAAGACAGACCTCATATTATTTGAAAATGTCGCTGTCTACTCTGAAAAAGAGGAAGATTGACAACGAAAATCGCCAGTTCCGTAAGGAATGGACAGAGAAATATCTATTTACTGAGATTACTACAAACGATACTAGAAAACAAATATGCTTGCTGTGTAACGAGTCAATCGCTGTCTCAAAGGAGTACAATTTGAGAAGACACTTCAACACTAAACACTCGAACTTCAACACAAATTACCCAGAAGGATCAGATGCACGCAGACAAAAGGTGCAGAGCCTAACCGCGAACTATGAGCAGAGACGAGATATTTTGGCCCGGTCCTGTTCCGAGCAAGAGAGGACGACAACAGCCTCCCTCCGCGTAACATGGATTCTAGCCAAAAAGAAAAAGCCGTTCACTGATGCAGAAACTGTCAAAGAATGCATGCTAGCTGTTCTAGACGACGTGGTGACGGATGAAAAGGTTAAGAATAGTGTCATTACTTCTATTCGGAAAATCCCAATGTCAGACACAACTACAATTAGAAGAGTGGAGGCACTCGCAACGGATGTTTTCGAAACGCTTTTGGACAAGCTAAAAAAGGCAGAGGTAATGTCGCTAGCTGTTGATGAGTCTACCGATGGCAGTGATGTAGCAGAGCTATGTCTCTATGTGAGATTCTTTGATGGTGAGTGCTTTCGTGAGGATTTGCTGGGTTTAATTCCACTGGAGGGACAAACAACAGGTCAGATCATTTTTGAGAAGATCGTTTCCTTTTTCAACGAGAATGGACTAGATTTGCAACGAGTCAACATGCTAGCCACAGATGGAGCCCCTTCCATGACTGGGCGCGTGCAGGGACTCTCCGCTCGTCTTGCTGCCCTCGCGCCACAGATGAAACCACTGCACTGCCTGATACACCAGGCCGTTCTCTGCGCCAAGCTAAGTGGTGAGTTAAAAGGCACCATGGACAATATAATGTCGATGATCAATTTCATCAGAGCCACCTCGAGTCTACAGCACCGTTTGTTTCGCAAACTTTTGTCAGATATGTCAGCCGAGCACAGTGATTTACTTGTACATAATGACATTAGATGGCTAAGTAAGGGTAACGCACTAAAGAGAGTTTGTGAACTCAGGCACGAGATCATTGCCTTTCTCCGGGGCTGTCACCACAAGAAGGCTGCCCCTTTTCTAGCCCAAATGCAAGACGATGAGTTCATGGCAGATGTCTGCTTTTTAAGTGACATTTTCCAGCACTTGAACGGACTGAACCTGCAGTTGCAAGGGAGGGACAAAACCGTGTGTGATCTAGTGGACAGACTGAATGGGTTTAAAAGGAAGCTAGAGTTATTCTGCATTGATCTAACCCCCACGAAAATGCTGCACTTCCCAACACTACGCGCTCTGATCAACTCGTCATCAGCACAGATTAGTCCTGCGATGACAGCATTTATCGATAAACTGATTGATAACTTTGCTGCGCGGTTTGATAACTTTAATATTCCCGCAGAGGTGATGAGATTTACTAAAGACCCCTTTTCTGTTGATGCTGGGGGAGAGTTTGCAGCTGAAGCCAAACAGGTGCTTCCGTCACTGGACGAAGGCTCCCTGCAGTTAGAACTAATAGACATCCAAGCATCGTCTGATTTGAAGCATGATTTGAGATCATTGGCATGTGAGCAGTTTTGGGTTAAACTTAGCCAGGTACAGTTCCCAAACACCAGAAGGTTGGCCTTTTTTCTACTTACTATGTTTGGTACAACGTATACTTGCGAGTCAAGCTTCTCGCATATGAATGCAATAAAAACCAACACACGTGCCTCCCTCACAAGTGTGCACCTCCACCAGTGTCTGCGTATTGCCCTCACTCCATATGAGCCTAACTTTGCAGTGCTTGCCAAGTCAAAGAAATGCCATTTCAGTCACTGATTAGAGCACTGGTTGATGATTTTTCTTCCTTTTGAGGGTTTGTTAAAGCAGACGTGAAATGCACTGATGATAGTAGGCTAGAGTAGAGCACCGATATCCAAGTGGGCCTAATGTAGGCTAATCTGTTTTTTTGTTTTTTTTAAAGGGAGACATTTTATAAAAGTAAAAAATTACTGGCACAACTTACTGATAATGCCATGACATGAGCACTTGATGTTTTTGTCTTTTATTTTGATTCGTTTTTTTTATGTTTTGAATTGAGTTGTAGCAGATGTCAAATGCACTGATTAGTAGAGGATAGATTAGTAACAGGAAAAAAGTAATCTGGTTTGTTTTGTTTTATTGAGAATGAAGACTGTGTAGCCTACTTCTGAGTGATATACAGTAGTATGAATAAACACTTTTGATGCACAGTATTCAGGGTATTGTTGTTTTTCATTTTCACATGTAGGCTAAGCGTTACAAAACGACACTTAATTAAAGTTTGGCCCCCATACACATAACATTTGAATAAGTTGGCCCTCATACAAAAGTAATTGACTAGCCCTGGTTTACAGCATGTCAGACAAGTCTGGCAGTCAAAGTTTCTCAGAAAAAGTCTAGATCACTGGTCACATCTCTGTATAGGTACACTCAGGTACCAAGCCCGCCCTCGGGTGAGGTATAGGCCAATCATTAGCTAGGGGTGTGGATTTGTATATGGAAGAAGATGATCGGGGATGAAGGTTAAGGGGGAATCGACCCCCACTTTCTCCTAGAGACACAAAGGTGGAAAAAGGACACGAAGGCCACAAACTGGTTTAGTCTGGTCCTAGAGTACTGGGCCTGGGGAAACACAAAAGTCCAAAACTGCTCTAGATGGCTTAGTCCATCTAGGTGCAGGTCAGGAGAAAAGAGAGCAATCAGGTCTTTGTAATAATTTAAATGTGTCTGTTGTCTAGCCAGGGTGGTCAGTTTACGCGCACGTGCACGTGCATAAAACGCGCCCTGGCACTCAAAACAAAGACGTAATTTCACCAAAACTAGAGGGTGGCAATTTATTTATTTTTTTAATAGCGGTTAAGTCATTAAAGCAGGTGATTTTATATAGAAGGTGATCAAATACCAAGATATCCTACAGCTGCAGCGGAACGCGCATGACACACACACACACACACACACACAGGAAGATCATCAGCTCATCGAATATGAAGTACACAAGAGACAATCAGCTCATCGAATATGAAGTACACAAAAGTACACATCGAACCGGGAACGCGCATACAGCACTAAACAACATCCGTAGAATATAAACTTGTGACTGACAGTCACATACATACATACACACACAGACACACACACACACACACACACACACACACACACACAATGAAAGATCATCAGCTCATCAATACGAAGTAGGCCTACATGAGAGTACACGCACAAAACCGGCTAACGTTACTGTTTACACAAGTAAAATCACAGTGTGACAGTCAGATGAAGCATTCGGTAAACAACCGACAGCAAGGTAATGCATCAGCTGAGTTAAAGAAAACCAACTCTTACCTTTGATGACACCGACATGAGCCCTGCTTACCCGTACCTTTTAGAGGCAATAGATAATTTTTGCCCGTGCATATTGCTATGAATAGTTCGAAGCTAGCGTTAGGTGCGAGGCTGCTCGGTTAACCCATTAGCGGGAACATTATTTGTTTCACAAAATAGGCTGATTTAGTTGACCATGAACATCAGACTATATTACGAATGTTCATTTAAAATACTCGTATACTCAGCACTGGTATAAGAACATGAACCAGAGAACAGCAGTAAATGCAATAACCCACAGTCGTCGCTGATGATGTTGCTTTTTCGATTAGGATACAGGATTAAAGGGACGGGCGCCGGGCGAAGAGAGAGAGAGAGAGAGAGAGAGAGAGAGGGGAGTGATTTCCTGAAATCCAAATGTCCCGCGAAATTCGGACCAATCACAAAACTGTTGAGAGCGATTCAGTCTCGATTGCAGTGCGAACACAAAGAGGTTAATTGCAACATTGTAACATATTGTACACCCTAAATCGTAACGAAATGTAGGTCTGAAAGCGGCCTAAATCTAGCTTCAATCTGCTTTTTTTCTGTTCTCCGGTCATAATAACTAATAATCGTTGCGCAGCCTGAATCAAAGTGGACAATCAATTAGTGGCGGAGAAAATTCATTCGTGGCATATAGAGGAAACACTGTGGTTTCATTGTTTACTAGGCTGAGGTCGTCAATGTGTTGGTTCTGTCCTTGTGAATTCAGTCAGGTGAAGGAATATTCTTATCAATATATAAAATGTCTTAGTAGGCAATATCATTCTATCATTAAATAGACAGGTAGGCTAGATTGAATAGGTAACACCTGTGAGGACACACCTACGTGAGATTACAATTACGTCATAAATACATGAAAAGACAATCAAAACAATCAGTGTTACATATAAGATATACACTGGCTCAAAAATCTGTGTACATGAATAGGAGCCACTTCCCACTGCCAGTGTGGCGAGTGCGCTAGGACGAAATCCAATTCCAAGGCAGCGTGTGTCTGTGCGTGAGTCTCCATGCTTGCGTTTGATCAAACTGTGCCCTGGAGTGATGAGTTTGTGTTTACGGTGTTATTTTATTCATACCTTTCTCAAGAGTACAACCTAACTCCTCCTTAAATGCATGGTAACAGGGCCCCAGGGGAGGGGGGGCCGCGGCCTCAGGCCAGAGAGAGGTGAGGTTTCAGGTATCGAGGCTTTTGAAACATGAAAACAAAGCGCTTTTAGTGTGCTCAAATACCGCCTGGCTTAACTTAAAGCTCCCACAGAGCAAACTGCTCCCAGCCCTGTTCCTCCCTGAGTGAGGGAGAGCAGCGGCAGATATTGTGTGGTCGGTGATTTAGCAGCCAGCCACACTTTGATTGGTCAATTAGCCTCGGCTGTGGCCACTTGACCAACCAGTGTCCTTGCCTGGCTCAGCTGGTGGTGCTGATACTTGGGGTAGGCATGAAGGGGCTTACGCACACACACACGCGCGCGCACACACACGCTGGCCTGGGGCCGATTCCTAGAAGCGCGATTAACTCTATCTATCACACAGTCAAACTAGATCGTTTGACTGTGTGATAGATAGATAATATGATCTTTTGAAAGTGTGATCGATCGATAGATAGATAGATAGTTTGATTGTGTGATAGATAACTTGATATTTTAAAAGTGTGATAGATAGATAGATAGATAAAAAAAATAGGTATGTCTATGAACTTGCATTGCCATCATCACAGCGGTGTGGTTGGCGCAGGGGTTAAGGCAGCCAGCTAGAGGTCCGAAAGTTGCCGTTTCGAAACTTAATTTAATGTTTTTCTTTGTTTTTTTTACATTTAACCGAAGCCTTCATGCAAATCGATTTACAATATATATATATATATATATCTGTCTAAGTGAATCATCTATCTATCAGTAATCATAAGAAAAAATAATCTATGCCAAATCCATGGTCCAGTTAGAAGAACATAATTTACTACTCAGAAAGGCTTCAAACACCATTGTAATCGTGTCAGTTCTTGTAAATTAGCCTGCACCATCATTTTATAGCCTACATACCTTTTTAGATGAGATTTTAGATTAGATTCAGACAACGAAATGCAGTAAAAAGTGTGTCAGAAGAGGGATTTGAACCACCGTCTTAAAATGACAAATAAATACTATGGCAGTGGTCAATACCACTATGCCATTGTGACGATATGACTGTATGTAGCCTGCTGCTGATATCACCACAGTAGTAAATATCCATTTATTAAAATATGAACATATAACAATAACTGGGGCTAGTATGACCTACGCATTTAATCGGTCAGCAATTTCTTGCCAAACCATTTTCCTCGCCTTGTTAATTGCGGCAGTATTGCACTATTTTACATCTTATTTTTCGTCTTCATAAAGATCAATAAGTAGGAGTGCTGCGCAAAAAGTAGGACCGCTGTGGAGTGTAGTATCTTCATTTCGACAGTTCGACTCTTCGGGGCTCTTTATGTCTGCGTGCACGCGCCCATATCGAGGATTTCTAAACCGGTGTTCTGTGAACACTGATGACACAAGTCTGATCCTCGTTCGAGGAATCACCTGAGGCTTGAATCCCAATCACGAGTTCCCTGAACGCGGCTTTTATTTTAATCGCTGATACTAATCAAGGTACGTGGAATACCCCCCTGCTCACTCACCAACACAGTCATACACTCTCACACACATAACTCATCAATACCAGGTTGAGGGTCAGAACTCCTCTCCCATTCTCCCCTACCTTGTGTTTACTCCTTTTCCTCCCATGAATTCAATCTCCTGGCCTCTTCCAATTCTCTCTCTCTCTCTCTCTAGTTAGTACATGCTTTTAAGGAGAAGTTTGGTTGTACTGTAGAGAACACAATATGACTGTGTCACTCAAACACAAGCATGGACATGCATATTATGTGCCTATTCATTAATTGGTCAATTAGTCTCAGCTGTGACCACTTCCTGCATGAAGCCTGATTCACGCTGCCAGGGTCTGGAGGAGGAGGTGAAGTGTAACCGTAACGAATGCCTTGGAGATATCTAGAAATAATGCAGCATGTTTTATTTGGTAATAATTTAATACATCTTCTAAGACAAGCAATTTAATACATCTTCTAAGACAAGCAATTAAATACATCTTCTAAGACAAGCAATTTAATACATCTTCTAAGACAAGCGTAGGAGCTGAGGCAGACATGTGTATGTCTAAAGCCAGATTGATGCACATTTAGAATAGAATAAGAAGATAAAAAGGTTATTAGTTGACCAAGGATTGGTAAATCAGCTGTCGGACGAGTGTAAACATTTCCATCATGGTCAACCATGCCTACTGGTGAGGTTTTGACCCATGGTCAACCATGCCTACTGGTGAGGTTTTGACTCATGTTTGGACCCACACTCAAATCTGTGCAAAAATATTTTATTGCAAGCTTTCGGTCATAAACCTTCTTCAGGCAAAAATGTACAAGAAATAAGGGGGTGTTCTCACTAGAACATTTGCTTCACTTGAAACGGAGTTTAGGATAAAGTTCGCTTTGCTCTGCGTCGTTTGGAGCTGTGAGAACGCGCATTCGAAGTAACTCCCGGAGCAAATACCCGTCGGATGCTCTGCTTGAAAAGGGTGGTTTCGCTTCGGTTACAAACGACGCATCCATCACTTTGCTTCGCTTCGCTTTTGGTGAGAGCGCTGCTCGAGGCAGTCCATAGGAAAACAACAACGGGCAATTCTCAATTTCTCTGACCAATCAACTACCACGTCTGTTGCTTCGATTGCGTATGTTACTTTGTTTACATGAAGGGCAGTGAGAACGCAAATCAGAAAAATAATTTATGCAACAATGTTGCTCATCCACTTGCTCTGGGTCTCGATTCGGACTTTCATGTGAGAACATGACCTAAGTAAAATTAGGCTTTAATAATACGGGCCCACATAGTCACACGCCTCCCGCCCAACCTGGATCCATACCAGTTCGCCTACAGAGCCCACAGGTCCACAGAGGACGCCATCGCGACGACTCTCCACTCCACTCTATCCCACCTGGAGAGGGGGAACAGCTACGCGAGACTGCTCTTTGTGGACTTCAGCTCTGCTTTCAACACTATCCTTCCAGACAGGCTAGTGACCAAACTACTAGACCTGGGACTATCACACTCTATCTGCGCATGGATCAAGGACTTCCTGTCTGACCGCCCCCAGAGGGTGCGGGTGGGCTCCCACACCTCCACAGCCCTCAGACTCAGCACTGGGTCCCCCCAGGGCTGCGTGCTGAGCCCCATCCTCTACAACCTCTACACCTACGACTTCACCCCCGTCCACCCCAGCAACTCCATCATAAAGTTTGCAGACGACACCACCGTGGTGGGCTGCATCTCGGGGGGGGACGAGGTGGCGTACAGGGATGAGGTGGAGCAGCTGGGCAAGCTGTGCAAGGTTAACAACCTGCTGCTGAACCAGTTAAAGACCCAGGAAATCATCGTGGACTTCAGGAGGAAAAGATCTGAGGTCCAGCCCCTGCTCGTCCATGGAGGGAGCGTGGAGAGTCTCAACTCTCCGATTCCTAGGGGTGCACATACAGGAGGACCTGTCCTGGAGGACCAACACAGCAGCCATCATCAAGAAGGCACAACAGCGGCTCTACTTCCTGAGAGTCCTCAGGAAATACCACCTCAGACAGTTCACTACATCGAACTCTGATCATTTCCATTCAAAAGTTTTGTTTTCCTTGTTTTGTGGGGAACACTGGGATATTTGGTTTTTAATTCTATTGCCCAGGGAACTATGTGTTTTTTCACTGCACACACAGCGAATCAGCAGAAAACTGTTGATGATTTCCCGACCCGTGTGTATCCGCATGCCACTTTCGAATGCAAGGTCCGAAAGTGGCATGCGTTTTGGATTCCTTCTTTTGTGGGGAACACTGGGATATTTATTATTATTATATATTATTTATTATTATTTAATTTTATTCCCCTGGGAACTGTGTGTTTTTCCACTGCCACACAGCAAATCCGCAGACAACCGCTGATGAATTCTCGACCCTTGAAACAGCCTGTTGAGAAAAGGACCGAAACAGAGGCATGCTAGAATGCCTTTAGATTCAAATCTGTGTGAAGATTTTAAAGAGCGTAATAGGTTTCCTTTCATTTAGAAGGTATATGCAAAGGGAACCAATTAGAATTCATTCCATCAATTCTGTACTGATGACACCACAATTTTGAGAGTTTCCAGAATTGCTCCCCCCTCAATCAACCAGTCAACTATCTGATGTGAGTGTCTGTTGCTGTGAAAGAGTGTGATTTCACACTGGTTATTTTGGTTATGTCGCCTGTCTGCTGAGCCTGCCCTGCAGGGGTCACAGTGGGAGATGTCTGGTGACATGGTTGTGTGTCTGCCAACTAAGTCCTAGAGGGCATGGGGGTAGACTGTGGAAACAAGAAACAATGTTCCAATTAAGTCCAGTATGAACCTGTCCATCAGCTCTAAGAGATTATTCTTGTCTATGGGTGGTGGGCATTTGACGCATCACAGCAATCAACTGGGCCCGATATTTAAAAATGTGTTTGAACGTATTTCGTAGATTCGATGAAATCTTTCAATTAGGTATTTGAAAAAATAAATGTGGATAGGGATTCGGATTTGGTAATCCAATCTGACCTTTAATAAATAAATTAAATCTTTCAAATCTCAAAGGTAATGTTTCTGGAGTTTTAATGCCCGAAAATAAAGGATAACCTTTATTCCGCTGGAATTATGGATTTAGGGTGGATTTAGAAGGTGAAAGGCAACATTCTAATATCAATAAGGTCAGGGTGTTGCGGGGAAAAATACAGAAAATAAATGTCAAAAATCAAATGTCAGCTCAAAATCTTATGGACATTTGTATTTTGTCTTTCCAGTTTCTCTCAGAAGTACCCCCCAGTCAAGTTCCTGTCTGAGAAGGATCGAAAGAGGATTTTGGTAAGTGTTTCCATTCTGGCACCCCAAGCATGCACGGAGACACTTGTGTACACACACGCACGCACACACACACACACACACACACACACACACACACACACACACACACACACACACACACACACACACGCAAACACACGCACACCCTCTTCCTGGAATATTAAGACACCCAGTGTGTTTCGGAATACATCACTTCCACTCTTTCTTATATTTCTGAGAGAGACCACAACCCCAGACTTACTCCCTAATATAAATCTCCTCCAACACCCTCTCCACTGCCTCCTGAATTTCTCTCTCTTATCTTCTCATGCTGCTCCTCCTCCTCCTCATGCGCTAAGTCAACCAGCGGTTTGCACTCTTAGTCATCCAATAACATTTCAATCCCATTTCTTCTTCCACTCTTTCTGTTCCTCGTTGTGGCCTCAGCTCAGGAGGAGATTGCAGCGGCGTCTTGGTAGATGCCTGTGGAGAGTCAGTGGTGCTAAACTAAACTCCATGATTACAAACATCTCCTGAGGCCGGGGAATGCATGTTTGTGTTAGTTTACCTGCAAGTGTTTTTTGTTTGTTGTTGTTGTGGTTGCTGTTAGTTTACCAATGAATAGGCCCAGAAGAGAATTGTGTGGGGAGTAGAGGAAGCAGAGGAGGGTGGATTTCCTGGCCTTGCATAAGCCTCCATTCCCTTGTCACTGGAGCAGAACAAGGGCTGTGCTGATTGTCTGAACACCGAACCAAACACTTTTACACAGTCTCTCTGGTGTCCAACCAGCGTACTACCCCAGGCGTTTTAGTAAGAGGCTGGAATATTTCTTGGACTGAAATTTATTTCTCAGCTCTTCCTCTCTTTCTCTCCCTGTTTCTATGTTTCATTCTACCCCCCCCCCCCCCGTCTCTCTCTCTTTCTCTTTCTGTCCCCCTGTTCCTGTCCCTTGATGTTGTCATGTGTGCACCTCTCTTCTAGATCACAGGGGGGGCAGGCTTCGTTGGCTCCCACCTGACTGATAAGCTGATGATGGACGGCCATGAGGTGACCGTGGTGGACAACTTCTTCACGGGACGGAAGAGGAACGTAGAACACTGGCTCGGACACGAGAACTTTGAACTCATCAACCACGACGTGGTGGAGCCGCTCTACATTGAGGGTGAGTTGAGGCTTGTGGCCGCCATACACACACACCCCTGCTGGGACCATTATGTACTGAAAAATGTAATCGCTCACTGCAATGTTAGTCGCTTTGGATAAAAGAGTCAGATAAATGGCATTTGAATGAATGAATGAATGAATGGTCTTTATTGTCATTGCTACAGTACAGGTACCAAACAACGAAATTTAATTTACTTGTTTAAATTCATTTACTTTATTGTAGGCAATAACAGGACAGACGTAGTCGTTTTGCCGGTAGAGAAAAAAACATCCACTTTATTTTCACGCTCTGCATTCGTACTGACAACAACAACATTCACTCTCCTTCATCCCACTTATATTACGTCATCACCCGCTAAGAGGCAACAGTGTTTAAACATGGCTGGAACGCCGCGAGTGGTCACTACAATATTATGATTATGATTATAATAATAATAACTTGAATTTCTATAGCGCCTTTCAAACAACCCAAGGACGCTTAACAGCCCAAGGACGCATCACGATTATGATGATTATGATGATGATTATTATTATTAGTAGTAGTAGTTTATTTTCTATAAAAGGGCCTGACACAGGCAGGGGTATTCTGACATGAATACATGTTTACCATGATCTTTTGTGACAGATTCTTTTGTGTATTAGTAATCAATGGTCCTTTATCCTCTTCTGAGGGTAGCTATAGCCTATTCAACAGTGACAATTACCATCCGAGGTTTTTCATGTGCTCACAGTTCCGGCTGAATGACGGCCATTTTTGAAAAGCAGATTGCCTTGTTAAACCTTTTGTTCTTGGGAATGTTACATGTACTGTGGGGGAAATACTTATTTTATACTTCTAAGTCACTGAAAGCCTGTCCTCCTCAAAGAGCCCCTGCTAGAATAGGTGCAGAAGCATGGCAGTGAATGAGCACAGACAGTCAGGACACACACACACACACACACACACACAGTCAGGACAGACACACACACAGCCAGGACACACACACACACACACACACCATCAGGACACACACACACACACACACTCACACACACACAGTCAGGACACACACAGTCAGGACACACACACACAGTCAGGACACACACACACACACACACACAGTCAGGACACACACACGGCCAGGACACACACACACACACACACACAGTCAGGACAGGTTATGTTTCCGACAGTGACACCAGGGAACGTGCACTCTATTGTATTAGCCTGATGTGTCTGGCTGGTCTTCCATGAGAAGTGGTGTGACGACCATGTTTCCATCCTCAGGACAAATGCTCTGCATCAGGTCTGGGGGTGACCACTGAGCCTCACGCTGAAATAGAGGTGTAGACCACGTGGCCCATCTCTGAAATGTACATCTGGCTAGCTGTTAGATAACTGATAACTTCTCTAGGCTATATCCATCGTCATCATCATCATCATCATCATCATCAGGGGTTCTCTTATGAACTCATTAAAGCCAGTGATGCTTTCCTTTGGGGTGTCCTACGGAGATTGTCTATTTTGGTTGACAGCAGGTTTTCCGACTGCCGTTACACTGTAGGGCAACTCTCTATGACGGCTGGGCCAGGGTGCAGTCTAACAGGTTAGAGCAGCCATACAGCCCATGTTAACAGGTTAGAGCAGCCATACAGCCATGTTAACAGGTTAGATCAGCCACACAGCCCATGTTAACAGGTTAGAGCAGCCATACAGCCCATGTTAACAGGTTAGAGCAGCCAAACAGCCCATGTTAACAGGTTAGAGCAGCCATACAGCCCATGTTAACAGGTTAGAGCAGCCACACAGCCCATGTTAACAGGTTAGAGCAGCCACACAGTCCATGTTAACAGGTTAGAGCAGCCATACAGCCCATGTTAACAGGTTAGATCAGCCACACAGCCCATGTTAACAGGTTAGAGCAGCCATACAGCCCATGTTAACAGGTTAGAGCAGCCAAACAGCCCATGTTAACAGGTTAGAGCAGCCATACATCCCATGTTAACAGGTTAGAGCAGCCATACAGCCCATGTTAACAGGTTAGAGCAGCCACACAGTCCATGTTAACAGGTTAGAGCAGCCACACAGTCCATGTTAACAGGTTAGAGCAGCCATACAGCCACAGTCTCACACTGGGTGCAGCGGCACTTTATCTAGAGATTCGGTGTCTCGCCTATTTTTTCTGTGTGACCCGCCCGCGTGAAAAGTATCTGCTGATAATCATATTGACATCATACCAGCAGCAACATCACCTAGTTTCAATGTCTATATCTGTAAATATGTATTTTCTTTACTTCCGCTATCTGTTTCAAATTAAAAGTTGTATAGGAGGCACGCTCGTGTTTCAAAACGTGCATGAAGTCTAGCGCCTATGAACTGCGCTTATGACTTAACGCAGCCGGTTCTTAAAGGGAATGGCACCTGGCACGCTGATTGGGTTGATTGAGAAGACGCCCAAAACACACCCATGACTAATTTCTGGGCTTAGCGCCGGGTCTTAGGCGCCCACTACCGCACGCATAATAGCAAAGTGGCCTTGACCACGCCTCCACGTCTTAAGTTTAGATCTACCGCCTCATCTTATTGCTTAAGACTTATGAAGTGCATAATAGGGCCTGAGGTCTAACAACATTCAAATGAGTCTAACATTGTCATCTTTTTTCGGATTTCAATGTATGACATCATTTGAAAGTTTACAATCTGTAGTTTCAGTACAAGTAATGTAGCCTACTGGTTTATCAAAAAACTGTCTCGTGTCACATTTGAAAGTGTTTTTGTTATTTTTTGTTTATACATATTTAGATTTGTTTATATTATACAATATACCAGTCATATTCTGGAATGTGTCTAAATGTTAAAGTTCCATAATTATAAGCAAAGTAAAGTAACGGTTTGTAGCCTAAATAAATAGTAGCATTTTTTTTATCCTTACGCACAAAAACACGTACCGAAACCGTGACCCAAAAACCGAGGTTCATACCGAACCGACCGTGGACCAACTGAACCGTTGCACCCCTACTACGTATGCAGTAGTCATGTTGAATCCCTCTGAACAATAACCCAGGGACACAGAAGTACCAGGGCTTATTCCTGCAGTAAAGTTGGAATTTTAGGTGCTTTGATCATGCACACTATCCCGTATGGAAGGTGTCATGTTGTGTGTGTGTGTGTGTGTGTGTGTGTGTGTGTGTGTGTGTGTGTGTGTGTGTGTGTGTGTGTGCGTGTGTGTGCGTGCGAGTGTGTGCGTGCGTGCGCGCATTCCTGCTTAGACATGAAGGCACAGTGGGGGTAGCCCTTTGAAAGGTTATCAAAGCTTGCACTCTGCCTTACTTCAAACAAAGACCACTTAACTGGAATCATGGATTAAAATGTGTGTTCATTTTACCTCCAAAGGCCGAGGGCAAGTTTCTAAAATGTCACGGAGTAGCTGAGGGGGATGGGATGCTTTACTCTCTCTGGGCGTAGGCCACCTTGGAAGCATGATGAATGATGAACCCTCTCTACCAGAATAGACAGGATGGAATAAGGGCTGTAGAGAGAGGGTATGAGGGAGGGGCTTCAGGGAGATTGAGTGGATGGACAGAGATGGGGGGGGCGGGTTGAGAAGGATGAGAGGTGATGGAGAGAAAGGGGACAGAGTAGTGGGGGGGGGGTGGGGGGGGGGCTTTGGGAAGGATGAAAGAAACGTGAATCAGGGGTAGGGTTGGGCGATAATACCGTAATACCGCAGTATTTGAAAATAGCCCTAAAAATAACCCTAACCCATGGGTCCTTGAAATCCTTGAAAGTTTGTGAATTTGAGAAAAAGAAATCAAGGTCTTAAGAGTTTTGGAAAATAGACATGGGTCATTGAAAGTGCTTGAATTCCCCCCTCTCGCTCTCTCTCTAAAAAATATATATACTTTCAGAAGGTGTGGGAACCCTGCATATATATATACACGTGACCGCTTCTCCTCAGAAGAAGGATATGCGATTCACAGCACTCGTCTGCCGTAACACGCTCTACGGTTGCACTCGGGTGAGTGTTGAGAGAGAGAGGGAGGGACACAGACAAGAGGGTGGAGAGAAAGGGGACAGGGAAAGAGGGCGTGAGGGGGTGAGAAGGAGGTCAGGGGGATAGAGAGAATGAGAATGGACAGACCGAGAGAGAGACAGAAGGGGGGGGGGGGCAGAGAAAGAAGGGATGAAACGTGGTGTTTTACAAAGGGTAGAGAAAACGGTGGAGAGGGGAGAGAGAGGGGCGACAGGGAGAGCTCTTTGTTTTGAGGATTTGTACCGCCGTCCCCTACCGCCCCCTGCCCTGATTAGACTTCTGGTGGCAGACGACCCCGGTGGTCTCTCGGACCCCTGTTCAGCTGGATCAGAACATCCGGGCTTCCCTGCTGTACCTGGCAGCTTCAGAGTGGGCCGCCGTTACGGAAAACCAACCGACCAGTGTTACTGCTAGCCTACAGTAATGGGACTTTACACTGTGGTATTATTCAATGCATGTGGACACTCAGTTTAGATTAGATTCGATTTTATTGCCATTGCACACAGAGTACAAAGTACCGAGACGAGGAAATGTAGAAAGGTGTAGGCGTCTTAACCAGACGTAATGTCGACAGTCCCGTGTGGTTACCGTATAAGGTATTATAGATGCAGCCCCATATATCAGATGAACACAGTGGTGGATTCAGTATTATACAGTAGCCACTTGTGTTGTTGACAGATTAAGGCAGGGTTGGAGGTCATAAATCTTCAGGTGTTTTTTTTTTTTTTACACTAAGCCTCTCAGGCAAGGACCTTCTGTCTCCACCTGTCTCTTTAAAGCAGTATGGAGAGTAATGATGCACCAGAATGTACAGCATATAGTAGGTCCGCTCCCTCTCCTCCTCCTCACTGTGCAGCCGTCGTCCTCCCATCCAGACAAGCCCACCGCCCACCAACCTCCCCGGGCCCACCAACCTCCCCTAATTAAAGAATTAATTTCAGAACATCGAGGATGGTTATACATTCTTTATTCAAGGGGCCGACATACCGTCCAATTAGTGGTAGCTTGTTGTGGAGCTCAGAGCTGTGTGTGTGTGTGTGTGTGTGTGTGTGTGTGTGTGTGTGTGTGTATGTATGTGTGTTTAGGTGTGGGTGGGTGTGGGTGGATGTGGATGTGGGTGGGTGTGGATGTGGGTGTGGATGTGGGTGTGGGTGTGGGTGTGTGTGGATGTGTGGGTGGATGTGTGTGGATGTGGATGTGTATGTGGATGTGTGTGTGTGTGTGTGTGTGTGTGTGTGTGTGTGTGTGTGTGTGTGTGAGTGTGTGGGTGTGGGTGATTCGTCCCCAACCTAAAAGGCAGGCTGTCCTGTTCTCAGCGGAGGCCATTAGGCCTGGTTGGGTTTGGTGGTACTTCTGTAGGGTTCTCTCCTGTTGCTACAGACACATATACATACTACATATGCTTAGCTTTCATCACCACACCAGCTAGCCTGCTCTCCTATACACTAACCTACAGCCAATTAATATTTCATTGTGTTCCTTCATTTGGGTCAGTTCCTTCAGGTCCTTGTTATCTCCACTCCGTATTGTCTCTTAGCACACATCAAATTGGTCTCAGAGCAACATTACAGAAGATACTGCCATGTAATAATGATAATAATAATAATAACTTTTATTTGTATGTGTGTGTAGCACCCCCCCCCCACCATGGGATACTAAGGACTAGCCTATATTTACTATATATATATATACAGTATATATACTATAACCATTGCACTACTGATGTTTACATTACTACCCTTGTACTACTGTATAATTGCACATTGCACATGTCTCCTGACATAGCTTCTTTTATGTTCCAAACATTAGATACTGTACTACATTTACAATTACATTTACATTTTTGGCATTTAGCAGACGCCTTATTCCAAAGCGACTTACAATCAATACATTTGACTAAGCAGGTGAATCATCAATCCACCAGTCGTAGCAGGAAGAGTAATCTAGCTCAGGCCCGGGGCCGTTGATAGAAGAAAAATAAATAAATATATATATATACACTACCGTTCAAAAGTTTGGGGTCACTTAGAAATCCTTATTTTTTAAAGAAAAGCACTGTTTTTGATCCCTAACCCATTAAATTAATCAGAAATACACTTTATACATTGTTAATGTGGAAAATGACTATTCTAGCTGCAAACATCTGGTTTTTAATTAAATATCTACATAGGTGTATGGCCCATTTCCAGCAACCGTCTCTCCAGTGTTCTAATGGTACATTGTGTTTGCTAATCGTGTTAAAAAGCTAATGGATGAAAACCCTTGTGCAATTACGTTAGCACAGCTGAAAACGGTTTTGCTGGTTAGAGAAGCTATACAAATTGCCTTCCTTTGAGCTAATTGAGTATCTGGAGCATCACATTTGTGGGTTAGATTATACTCTCAAAATGGCCAGAAAAAGAGAACTTTCATATGAAACTCGACAGTCGATTATTGTTCTTAGAAATGAAGGCTATTCCATGTGAGAAATTGCCAAGAAACTGAACATTTCCTACAACGTTGTGTACTACTCCCTTCAAAGAACAGCACAAACAGGCTCTAACCAGAGTAGAAAGAGAAGAGAAGAGAAGTGGGAGGCCCCGGTGCACAACTGAGCAAGAAGACAAGTACATTAGTACTTGTTTGAGAAATAGACGCCTCACAGGTCCTGATCTGTCAGCTTCATTAAATGGTACCCGCAAAACGCCAGTGTCAACGTCTACAGTGAAGAGGCGACTCCGGGATGCTGGCCTTCTACGCAGAGTGGCAAAGAAAAATACATATCTGAGACTGGCCAATAAAAGGAAAAGATGGGCAAAAGAACACAGACATTGGACAGAGGAAGATTGGAAAAAAGTGTTATGGACAGACAAATCGAAGTTTGAGGTGTTTGGATCACACAGAAGAACATTTATGAGACGCAGAACAAGTGAAAAGATGCTGGAAGAGTGCCTGACGCCGTCTGTCAAGCATGGTGGAGCTAATGTGATGGTCTGGGGCTGCTTTGGTGCTGGTAACATTTGTCCACGGTAAAAGGGATTTTGAATAAGGAAGGCTATCACTCAATTTTGCAACGCCATGCCATAGAGGTGGTGGGGCCAGTCGGCCAGCAGAGGTGGAGGAGCCTACAGTGAGTAGTACTATCTCACTGTACAAAGCCCATAACTGATACCTCTAAACTATACTGATGTTTACAATACTACCTCTGCACATACTGTATATTACATAGTTACCCATCACTACATCTTGTTCTATGTATATCATGCCCTCATATAATGATATCATGCCCTTTATATCACTATTTGCACTTCTGGTTGGATGCTAAACTGCATTTCATTGTATTGTACTTGTACTCTGCGATGACAATAAAGTTGAATCTAATCTAATCTAGCAGTTATGCGTAGACTAATGCCGTCCTGCTGCTGGCATTGGAAAAGTGGCTTTCTGCTCCAAACTGTATCAACAGAATGAGAATGATGCAGATACCCAGTGTGAGTGAAAGTGTGAAATGGGCCCATCAACACAGCCAGTGTACCTTTCTCCCTCTCTCTCTCTCTCTCTTTACATCCATCCCTGTGTGTGTGTGTGTGTGTGTGTGTGTGTGTGCGTGTGCGTGTGCGTGTGCGTGTGCGTGTGCGTGTGCGTGTGCGTGTGTGTGTGTGTGTGAGTGTGTGTGTGTGAGTGAGTGTGTGAGATGGAGAGAGAGTTAAGATCGTCAGCCATCGGTCCAGCTTGCCAATGCATACTCAAGGATAAAGGATTAATGTTTGTGAGAACAGCCTGTTGCGGGTGTAAACCATGGCTATAAAGCTTTATTCAGTCAAACAGACAGGAAAATCATGGATTATGGACTGGAACTCTTCAACAACATTCATTCAGTTGAAGACAGGCATGTGGATTTTATTCCAACTTTATTTCCAGGGGAAATAACTAAACAGCCACTGTGGGTAGGATGCACATGAGTCGAGTGGTGAATGTATGAGCGACTTCACACCTCTACCACTATCTTCATCCTGTTTTTATGTTTTCTCTCTCTCTCTCTTTCTCTCTCCCTCTCTCCCTCCCTTCCCTCTCTCAGTGGACCAGATATATCACCTGGCCTCTCCCGCCTCTCCTCCCAACTACATGTACAACCCCATCAAGACCCTGAAGACCAACACCATCGGCACCCTGAACATGCTAGGTGAGTCTCCTCCGCAACCACATACACCAAGCATTCATCTCAGCTCCCCAAAGGCACCTCTCCTCCTCCTCCTCCTCCTCCTCCTCCTGTGCCTCATCTGCACTAGATTTGAGAACACAGAGATCGGTCAAAGCAAGTGAAGTGCGGTACTTCAAGCAGGGGTTTCCGCACCTTAAAGGGATGATTCCTGACCCTAACCCTAACCCTAACCTTACAATCCCACTTAGTTTCATCATTGAAATGGCATGGCCAAAATCACCTCAGAGAAAGTTTAGTAGCGGCTATATATTATACTAGACAAACCTGTACATTATTTTATAACCATCGTAAAACAACATAGTTCTGCAATAGTCGGTTGTCACATAAAACTTCCTCAGTTCCGTTAGGATACCAGCAACCTTTTTATTTACAGCTAGTCATTGCTCTGCGACCGCCTAAATGGTGTCAGAGTCCTGACTATCGGAGAGGGTCAGTGAATTTGTCAGTGAGTTAGTCTGTCCTTCTGTGCTCCCTTTCCCTCCCTCCTTTCATTGAAAATCCAATCTGGTGAAAGTATCTGGGTATCTATCCACCATGTACTTTGCTCTTTCAAGATGTCAGCGTGACATTCACACTGTTCTCCTCCCGCACCAGACAAAACATAGGTATAGCCGACAGCTTGTCAGTGTGTGTGGGTGTGTTTGTGTGTGCGTGTGCGTGTGCGTGTGCGTGTGCGTGTGTGTGTGTGTGTGTGTGAAGACTCGTGTCTATAATAAAGTGTACGTTCTTTGTAAGAAAGCAGGTAATTGCACGCCAGGTTTCTGCGCTGAGTGAGTGGCTCTTGTGTCTGCTCAGCGTCCCTCCCTTCATGTTCCTTAAAAGTGTCGTTGTCCCTGGCCAATTACAGAGCAGGGGTGGCAATTACTCTGGTCGAGACACGTACGTCAGACGGCATGTCGTGCTCGTCTGCGTCTCTGTCTTACTCCTTATTGATCATCGTCATCTTTGAACTGTCTGTCTCATCTGTGCATGACGCGCCCACACACTTATTTATTCTGAATTCAATGTTCAATTTCATGCTGAAAGAACAGGGTGGGTAATTGCGCTGTGATCTGCTACACACTCGTTTTTTCCATCTGCCTGAGATTTGAAGTGTTCCTGAGTTCCAAAGTGAACTCCAGTGAGTGTGCCCCCCCCCCCCCCCCACACACACACACACACACACACACACACACACACACACGTTACTGAACCTTTCCTTTCATGCTGTGTGGATCCATAGGGCTCCCTCCTACCTGGACCCACTGTTTCCTTTGATTACTCCTAGCTTCTCAATGTAGGAGTGTCCTCTTCTGATCTCTCTCCACAGGTTCCATTTCTGAATTTGATTGATCTTGTCTGTCTCTCCCCCCCTGCCAGGACTTGACTCAGAGTCTTACTGCTCATGTGTGTGTTTCTCCAGGGTTGGCCAAGCGTGTGGGGGCCCGTCTGCTACTAGCATCTACATCTGAGGTGTATGGAGGTAAGAGAGGAGACACACACACACACACACACACACACACACACATGTGTCAAGGTAATGACTGTTGATGTTGAGTTTGTGTTCAGTCAGAGTTCACTGGGTGCTCACTCTGGTGATATTACTGTCAACTCAAGTTCCAAAGCGGGGAGCAGAATGGCTAAAGGCTCTAGATCCCATAGAGGCGGGCAGAGGGTATGACAAGCTGGTTGGCAGAGGAGGATCTGAGACTACGGGAGGGAGTGTGAGGGAGTGTGAACTCCTTTGTTATATGTTTTTATGATGGTTTCATCTACCGTATATGTTCTGTGTGGAGCCCAGGAAGAGTAGCTGATGCTTTGCGCCAGCTAATTGGGATCCTAATAAATCGAATCACATCAAACTCAGACCTCTCTCACACTCACACACAGATTAGATAGATAAGAATAGAGCTAGAAGAAGGCAGAATTAAGATTTATTTTCTTCTATTTTGATTATTATTATTCTTAAAACATTGATTTCCTTCCAGTAGAGAGAGTGTAGCTGTGATGGTTGGGGGGTCAAGCCGATGTGTGGCCAAAGATCACGAGAAGGTCAAAAGCGGTTTGACAGAATTGATCCTCAAGACCAATTTACAGTTTCCATGCATGTCATTGAGTACACTCCCACCCGCCCCCATTCCTTTTTGGCTTATATAGTGGTTGGCTTATATAGTGGTTGACTTATATAGTGGTTGCGTCTGTAACTTCTAAATCACGAAATACGGAAACGTTCGGAAACGTTATTTTGGTTGATTATTCCTCCCCTTTAATAATACCAATTGGTATTGTATATTCTATTGTTGGAAAGCCTGATTAGTCACCTTTACAACGAGGTACAACTTGTAAGGATCATGCATTCGTGGAATGAGCAACACAGCTAAACGTGTGGGTAGCGGCCCAAAAATATTTGCCAAAATCCCCTATATTCTTCTGTTGGTATTCACTCTCGTTTTTAGTTGCTTGGTGGATTGGATGATTGCACTCCCACAGTAATAAGGAAAAAACAACACATATTGGCAATTTTTACACTTTATTCATTTTACACTGTCAGGGACCTCAGTAGCGTGTGGAAGATCCATATGCAGTCACAACAGCTTGGCAACTCCTCCTCATGCTGGTCACCAGCCTGGTCACACACTGCTGTGGGATGGCATCCCATTCCTCAACCAGGATTTGCCGCAAGTCAGCCAACATGTCACTCTGGCACGTACAGCACGCCCAAGCTGATGTCACAAATGTTCAATTGGGTTGAGGTCTGGACTCATGGCAGGCTATTCCATCCTCTCCACTCCCCAATTCTGATCCTGGCTCTGTGGGGGCGAGCGTTGTCATCCTGGAGGATGGAGTTAGGTCCCAGATTCTGGAGATATGGGATCGCCACTGGCCCCAGAATATCATTCCTGTCAATTAGGTGCCAATTAGGCGCCATTCAGGTGCCAGTCACACACCTGTGACTGACATACACCTGCCAGCACTTGAAGCTCAAAACGAGAGTGAATACCAACAGAAACATATTGCTGTTGTATATTGGGCCGCTACCCACACGTTTAGCTGTGTTACTCATTCCACGAATGCATGATCCTTACAAGTTGTACTTCGTTGTAAAGGTGACTAATCAGGCTTTCCAACGATATAAAATACAATACCATTTGGTAGGCTATTATTAAAGGGGAGAAAGAATCGACTGAAATAACGTTTCCAAACTTTTTTTGAGGAGTTTATATAAAATAATATATATAATATATCAAAAAGAATCTATATACCGGTGTATATATATATATATATATATATATATATATATATATATATATAAAATTTGTTTTACAACTCAGTTCTCAGGGAAGAAGTTGATATTTTAGTTAGTGTTTGTGCTGTTTTCCCTGGTAACTGTCCTCAGGCTCCATCTGCTCAGATCTCTGGATAGAGAAAGTAGTGCTCCGTGGAACCAATTATATGACTGGCCTTACTGTAGATTATTGTACCAGGCTGTGTGTGTTTGTGTTTGGGCTTTCTTGTTTGTGTGTTGTTGTTTTTTAACCATTGTTTACAATATCGGTCCTTTGTTAGTTTGTGCGCGTTGTGTGTGTGTGTGTGTGTGTCAGGGGTGAAGGAGCGTAGCGTGTCTCTGCTAGTGTGCCGCTCTAGACTAATTTAGTCTTTTGGCTGGCTTCATCCACTGCTCTGGGGAGCGTGTGTGTGCGTGCGCTGTGGTGAGAGACAGAGGCTCCGTGCAGCACCCGCCCTCTGCAGAGAGAGGCTTATCAGCCCAGGAGTCATCACGCACCTCCACCTGACCACCCTCCTGTCACACCCTCATCACACACCTGACCACCCTCCTGCCCCACCACGTCTCTCTTCTAACACTGGTTACTTTTTCTTTTCTTTTTTCCTACCTGTCTGTGTGTATTTGTGTGTGTGTGTGTGTGTGTGTGCGTGCATGTGGTCTGTGTGTGTGTCTGTGCGTGTGTGCGTGCGTTTGCGTGTGTGTGTGTGTGTGTGTGTGTGTGTGTTGCAGACCCAGAGGTGCACCCCCAGAACGAGGAGTACTGGGGACACGTGAACCCCATCGGCCCTCGGGCCTGCTACGACGAGGGCAAACGCGTGGCTGAAACCATGTGCTATGCCTACATGAAACAGGTACAAGACACAAGTACACACACACACGCACACACACACACACCCATGGTCTGAAGAGGAAGTGATGGCCGTGAACAGTTGTTCGATACGGTGCTACCGTGTACACGTGTAACGCAGTCGTGCGGCACAATGTCTAGTCAGCCATTCCAAATACAATCCGGTTTCGTTCGTCACTTATCTGCATCCAGTTTGTAAGAGACAAAGTGCAATGTGTCGAGGTCTCGCTCCACGCTCAGCAAAGCAGCGACTACGAGAGTGAAGCCTGATTGTATAGCCGCTTCATGTTCGATAAACTGTTCGACTGAGACGCGGGTTGTTCCTGACTGAAGTACTGTTCTCCAAACGGTCCCCTGTGGTTTGTGCATGGAGAGTGTTCTCTTCTGAACAGAGAGGCCGCAATTAGATTACAATCTCTCCCTTGTCTTCAGTTCTACATGTTAGCATACACAGTGTGACGGTTATTAGTCTTCTGGACCCTCTGCTATAGTGGGGAGTCGTTGTAATGTGACATTGAAAGGTGGTGTTGTTGTTGTCGAGACGGACGGACGGACGGACGGAGCTGGTGTTAGGAAAAAAAGTATAGAGAGTGAAACGGGAAGAGCCATCCTTTTCCACAAATTCACTTCTAAGTGTCCATTTCAGTATAATATGCTCCTGTGGTCTGAGTGAACTTCTGCCAGTCTGAGCTCTCTCACCTTTGATGCCTCCTCCTCCTCCCCACCACAGACACGTCACCGCCTCAGACTCCCTGCGCTGTTGATTGACAGACGGACTGACGGATAGACACTTCCTCTTTCTCCTCCTGGCCGTTTTGACCACATTTAGACTAACATTTCCTTCCCTCTCTTCCCCCGTTGACTGACACCAGCCTTTGACGATCTGATTGGATTGTTATTACTCGCCTTTTCGTGTAGGCAGGTGATATTTCTTTATCTCTTCCCTCCTTCCGCCCCTCCCCAGTGCCTCATGATTCACCCAACCAGGCCCCAGGAGATATGGCAGACAGAGCCAGCCTCCCTTAACCAGCTGTCAGAGAGACAGGCAGGAAGATTTGAATATCAGAAATGACATCAGTCTGCCACCCACCTTAATTGAAATTCAATGACATTTAAAACAAGATGAGTGAGCGGGGGGGGGGGGGGGGTGCTGTCTTTATATGTTAACTATTCCCTGTTGCCCGTAGTCTGGCCAAGACATAATGTAGCTTTGGGCACATTTTGGTGTTGATCCTGCAGTAGATAAAGTGTGCCGTAGGGTGACCAGACTTGATGTGTGCCCCCCCCAACACACACACCCTCCTACTTTGCAAGTGAAAATGTGATATTTACTAAAAACATAGATTTACAAGAGCATATAACTACAGTACAGGCTCATCACAGTTGGGCCTAATGCCGTAGTATAGCCTTTACACTGATGCTCAAATCTGAATGCAACTCACATCACAATGCAACACGACTTTCTAAATATAGGCTAACTATTTCCATCATAAATGGCCTGAGACTACATGCAAAACCATACAAAGGGGGAAAATGCACATACTGTATACTACAATAAAACAAGCTCAATACCAACCAAGTCCAATAACGACTGTTGCAGGCATATAAGAATAAGAGTTTTTTTTCTGTCAGCATTAATGAAGCGTACTACAGGTATTATGGAAATAAACAGCCCCTCTCTCTTTGCCACTCTGCTCACCTTCGTGATGCTGTATCAGACAGGCTATAGCCCTGTGCATCACACAGGCCCAAATCAGCCATAGCGTCATATTAGCCCGAAATAATCGTAAGTAAGCTTTACCTTTAGCAGAACTTCTTTTTTCTTGATTTTACGCAAGCAAAGTCGTTTACTAAATCCTCAAAGTCCATCTCTTTGACCAACTCGGATTCAATTGCCAGCAGGGAAAGTGCAGACAGACGCTTCTGTCCCATAGTGGTTCTGAGTTCATTCTTCACTCGTTTGGGTTGGGAGAAGGATCTCTCGCCCTCACAGTTGGTAACTGGCAGGGTAAGGAAGAGCCTCAGTGTGACAAACACACATGGGAACGTCGTCTGTAGTCCATTTATTCTCAGGATTTGAAGCATCTCTGGTGAACGGGTTGTCTCCTCCCGCACAAAATCCTTGAACTGAATAAGTTCATCTCCAAAGTTTTTGTCCAGGTCATCTGGATATGTGGAGGAGAGCGCAGCAGCGCGTTTACGCACAGAATCGCGGTCCATGTCGGAATCAAACAAAACGCCAAATAGTCCATTCAGGGCCCTGTATGCATCAATGCGCTGAACAAGACAGGACAGCAACCTGTCAATGATCACATTGTAGGTTTCCACCTTGAATCGCTGACTCCCAGTTAGCATCGTGTCATCCCCTGTTGACTCATCTGCAAAGGCTTTTCTTTTTCTCACCCGCTGTGTCTCGTGGTGGTGATAAGAGGGTCTCACGCTTTTCACATCCCGAGAAGCATTTTCAAATGTAGAAAATTGGATCTCTGAGTGATGCCACAAACGTATGCAGAGATTCCAGCAGTCGCTGTGCAGTACCTAAGTTTATATCAGGCTTTTGCAACGTGTCACTTGTGGCTTTGAATCTACTCAGCACAGTATCCCATAGATTGGACATTATTGCAGTCTCCAATTTGTCGAGATTACGACAGAGCGCAGCAGCCTCGTGCCTGGCGTCATCTTTCTCATCCGTATCTGCTGCAAACCTTCCCAAGGCCTCTCTTATTGCACTATAGTTTTCTCTCAACGCTTTGGTAGAGTTAGCCCTACAACTCCATCTAGTACTGGACAGTGGTTTTAGAGTCCTGCTGATGTTCACATCCTTATTTTTAAATATCCGGCTCCATCGGTGAGGGGATGCTGCACAAAACGCATACAATGACTGAAGTAGGTCAAAGAAATCACTCGCATCCTTACAGCTATTAATGCTGTTTACACCAACAAGATTAAGGGAATGTCCAGCACAGGGCACGTATTGAATCAGGGGGTTTGCTTTTTTAAGATGAGCCTGGAGGCCGTTATGTTTACCCGACATGTTACTGCCGTTGTTGTAACTTTGTCCCCAGCAATTCGAAGTCTAACCCCAGGTCATGAACCATTCTTACTATACATTCAGCAAGACTTGCTCCAGTGTGGCTGTGAATGGGCTCGAAACCAATGAATCGCTCCACCACTTTCCCTTCCTCGCTGACAAATCTAAAAATAAATGTCAACTGGTCAACGTGCGACAAATCAGGGGTTGAATCAACGATGACCGAGAAGTACTTGGCATGCTGTAGTTCGGCTGCAATCGTTTTCTTTACTTTCTCACCCATTAATTCAATGAACTCAACACTCACAGTAGACGATAAGTATGATGTTGTCCCTCGTCCCTTTTGGCCATACTTCTCTATGTGGTGTCTTAAAAACGGGTCAAACTGCGCAATAGGTTCCAACCATCTGAGGTAATTGCCATTACCTGATGAGCCCAAAAGTTCATCATCACCCCTGAATGCTAGGCCTCTCTCGCTCAAGAATTTGATCACAGCCACAAGGCGCCCTTCCAGTATTTCCCCTCAGTGTCCATCTGCCGCCTAAGCGAAGCATCCACCGTGCCCACGTTCCTCGATCTGCGCAGTAAAGCCAGCATGTTGTGCCTATGGTTTGCACTCTTCTCGTGGTCCGAAATTCGCTCAGGATGTCTCCAGTCACAGAACCCAGACGTTAAAGCATTATGCTGTGACTCAGATAGCAGTTTACAGGCAAAGCAGTAAACCATACCTGCTGATGGTGAGTAAATTAACCACTCTCTAGGCTTTATCTCCTTGTTTGGGAGGCAACACCTCCAAGACCAATGTCCCGCACAGATGCTGGGTATTTGCGGCCCCTAAAAATGGCCATTTAACATTTACATTTACATTTTTGGCATTTAGCAGACGCCTTATTCCAAAGCGACTTACAATCAATACATTTGAATACTAAGCATGAGAATCATCAGTCCACCATTCGTAGCAGGAAGAGTAATCCAGCTCAGGCCCGGGGCCATTGATAGAAGGGAAAACCTTCTCCTATCACCTTCTTCTAAAACCCTCTTTTTTTTTTTACACTGGAGAAACAGAGAAACAGTACAAGGGGGGCAATACAAGTTTTTAGGGACACAGTAGAGGGGAAAGCGGGTGTCTTTAGGAGACGTAGTGCTGAGGGGCAGAAGGTGTCTCAGGAGGAGCAGTTAAGGTGTAACCTGAAGAGATGGGTCTTCAGTCTACGACGGAAGATGGGTAGTGACTCTGCAGTTCTGACAGCCGTGGGGAGCTCATTCCACCAGCGGGGAGCCAGTGTTGTGAAGAGACGTGATCGGGCACGTAATAATAGCTCTGTTCGCTCCCTCGCTCGCTCTGCTGCCCCCCCCACTGTTCGGTGCTAATTTTAGGCCTAGGTGAAATAAAAAAAATCCCAATTGTTGGGACATTTTTAAGAGCGGCTGTATGTCTGGAGTCTTTGCCTTGCTTAATTTTTCGCTGACTGGGGGGGGGGGGGAGCACTTACACCGAACTCGCAATTATTTATCTTTTTATACATGATAGCTTAAATATAACCGTTAGTTTTGTACCTGTGTGGATGTCTTCCAGTAAATATAGCCTATATTTTAAAAATGTGCCCAAAATATTTGAAAGGTCTATTCATTGTCCGAATAATTTGGTGCCCCCCCATTGGCTGGTGCCCCAGGGCGTTCACCCGATGCAATATATGGATAATCCGGGCTTGGTTTAACGGCATTTACTGACGGAGGGTTTTGGAAAAAAAATCAAATGCACATTTTTCAAAAGCTCTCTGTTAGCCTATGTATTTTTACATTTAAATGCAGCCCTTGTATAATAAATAAAACGAGTACTTATTATGTATAATCCCTCCTGTTCAATGTGAACATTTACTATAAATATTGTTGAAATATTATTGAACTAATAATTCATTTAATAATAAATTGTACTTTATTTCTTTGATTTGACAGTCAGTTGTTGACTACATACAGACGTTGATACAGCTACTAGGCTATGTATGTATATATGGCACTGAATCATAACACAATCTAGACGTTATGATGTTCCGGACCTTTGCTGGAAGTTTTCTCTAACTGGACCTTGTTGAATTCTAATTGAATACCCCTGATCTACACCATCTCCACCACTCCCAGCAACACCACCACCACCACTCTCCACCAAACACCACCACACAACCTCTGCCCCCCCCTCACTCAATCTCTCCTTGTCTTTATCATGCCATCACATTGCAGGTGGATCAACAAATCAGTTGAGCCTGCTATGTACACACACACACACACACACACACACACACACACACACACACACACACACACAAAGACACAGAAACGCAGGTGCCTTCAATTAGCTGAATTAAATCACAGGGTGTCAAACATGCGCCCACCCAGACCCCCCTCTTGCCTGTCTGCCTCTCTCACAGTCACATCCACCCAGCTGGGGCCCTCTCCTCCTCTATTCCCCTCCTCCCCTCTCCACTCTTCCTCCCCTCCACCCCTCTCCACTCTTCCTCCCCTCTCCTCTCCTCTCTTATCCCATCTGTTACTCCTCCATATCCCATCTTGTCACATTAGTTCTTGTCCTTACTCTGTGTTCTCCTCATTACACACATTACACAAGGCACACCTTCTCCAAAGATGGAGAGAAGTCAAGTGGGTGGTGGTGGTGGTGGTGGTGGTGGTGGGTGAGAATAATTACTTTTCGCTCCGCTCGACCGAAGCTCATTCCAATTACACAAACATTTACATGAACGACCTATTCAGCATTCACTTGATCTACTGCAGGAGCAACGCCAACACGTGGCCAAAGCTAGACCGCCGATAAGAGGCGATCAAGCGGACAAACGCATGTATTAACTAATAGCAACCGAACTGAAAAGAAAAGCCAGTGAAACGCAGCTAGTTCCCAATCTCACATGGTCACCTCTGGCTGAGGAGGACTGTTAGTCCCCATGCTGTCCTCCTCCTCTAGGGCTTCTCTCACTGCTCTGCTATGGCTCCCCCAACAGTCCTGCAATGTAGAGGTGAAACATGAGGTTTCAAGCATTACTGCCCTCATTGTCGCCCTCATTACGGCCCTCATTACGGCCCTCATTGTTGCCCTCATTACTGCCCTCATTGAACATCTGAAAACGTCCTTACATACTGTGTATTATGTATGCTACTGTACGTTGTCTAATAGAGGCAAATGTGTGCATATCCACATGCAGTACAGAACCAACACGTACACGTGGTAGTGCTCGATCTGGTTTCAGAAAGCTCTTTGTTTGGACCAACACAACACATTCCACTGGGCCTTCAGCATGTGAGTGTGCATTTGCTTTTGTTGTTACCAAGGTGACGTGGTTGTCACAGTATAATTACCATCAGCTTTGAGAGGTCTCCAAAGAACACACACACACACACACACACACACACACACACACACACACACACACACACACACACACACTATAAGGAGATATGGATGGGTACTGCAGTGCGTTTTAGGGAGGGGGGTGTCAGGCCCTCTGCTTGTTTGTCATAAAGGATTATGGGTGATTAAGAGGAGGATTAGAAGCACCCACAGCGCTCTGGAACAGAACAGGGCCACATTATCCTCTATCCACTTAGAGACAAATAATGAAAACTATCTCTCTCTGTCTCATCCAACAACTCACACCTGCTTCCACTTAGTCCACTTACTCTCTCTCTCTCTCTCTCTCTCTCTCTCTCTCTCTCTCTCTCTCTCTCTCTCTCTCTCTCTCTCTCTCGACAGTTTGTCTCTTTCTCCCTGACTTAAACACATTGACACACAGCTTTAAGAGATGTACATACAGTATGTACAGTACATGTATACACAAACACAAATACTTATTCAACACACACACACACACACACACACACACACACACACATTATTAAACACATGCCCCTGACCCTTTCAAATCTCTACCATTGATGTAGCTCTCTGTGCTTTTCCAAGAACTCCACTAGCACTCCTGGTTGTGTCCTTGTTTACCATATAGATGACCAACCTGCCGTTCTGTGTGTGTGTGTGTGTGTGTGTGTGTGTGTGTGTGTGTGTGTGTGTGCGCGTGTGTGTGTGTGTGTGTGTGTGTGTGTTTTGAGGGGGCGGGGTAATTGGAACAAGCTTTGGTCGAGTGGCACCACCCACTTTTTTCTCTCCATCTATGGAGGAGAAGAAGGCGTACCTTGTAAAATGTGTGTAATGACGAGAAAAGAGAGTACCAATACGAAGTGATGTCTCAAGAATAAGGAGAGGAGTAACATCAGATGGGATACGAGGGAGGGCGTTTGTTGGGGAGCCGATCGAGCCCCAGCTTGGTTAGAGAGGCAGAGTGATTTGTGGTGTGCTGTGTTGTCCTCTGCTCTGACTACTAATAGCAATCCTCCCTCTGATGAGGAGTTCAATAAACACATCCTCCATTAACACATCCTCCATTAACATTTAGAATGCTTCCTTTGTCCAGCCCTAGTCCCCTCCCTTGTGTCTGCCTACGGTGGAGAACATGCTTCTGTTAAGGAGAGATCCAGGTAATCAAGGCCTGCATCATTCAGGTCCAGACAGGGACCGCAGTGTGGCTCTGCTGCCTCTCACCTCAGTGCTTTTGCCCAGCCCCGTGATTAAGACTTCACCTAAACAAGACCAGCCCACACTAGGAAAGCCAATCACATTCATTGATCAAGGTTTAGGTTTAGATCAAGGTTTAGGAGAACGAATCTGACATGACAGGCTGTGGATGGAGAGGATCGCCGTTCACACCTACAGATCACTCCTATAGATCACTCCTACAGATCACTCCTATAGATCACTCCACGGTGAACTGATTCCTGGTGTTCGCGGTCCCCCTGTCTCTCCAAGAATTTGAAGAAACACAAATCAGATCCGTCAAATCAATGATTTACTCTGAGTGGCCAGTGTCATCAGGGCCAGTGTCATCATGGCTGATGGTTTCCTGATCACTGTCAGTCAGAGTCACATGACCAAGGATTTACCTAAGAGACCGTATCGGCCTGGACATTTCCGTTTTTATTTGTTCAGGAATAATAGAGTGCAAAATAACAGCATCCGCACACTCAAACATTGTGCAAAAAAAACGAGGTTTATTGCAAGCTTTCGGTCATAGACCTTCTTCAGGCATAAAGCAGACAAGTGAATCCAGTGGTTTTAAGGATTCAAACAACATCACTTGACTTCTTAGCCAATGCACAACACCTGTGTCAAAAATGTCACCTAGTGACTAAGCATCAAGGGAATTGTAGTCTTAGATTTAGTGGACTACAAAAACATACACAAGTGTTCATGAGACAGGAAACACCAAAAACAAATATTTACAATATACATACTGTATATAGCAGAACAAAAAAACAGTGGAGAAATGCTACAAACATGCAGACATCAGGCAGTAGCCATAATATAGAATAGAACATATACATCTAAAATAATCTATTCATAGCATTCATAGCACTCATGTCGAAATCCTCATTTAGACCTAGGGGTTGTAGACTTTCTAGGGTATAGATCCAAAAAAGCTCTCTCTGGCATAACCTGTCAACATCAGTGGAGTCCTTGATATATGATGGAAGTCTAAGAACATATGGCTTAATGAAATGATCAACACAATTAGACATGGGTTCCAAAAGAGAGCCATTACTGGCTACAGTGGGTCTGCCTTTGGGTTCTACAAGACTTTTATGGATCTTAGGTAACATGTAGAACACAGGAGTCACAGGATGTTCACAGTTAAGAAAGTCATGTTCATCTTTAGATATCCAGTTCAAATCCAATGCCCTGTCTGTGACACCTAAAATCTTCCTTTGGAAATCTGAAGTAGGCTTAACCTCAAATTTCCTGTAGAATACGTTTCCTGTAGGCCTCTTTTTTATAACCAGCCATGTTCTGCAAGACAATTGCAACCCCCTTATCGGCAGGTTTAATAATGATGTCATTGTCTCTGGAGAGTTCTTGTATGGCCAATTTTTCATTGGGGTTCATGTTCGAATGAGAGAAATTCATTTTGTGGGAGGAATAGTTCAGGAATAGTAGGAAAATGTATGCTAGGCAGCGTAAAGCTAAAATGTGAAAATGATGCTGTTTGGAGCGAGAAAGGAGGGGGAGAGATGGGGGCTGTGTCTGTTTGTTCACCTGGTGTCTAACCATGAGCTCTCTGTGTGTGTGCCAAAGCTCAACCAATCCCTTCCAGTTGATGGGGAGGTTTGTGTGTAAATGTTGCTAATACCTTCTCACATTTCATCCCTGTGTTGTCCTCTCGGTTTGCCTGGTTTGTGTATTTAGCTTAGAGATGAGAATAATCACTTTTGCATTCGATAGGGAAATGGATGGAGAGATTATTTTTGTAAAGACCTTCTGCGAATGACAAATGATAGAACGGTTTCAGGTTCAGCTTTCAAAAACGTTACGAAGTTGCTCATTAAATAAACACTGTTTGTTTGTTTTTTTATCGATTGGCGCTAATGATCATTATGGCCTTTGATTTCCTTCAGGCAGGTTCAGAAAGGGATGGCGTTTGTGTTTCAACGCACCAACACTTTCTGCAACTGTTGATTTATAGACTATAACACAACTTCGTTATCAAGGTGATTTTAGCACATTCAAAGTTGGGTCAAAAGTAATGAAAGCACATCAAAGTTGTACAGTAGGTGCAGGGTATGAGCATATACCTCCACACCCCTTCCCGTTGCCTCAGGTTTGACGACCAAACCACCCTCAAGACCACCAGGACCAAGCTCCGGACCTGGGGTGATAGGGGCTTTCAGCCACAGCCCCGTCCCTCTGGAACGCCCTCCCCAACCACATCAGACAGGCCAACACCCTCCCAACATTTAAACAGGCCCTCAAAACCCACCTCTTCAAGCTTGCCTTCACCAATTATTATTATTATTATTATTATTATTATTATTATTATTATTATTATATTAAACACACAAGTGCAGAAGATGCCTGCACACTATCCTTTTTTTTTTTTTTTTTTTTTTTCAGATTTTATCCCTTTTTCACCCAATTTGGTATCCAATTGAACCCAACCTAGCATCCAATTAGCCCCTGCCTATTGCGTAGGATCCGCCGCACGACCCCGTGGCCGGCAGCCCCAGAGGAGATCGCCAGGCAGACTAGCTGACTGGCTCCTCGAGCCCAGCACCGTTATTCCGGCACCGCTGTTGCGCGACGGATCCTTGTCCGGAAATAGTCCTATACCGCCCTCTGGAGCGGCCGCTCAATATGCCGCTCCCTGTGTGCCTCGGCCATATCCGGGTCTGGCGAGACCGGGATTCGATCCCAGTCCCCGGTGGGCAGCTTGCACTAGTGGCTAGTGCTTAGACCGCTACGCCACCGCGGGGCTACGCCTGCACACTATCCTAATCCTCCCATGTTGTTTATTTTTGCAATGTATCCGCAAACTTTGTCAGTTTTTTTTTTTTTTTCCTTTCTATCTTCTCTTTCATTACCCCTATCCCCCCTTAACCAGTGACAAGTCACCCTCCTCCTCTTGACTTCCTGTTTCCTTGTCTCCACAGGAGGGGGTGGAGGTGCGGGTGGCGCGCATCTTCAACACGTTCGGCTCCAGGATGCACATGAACGACGGCCGCGTGGTCAGCAACTTCATCCTGCAGGCCCTGCAGTCAGAGCCTCTCACCGTACGTACACACCCATGACCACAGGGGGAGGGAGGGAGGGGGGAGGGAGAGAGGAAGGGGGGGGGGGGCAGGGGGGGAATTAATCCCTCAATATACATTATCTCTCACTGCTTCTCATAGCTTGATGGGTGGATGGATGGATGGATGGAGGGATAGACAGGCCCTCTGGTCTTTATCACTGAGTGTCTAGCGCTATTTCTGTTGTTGTTGTGGTGGTTACATGTATGATAATAGGGAGTGACATTGTTTCTTATTGAATGTTCTTGTTTTAGGTATATGGTTCTGGATCACAGACGAGGGCCTTTCAGTATGTGAGGTAAGGCTTACTGTACATGCGTGCGCCACACACACACACACACACGCACACGCGCGATGTACAAAGGCTTGCAGTATGCCACTCACATACCTGTTTCCCATTTATTGTCACGGTTGGTGTCCGTTTGTGTCTCTGCATGTGGTTTTTGTGAATGTCACGGTTTTGACGTTTTAATTCTCTATTCCACCCTGCTGGGTAAAATAATATTGTGTTTTTTTTACAATAATTACAGGTTACATTCACATACAACACAGCCTACAAACACAGTCACTCCATCGACTCTTTTATCCTATGTATTGCAGAGGTCCATGTTTGAATTGTCCTTTCTTTAGCTCCATGTAATCTGGCTATAAAAAGAATATTGTTTGAAGTGTGTGTGTGTGTGTGTGTGTGTGTGTGTGTGTGTGTGTGTGTGTGTGTGTGTGTGTGTGTATGTGTGTGTGTGTGTGTGTGTGTGTCTGTGTGTGTGTCTGTCTGTGTCTGTGTGAACCTTCTGGCTATGGGGGGGGGGGGTTGTGTTATTGTCTTTAGGAGTAGTAGACCTTCACTGTGCTCATGTCCCTGAGGCTGCAGCGTTGTAGAACTGTGGAGGAGTCATCCTCTGGCGTTTGATGGGATTACAAACAGTTTCCACTAGTTGAGTTCAAGGTATTTCAAAGGCAGAGTTCTCTGTGTTGATATGTGAAAGGGACTGTTGGCGGCTTGCACACACAGACAGATACCTGGGTGGTGTGGATGTGTCAGCCTATTAACACTGGGCTGAATCTGACAGCACCAGTCAGGCTGGCTTGGTCATGTGGGCTCATTCCACGAGTGTTTTTGAGAAAACATGATTCTTCTGGTCAAAGGTGCTGGGCTTAAATACCGCCTTCTCAACACACACACACACACACACACACACACACACACACACACACGCCTTATCCCTGTGTTAATGAAAAAAGAATTCTTCAAAGCAGTATCTGTGTGTGGGTGTGTGTGTGTGTGTGTGTGTGTGTGTGTGTGTGTGTGTGTGTGTGTGTGTGTGTGTGTGTGTGTGTGTGTGTGTGTTTGGGGTACCCGGAAGGATCTTTAGAGGATAAATTAATCAGGCCTTCTTTCATCAGCTGTTCAGTCAGATGTGTCAGGAATACACACTGTGCACTTTAGAGGGGAGAGATCAAAGACGAACCGAACTCTGAAGTTCCCCCTATCTCCACAGAGCCAAACATCCACCTGCATCCCTGACTCACTTTAATTAGCCATGTATAAACAACGGGAATCTAAGACCTTCACGTAACCTCCCCTCGAAGTTGGGCTCCTACAGGAACTTTGGAAGACTTAGCTAGACTTTCCCTAATGATTATCCTATTTTCTCAACCCGTGGATTGAGTGTATACCGAGACAGGGGGGGTTGGGGGGGGTTGGGGCGGGTGAGAGAGCCATGAGTCAGATGGTTTAGCACCTGACAGCAGTGGTTTAAGAGAGATGGTTGGATGCACACAGTTGTCGCGTAATGCTCTCAGACAAACATCCTCCTCTCTGTCCCTCCCAGTGGAATGCTCCCTTGGATGGATACCAGGTCTTTTGCCCTGTTTTCTTATTGCCCTGTTACACCCTGGTGTCAAGAGGACTGGCCCTGTTACACCCTGTTACACCAAAAGTTGTGGGACATCCAAAAGTGTTATATCTCGGAGACAATTCTCCAGCGAGCTGAGTGCATGTGAATTATCAGGCAATACTGATACGTACAGCTGAGTATCATCAGCATAACTATGAAAATGTACACCATGTTTTCTGATGATTCCACCTAATGGGAGAGTTGTTAATGTTACACCCTGGTGTCAAGAGGGTCTCACTGCTCTCTCTCGTCTTTTATTTCTTTTTATAGCACACACTTTCTCTCTCTATCTCTCTTCCCCCCTCTCTCTCTATCTCCCTCTCTATCTCTCTCTCTCCCCCCTCTCTCTCTCTCCATCTCTCTATCTCCCTCTCTCTATCTCTTTCTATCTCTCTCTCCCTCTCTCTCTATCTCCCTCTCTATCTCTTTCTATCTCTCTTTCTCTCTCTCTCTCTCTCTCTCTCTCTCTCTTTCTCTCTCTCTATCTCTTTCTATCTATCTCTGTCTCTCTCTCTCTCTCTCTCTCTCTCTCTCTCTCTCTCTCTCTCTCTCTCTCTCTCTCTCTCTCTCTCTCTCTCTCTCTCTCTCCTACTAGAGCCAATCCTCTAAACAGTGTAAACTCTGAGACAGCCTTCAGCCTTCCTGCCTCTGGTAATAACACAGCAGTGGTCTAACATTAACCCTACCGTAACCCTCTCTCTCTCGTGTCCCTCTCTTCCCTCTAACTGGCAGGCAGATTTCAGTCCTGTCTGACTGTTCCGTCCTTATCTGACTGTTGTCTTGTCCTGTGGGCTTAGCTTTGATCTTTGACTTCCTCCTGAGAACCATGGCTAGATCGAACATGCAGGCGGATTACTATTAAAGTATTATCTGTGTGTTTAATCAATGAAACTACAGAACAGATAAGACGTAATGCTTCAAGCATTTTGATTTAATTTAATTTAATTTAATTTGTAAGAGCTTCGATTAAAATTCCAACTCTCAGCGCAATCCATTTGGCCCAAGGATACACTTAGCATAATGGTGGTGCTGGAGGAGTTGGTGAACGATTCGGTATTGTTTTTTTTAATGGTAATTATATAATTAATAGTCCTAATTGAAATGTCCTTTTCTTACACCATTTTTTCTTTTGATTAAAAGTTGCACAGACCTCCTGGAGATAAACAAAAGGAGAAATTGTCTCATGTCAGCGAAACCTCAGGCCTTTGACTGGTACGCAGGAAAGAGTTAAGAGTTTTACACTTGTAGTTTTGTACGACATGAAAAGACGCCTGTGAGCTGTATTTCCTCTCCTATGGAGTAGTGAACCCCAGCAGATAAGGGCAGATGACGACAGGAACTGACAGAATAATAGAGAAGACTTTGCCCTTTCGCTTCCCAAAACTCTCTCATCAGAGAGGTTCAGACACCCAAGAGATGTCGTGCCCAAGTCAAAGGGAATAACGGCTAAATAAAAAGAAAACTGGAGTGATGGATTGCGATGCTGTAGATGGATGATGAAAAGGAGATGTGTCTGGGGGGCTCGTCAGGGACCTGGCTGTTGGTGGTAGCGTGACAGTGGGGTTGTGGCACTTCTCGGTGGCATTAAATGAAAGGCCATGGCCTCTGCTCTCCACGCTGCTCGCCATAGGGTTAGGGTTACCTGTCTCTACCAATAACCCAGCAGTGTCGGAGCCTACACACTCTCACACCACTCCCTGGTGCTGGCGCAAAATTGCCGCATTTGTGGTGACACTCACCTTTAGATGTCTAGGCAAATGAGAGAATTATTATTATATTTAAAAAATAAATAAATCATGTGTTGGACGACATAACTGTATTCACGTTGTTTATCTTGAATTATGCCTATTGCCTTATTGTCTGGATACTGCTAATTGTATCCTGTCGTATTCGTCACTTATGTCCTGTGACTTATTGTCACTTTTTTTTTAATTATCTTGAATTACCGCCTATTGCCTTATTGTCTTGTGCTGCAATGTCAGGAACCGAAGCCTAAGAAATTTACTCTCTTACACTTGTGTAATGTGATGTGACAATACACTTGAAACTTGATAAAAGCAGAATAGACATCTTAGTAGACAGACACACAATGAGACGGTCGGATAAAACAGCCTGGCACCTGGAGGGGGACTGGGTTTGCTTTTTGACTGGTTCACCACTACGGTTGCAAAAAAGTTTCGGAGCTTTCCGACAAGTTTCCGTGTGGGTTATTTACAGACGGTCATTTAGCTGTTGGATAGAAAGGGCAGACAACATTTTGTTTGGATGCCCTGTCGACAGAGAGTGTGTTTTCCATCCATCGCAATTCCCTCCAAAGCCCTTTTTGTTGTTTAGAGCCTGATCGTCTGCCTCCTGTGTTGTTTTTGGTGAATAGAAAGGGCAGGCTGTGTGTACACCGCTGTGATATCCATCCCTGGCCCCAAGCACACACACTGATAAACAGGTGGACAGACAGATGTATTGATCTGTATGGGAACACGCCTCCAGATACGTATGGACACACATTCTCTCACACCAGACATATACACACACACACACACACACACTCACACACACAATGAAAAACAACCGTTGGTATTTCTTTCCTCTGTGTGCCAGGGCTCTCTCTCTCTCTCTCAGAGCAGTTGGAACGTTTGTCTGTCCGTTATCACAAATGACCATGTAGCCTACTTGAATATTGTCCTTTGCAAGGAGATATTTGTATTCAGCATTCTCAATAACTGAAAATGTTTCGCTGATTGCAAAGATTTCCACGATTTGATGTTTCAAATTTATGTTTGAATTTCATGTGTTGGTGACTGATATTTGTTTGTGTGTGTGTGTGTGTGCGTGTGCGCGTGCGAGAGGTCGGAGGTAGAGAGAGTGTGTAACTTCCCCACTCAGCTCATCCAGTGATGGCGGTACCGATGCTCCTCCACAGTGTTGTAGCAGCACCCAGACCCCAGGCCTAAGAGCTCAAGCCAGACCAGGCTCTCTGGTCTGTCAGGGCAGACAAGTGGAAGGAGCAGCTTAGTGAAGCGTTGATGAGAAGCCCCACGTTCCCAGTGGAGCCAGATGATCCGTGTGGAGCCCAGGCCTGGGGGGGGGCGGGGGGGGGAGGGGGAACAGCTCTCCCTCAGGTCATAATACCCAGGATTAGCTGCCGTGTTGTTGGCTCTCCTAGAAGTGTTTATTATGTAGAGCCGCCTCCTGTGGGGAGGTTTTGTACCTGCTGACCCTATGGGCAGAGGAGGGGGGAGAGAGAGAGAGAGGGAGAGAGAGAGGGGGGGAGGTAGAGAGAGGTAGAGAGAGAGAGAGAGAGAGAGAGAGAGAGAGAGAGAGAGAGAGAGAGAGAGAGAGAGAGAGAGGAGGGAAAGAGAGAGAGAGAGAGGTGAAGGCTCTCGGGTGAAGAGGCTTCTTTCTCCCTGTTGTATTTCTGATTAGGATTAGTCCTCTGTCGGTTAGAGTGCAGGGGACTGTTCCACTCCACCACACACCAAGAGGCCCAACTCATTAAAGTTTCTATTCGCAACTATAAGAGGGCTTATTTTTATTTATTTATTTATTTGCCGATGACTGATTTAGACCAGAGAACTGTGGTGTGTCAAGTGTGCGCTCTCTCTCTCTCTCTCTCTCTCTCTCTCTCTCTCTCTCTCTCTCTCTCTCTCTCTCTCTTTCTGTGCTGTGTAGAGCTTCCCGTAATTCTCCCGTAATTCCTTTAATTTGCTCGATTGAGCCTTCCCTCTCTCTCTATCTCTCT
>NC_137677.1:51939793-51977293 GCF_963989245.1 Nansenia antarctica | reverse complement strand
CCCAAGGCAGCACGCATGAAGAAAGGTCGGCCCAGACACAACTGACATTCTGGTGGCCAAGGTCCAACGGTCACAGCCCCCAAAGGCTGCTGGGACACTAGAGGACGCGGTGTCTCAACCAGACATCTCTCAATTATGTAGAGAATAGGGCGTCGATTGAGATGGAGCCAAAAGTCCCGGAGTGTTTGTGAAGAAAAAGACATTTCCTGTTGTTGCGCTGGTATTTAAAAAAAACAACAACAACAAGCATTGTTGACTGTCGCCCTCCTGGCTCTCTTCAGACTGACACGGCTGAGCGACCCGACAGAGGAGCGGTACCACAGTACGTGACGAGACACGTCAGACCCAGCCTGCACTTAGTTTCTTTGTTGTTGTGAATAGATGCTTTTGTTATTTAAAGTGCAGGCTTGAGAGAAGCGTCGGCTTTCACACTGTGCCGTTTTGTGTTTGTCGTTTCGGTTCAACTGACGTGATCTGTTTTTTGTTATCTTAATTGTTTTGTGACTGCTTTTCTTTATTAAAAAAATAAAAAAAATAAGGAAAAGATGTGCTCGATTCAGAAACAAATCGAAATTAAGTTTAGTTTTGATTCAAGTGTTTTTTGGGGTGCTGTATAGCCCAGGGGTTGATCCAATAAATAAATAATACAGCCAGCACCCCCTCAAATGGAAAAATAAATGACGGTTTACACAATCAGCGTAAAGCCTACATAATCAGCATAGTCACTGCTTGTTCTTCCCAAGAAAAGACCCACATTTTTTTTGTTGTTGTTGATACGCTTGAGGGGGGAACTGTTCCCAAATGAGAAATACAAAGCCTGTTTGTTTGTGCAGAAGCTTTTGCTCTCTGTTGCCTCCGTGCTTAACAGTGAGCCCTCTGAAGCGCAGAGGCAACATGGTGGAAGCCTGGGCAAAGACAAGCCTTCTGGACCCACCGCTTGGGTCCACAGTGACTATGCTGATAAAGTGTTAAGCTGTTTATTTTTCTATTGCTTTCTTTAAAAAGCCATGTTTTGAAAGGAGGAGAGGAGCAGAAGGGGGGGTTGAGGGTTTGTCTCAGGCCTCTGACATGTGTGTCTGTGGTGCAGTGTGAGCTGTTAGCCTGGACGAAAAAACACAACATCATCCGAGAGTGTGTTGCTGCGTCGTTACCGTGTCTGTCATGGTCGCCTCGCGTTCTCCGTGGTGAAAGCTCTGCTGTCGAAATGTCAATGTAATATTGAGTGAAATCCATTTCAGGTGAAAATGTTATTTTAATAAAATATTTCCAGTATTTGTCCACCTCCGCTCCTCTTTTTTGTGTGTGTGTGTGTGTGTGTGTGTGTGTGTGTGTGTGTGTGTGTGTGTATATTGTATGCATGTGAGAGACTGCTTGAAATTAAATGGCGTCACGGTTGCTAGGATGGTTAGTTCCGACACTGGGCTGAGGCTTAGCAGTAAGCCTGTCTTTATTTACTCTGATCCTCTGATGATCACACACACACAATACAAACATACAATAATACACACGTAATACCTGCACAACCGGGGGGGTGTAGATACCGGCACACAATGGTAGAGAGAAGAGAGCGAGGAATCTACATGGAGCAGGAGGAGCAAGCAGACATACTTTGGTTTTCTAGGCAGGTGAGCAGCATGCTGGGTATACAAGCAGGGCAGAGAACCATAGGCTGAGCTTTCATAGGGAGAGGGACCTGACGTAGAGAGGTGTGGGTGTGTGTTAGTGAGTGAGTGAGTGTGCGAGTGAGTGTTAGCGAGTGTGTTAGTGAGAGAGTGAGTGAGAGAGTGAGTGAGTGAGAGAGTGAGTGTGAAGGGGGAAAGGAGATGGGTAAAGAAAGGCAGTCAGGTGACAAGTACCAGACCACATCGGGGCTATCGCCTCACTTTGACCATACAGAGGAGAGGGCCAGATGGATGTGTGTGTGTGTGTGTGTGTGTTTTTTGGCTTGTGGGGCTTTATGGGGAGGGGGACAGAGGGAGCAGAGCTGGAGTTAGTAGTAGTCATAGTTGACGTCCGCTCCGTGTCTGTACTCTCCTCGGTGTCGCGGTCCAATGGGAGCGTTTTCATCGTAGTGGTGCTGACGACCCTGGTCTGTGGACCGCGCGTGGTCCATCCAGTAGGCCAGGTCAGTCTCCAGCCTCTGTGAAGGAGAGAGACGGCAACAAGACCACACCAGCTGTTCAGGCTCAGATGTTGGGGTGGGGGAGAGGGCTGGGGGTGAGGGAGAGAGGTGGGGGAGGCGGTATGAACAGCACTGCTGGCACGCAGGGACAACCAGCGGGGTTTCAGAATGCCAAGGCTGTCAACGTCAACAGCAGGGGAACACAACAGGAAGTGACATGTACACACAGGATGTCATGCATGGGACCATCAACGCAATTCTACAGACTTAAGACAAATCAGAGGTGTCAACTGTCAAAAAGGGAAAACCTTTCTCGCCCGCTCTCTCTCTCTTTCTGTCTTGTTTCCTGCCTCTTCTGTTCTGCACGACTAAAAACAGCCTCCAGCAGAATCACAGACCTGTGTGTGTGTGTGTGTGTGTGTGTGTGTGTGTGTGTGTGTGTGTGTGTGTATCTGTGGGCATCAACACTTTTGAAGACAGTTTCTCTGTGCTTCCTGCTGAGACATTCATCTGCCCAGCTCTTTAGTTCCCTGCTCTTATCTGGCCAGAAGAAGCCTCTCATCCATCCTCCACCTCCATAGAGCTCTAGGTTATGTATTTTCGGATAGCGATTTTAAAGTCCATCTGAAAAGTCCTCAGGAGAATAATTCAAATAATTTGTATTATTCTCTCTTTTTTATTTTTATTTTAATAAATGTTAGCCTTTATTTATAGAAAGTACTTGGATCAAATGTTGATTTTACCCGTGTCGTACGTAGAAAACCATGTCAACGTAGTGATTTATACAATTCCAACGTGAGTCGATTTCACCGTGGAAACGATCGTAGCTCTACGTCGGGTATTGACCTTGCGTGCGCACATTACCTACTGGTTATGCGGAGTTATTACAGGCATGTGAGCCGCACTGCCTACTGTAATTCATGCAAGTGGCTCGTAATAAAATTAACAATGTTGTTATCAGCCGAGAAAATGAGTTTAATTCAAGATTTAAAGGGAACTGATGTTTATGATTGTATTTCAGTCTTTCTTTATATCCCTCCGGAGCTGTCTATCTCCCCTTCAACATGCCTAGTGCGTTCCACAACGGACCTTGCCCGGCCATGCGCAAAATTATACTGGATTTTCTCCGGTGTCTGGGAGTTCGCAAGAGTTCGAAAGAGTTCGCTCCTGGTTAAGAAGGGTAGCTAAAGAAGCGAGCCGAACCGACCCGACCCAGGCCGACAAATGAAAAAGTGCCAAAGAAGCAGGCCAGCCCGGGTCGACCCGGGCTGGCACGATAGTGGAAAAGGGTCTATAGACAGCTCCGGAGGGATAGCCTATAAAGGAAGACTGAAATACAATCATAAACATCAGTTCCTTTTAAATCTTGAATTAAACTTTTTTTCTCTGCTGATAACAACATCGTTAATTTTATTACGAGCCACTTGCATGAATGACAGTAGGCAGTGCGGCTCACATGCCTGTAATAACTCTGCATAACCAGTAGGTAATGTGCGCACGCAAGGTCAATACTCGACGTTTGGGCCAAACCCCCAAATTGAAAATTTCATTACCAGATTCTGGGCAAATCCTAGATGTGATTTTCTTATTCCTATACATCCCTAGATTATGTTTTGATATGATAGACCTTTTGGATTGGCAGCTTATTAGTAGTTATCACCTCGTAAAGGTACGGAGTGCTTTTTTCAAAACCGGAGTTTTGCCTAGAAAAGTCCCCTGCCATATCTTGCTCCCCTTCGTATGATTCGCGCCTAGCTGTGGTGTGGTTTTGATAGAGACATGAGCCCTTTCATTTTCTTTATGCGCCTGAGTCTCCTAAACACGTAGAGACCAACCCCGAGTCGATCAATGATTCCTACGATGAGCTATGGTAACTTTACCGCACCTACCCCCTACCGATGAATACCTAATTTTTGCGGTTTTCCGGAGGTATTGTGCGGTAGGTGCGGGAAAGTTACCATAGCTCAGCGTAGGAAGCTCTGATCGACTCGGGGTTGGTCTCTACGTGTTCAGGAGACCCAGGCGCATAAAGCTAACCTGGCTCATGTCTCTATCGCAAGCACAGCCCGAGCTATGCGCGACTGACGTGAAGGGGAGCAAAATATGGCAGGGGACTTGTGGACCCGAATGCAGGACACTGAGGCGGAGTCAGATGAAAGGTCAAACCCATGGATGGGTACATTTATTGTTTTCTGAATTTGTATGTTTAAATATACAAATGATACATTATCTACTTAAAATATGCGTTAATTTACATAGTTTTCCAGAATAAAAATCTAAAACAAAGTGCTTAAAACAAATAAAGTGTGTATTTACCTCCTCAAATAAATTAACTTAGCCCCAGCCAGATCCATATTTAGAGGTAAGTTAGCAAGCTAGTTTAGAGTTAGTGGTAATGTATAGCTGGTTACTGGTTAGATAACGAAGCGACCTTGGGTTCCCTGAAAGGTGCTATATAAATGCAAGTTATTATTATTATTATTATTATAACTAGCTAGCTAGTTTTTTCTACCATAAATCATCTCCTGAAGCCACAACCATCTCCCACTACTGAGGCTACAGAGCAGCGATGTAACAGCTTCATTTACTTTTTCAGATCCAAGGTCAACAACATTCGCTCTCTGATGCCCAGCTCTTCCTCTCTGTCTCCCTCTGCTACCAACCCCTCGCCTGGGAGTTTGCCATCTCTCCCATGTTTCACAGAGGTTCAACAGAGCCACATTATGGAAATCCTTAGAGGAATGAAATCATGCACTTGCGCCCTGGACCCCATTCCCACTGCTCTGCTCAAGTCATACACCAACCTTGCCTTCCTGTCCAAGGTGCTAGTGAAGGAAGTTGCTTCCCAACTCCAGGATCACCTCAAACACAACAACCTGTTTGAAAGATTTCAGTCAGGCTTTCGCTCAGCCCACAGTACAGAAACGGCTATGCTAAGGGTGACGAATGAACTGCTAATGACATCCTCCTGGACCTGACAGCAGCATTTGACATGGTGGATCACACTATCCTCCTAGAGCGCCTCCACACCACCATTGGACTCTCAGACTCTGCACTGAAGTGGTTTCAGTCCTATCTCTCTGGCAGGACTGAATACGTCTCACTGGGAGGATGCAAGTCCAGACTTCTCCCTGTTACCTGTGGTGTTCCACAGGGGTCGGTTCTCGGCCCCATCCTCTTCATCACCTACATGCTCCCCCTCGGTCGTGTCATCACCAGATATGGGATGTCTTTCCATTGTTATGCTGATGACACACAGCTCTACATTAAAACTACCCCAAGCCCCTCTGCAGCCATGTCATGTCTCACCACCTGTCTTGAGGAGATAAAGGCATGGATGAACAACAACTTCCTTCAGTTAAACAGTAACAAATCCGAAGCTCGTCTTGTTGGCACCCCACACCAGGTTCAGTCTTCGCCCATATCACAGCTCACCTTCGAGGGTCAAGTCATCCTCTTCTCCTCCTCAGTTTCAAATCTGGGGGTTAGGTTTGACCCTTACCTGACCTTCCGTGACCATATAAAACACCTGTGCAAAACCTCCTTCTATCATCTCAGAAATATTTCCAAACTCCGTCCCACTCTAACCCTGTCAGATGCAGAGAACTTGTCCATGCCTTTGACTACTGCAATCCGCTCTTCATCGGGATTCCTGGCAAAAGCATACAGAAGCTGCCATACATCCAGAACAGCGCTGCCAGGATCTTGATGAGAGTCCACAAATACAAGCACATAACCCCTGTTCTACACTCACTACACTGGCTCCCTGTCTCATTCAGGGTTGACTACAAAGTCCTTCTTCTCACCCACAAATGCATCAACGGACACGCACCTCCCTATCTACAAGAACTCATCACTCCACAAACCTCCACCCGCACCCTCAGGTCTTCAAACAGTTTGCTCCTCCAGGTCCCCAATACCAGGCTCCGCACCATGGGGGACCGAGCCTTCTGTTCGGCTCCGCCGTGCCTGTGGAACAGCCTTCCTAGCCAGCTAAGGGCAGTACAGAGCCTGTGCAACAGCCTTCCTAGCCAGCTAAGGGCAGTACAGAGCCTGTGGAACAGCCTTCCTAGCCAGCTAAGGGCAGTACAGAGCCTGTGGAACAGCCTTCCTAGCCAGCTAAGGGCAGTACAGAGCCTGTGCAACAGCCTTCCTAGCCAGCTAAGGGCAGTACAGAGCCTGTGGAACAGCCTTCCTAGCCAGCTATGGGCAGTACAGAGCCTGGACTCTTTTAAGACAGGCCTTTGACTGTTGAACTGTGTTCATTTTTGTGATTTATTTTGAGTTGTTTTACTATGTTTTTAACTTATTATGTTTTAGTTTTTTTTACTCTGTAGCACTCTGAGATTCTTTTGAATGAAAAGTGCAATACAAATAAAATGCATTATTATTATTTATAGTTAATAACACTTTAGTTAGCTAGCTAAACTAGCAAAGTAGCCTGTTGTGTACCCAGGCTTGAGACAGGGTTTTATATTGTAGTAATATTAATGTAACTTAATTTACATTAAATTTACAGAAGATTCCTTGTTTGTAGCCCCTCTAAGTTGTAATGAGATCTGCCCCAATTACTGCACCCTGACAATATTTTAGTTTAGAATAAGGTTGGTAATTTAATGTCAAACTAGATGTATTCCTCTATTTCAGAGACCCACATCATCAGCAGTAAGTGTAAGTCTAATGATGGATCCAACTTCAGGTGAATGCAGCAGCAACCTGCCAAGAAAGCGGCATGGACAGCATCATCCACTGCTCTGATGATGGACAGCATCATCCACTGCTCTGATCATGGACAGCATCATCCACTGCTCTGATCATGGACAGCATCATCCACTGCTCTGATGATGGACAGCATCATCCACTGCTCTGATCATGGACAGCATCATCCACTGCTCTGTCATGGACAGCATCATCCACTGCTCTGATCATGGACAGCATCATCCACTGCTCTGATCATGGACAGCATCATCCACTGCTCTGATGATGGACAGCATCATCCACTGCTCTGATCATGGACAGCATCATCCACTGCTCTGATCATGGACAGCATCATCCACTGCTCTGTCATGGACAGCATCATCCACTGCTCTGATCATGGACAGCATCACCCACTGCTCTGATCATGGACAGCATCACCCACTGCTCTGATCATGGACAGCATCATCCACTGCTCTGATGATGGACAGCATCATCCACTGCTCTGATGATGACTCCAACTCAAACCTGGTGTCACCCCAAAACCTGGACTTATGGAGAACTTTGTTGAGGGCGGCAGAAATCAGAAAACATCTCCCAATTTTGGACCACACCTACCACCGGACTCCATACACCTACAGCTTTCACTGCCTTGTGGGCTAAATAAATGTAACTGTTCATCTGCCTCCGCCTCAGTGTCCTGCATTCGGGTCCACTCCCGTACAGAACGTAGGCTACCACACATTTTAAATGACAGCAGTCCATACTTTAAGAGGGGATAAGGTATTAAACTACTAACAACAAGGTCCAACAAGGTCACATCAAATAATAATCTAGGGATGTATAGTAATTAATTACTGTCTTTATCCAATCTGTGGTCCAAATGTTCTTTAAAGATATGCAAATTAACTCATATTTTAAGTAGATAATACATCATTTGCATATTTAAACAGAACATTTCTGAAAACTTGTAATACAAAAAATTATTGTCTCAATGTAAGTAATCAACTGGGGAAGTTTCATGGTGATATCTATTAGGTAAAATGTTTTACCCATCAAAAAGTCCCCGGCCATATTCTGCTCCCCTTCGCGTCAGTCGCGCATAGCTCGGGCTGCGCTTGTGATAGAGACATGAGCCAGGTTAGCTTTATGCGCCTGGGTCTCCTGAACAAGTAGAGACCAACCCCGAGTCGATCAGAGCTTCCTACGCTGAGCTATGGTAACTTTCCCGCACCTACCGCACAATACCTCCGGAAAACCGCAAAAATTAGGCATTCATCGGTAGGGGGTAGGTGCGGTAAAGTTACCATAGCTCATCGTAGGAATCATTGATCGACTCGGGGTTGGTCTCTACGTGTTTAGGAGACTCAGGCGCATAAAGAACATGAAAGGGCTCATGTCTCTATCAAAACCACACCACAGCTAGGCGCGAATCATGCGAAGGGGAGCAGGATATGGCATGGGACTTTTCTAGGCAAAACTCCGGTTTTGAAAAAAGCACTCCGTACCTTTACGAGGTGATAACTACTAATAAGCTGCCAATCCAAAAGGTCTATCATATCAAAACATAATCTAGGGATGTATAGGAATAAGAAAATCACATCTAGGATTTGCCCAGAATTTGGTAATGAAAAATGGTTTGGCCCAAGGACTAGTAGAGCTACGATCGTTTCCACGGTCAAATTGACTCACGTTGAAATTGTATAAATCACTACGTTGACGTGGTTTTCTACGTACGACACGGGTAAGATCAAAATTTGATCTGAGTACTTTCTATAAATGAGGCCCCAGGAATGGAATGGTATCAAACACTGCTCTCACCGTCTCGTCGTAGCCCATGGACATGAACTGCTGGATCCAGGCCTGCACATCAGGCCTGCTGCGGTCCCACAGGTTCCTCTTGTTCCTCTGGAGCTTGGCTAGGAACTCTTTGGCCTTGGAGGGCGGGACGGCCAGCGCAGATTTAGATGGAGCGCTACTATCACCCGCCACTGGAGGGAGGCAGAGAGAGTAGAGGAAGTGGACGTGAGATGCGTGTTTAGGATGTATGATGTCATGGGTATTATTAAAGAGTGTATAACGTTTTTTTTCTGTGAATGTTACCTTCTCTTTTCTTAAGGATCTTGTGCAGGCTGTTCTCACTGGACACATCTGACAAGAAGGGAAAAGGACAACCCAATCAACTGAGATTCAAACAGACACACACACACACACTCACACAGGGACATGCATGTGAGCACGCATGCACACATGCACGCACACGCACACACAGCCTGAGGTGAGACACATGGTTGCGTTTATTGCAAATCCTTTGTAGTTGAACAGCAACAAACAACACGTTTCCCAGCTGAACTTTGTTATCAGCTTGGCTGCCTGTCAAGAGGAGGGGGGGGGGGGGGGGCGGCGGTGACAACGGGGGGGAGGCTTTCCTTCTAGAAGGACATGAATCATGAAATGAGACTTTAGCTTTCACTCACTGCCTCACATTTACATTTCACCATGAGTCAGATTCTCCACTTCAAGATCTGCCTGCTCTCTCATCCTGCATCCCTCTATCTACCGCTGGCTACAGGGAGCCCTGCACAGTGGGACACCAGAATGGAAAGACTATGGGTGGTTAGTCTCCAGTAGAAAGACTATGGCTGGTTGTCTCCAGTAGAAAGACTATGGGTGGTTAGTCTCCAGTAGAAAGACTATGGGTGGTTAGTCTCCAGTAGAAAGACTATGGGTGGTTGTCTCCAGTAGAAAGACTATGGGTGGTTGTCTCCAGTAGAAAGACTATGGATGGTTAGTCTCCAGTAGAAAGACTGTGGGTGGTTAGTCTCCAGTAGAAAGACTATGGGTGGTTAGTCTCCAGTAGAAAGACTGTGGGTGGTTGGTCTCCAGTAGAAAGACTATGGGTGGTTAGTCTCCAGTAGAAAGACTATGGGTGGTTAGTCTCCAGTAGAAAGACTATGGGTGATTAGTCTCCAGTAGAAAGACTATAGGTGGTTGGTCTCCAGTAGAAAGACTATGGGTGGTTGGTCTCCAGTAGAAAGACTATGGGTGGTTAGTCTCCAGTAGAAAGACTATGGGTGGTTAGTCTCCAGTAGAAAGACTATGGGTGGTTAGTCTCCAGTAGAAAGACTATGGGTGGTTAGTCTCCAGTAGAAAGACTATGGGTGGTTGTCTCCAGTAGAAAGACTATGGGTGGTTGTCTCCAGTAGAAAGACTATGGGTGGTTGTCTCCAGTAGAAAGACTATGGGTGGTTGTCTCCAGTAGAAAGACTATGGGTGGTTAGTCTCCAGTAGAAAGACTATGGGTGGTTAGTCTCCAGTAGAAAGACTATGGGTGGTTGTCTCCAGTAGAAAGACTATGGCTGGTTGGTCTCCAGTAGAAAGACTATGGGTGGTTGGTCAGTAGAAAGACTATGGGTGGTTAGTCTCCAGTAGAAAGACTATGGCTGGTTGGTCAGTAGAAAGACTATGGGTGGTTGTCTCCAGTAGAAAGACTGTGGGTGGTTGTCTCCAGTAGAAAGACTGTGGGTGGTTAGTCTCCAGTAGAAAGACTGTGGGTGGTTAGTCTCCAGTAGAAAGACTGTGGGTGGTTGGTCTCCAGTAGAAAGACTGTGGGTGGTTGTCTCCAGTAGAAAGACTGTGGGTGGTTGTCTCCAGTAGAAAGACTATGGCTGGTTGGTCTCCAGTAGAAAGACTATGGGTGGTTAGTCTCCAGTAGAAAGACTATGGGTGGTTGTCTCCAGTAGAAAGACTATGGGTGATTAGTCTCCAGTAGAAAGACTATGGGTGGTTGGTCAGTAGAAAGACTATGGGTGATTGGTCTCCAGTAGAAAGACTATGGGTGGTTGTCTCCAGTAGAAAGAGAATAGGAAATGTTAGAATAGGTATAGCATAGAGTACAGCACAGTGTTTTATTAAGACTATGGGTGGTTGTCTCCAGTAGAAAGACTATGGGTGGTTGTCTCCAGTAGAAAGACTATGGGTGGTTAGTCTCCAGTAGAAAGACTATGGGTGGTTAGTCTCCAGTAGAAAGACTATGGGTGGTTGTCTCCAGTAGAAAGACTATGGCTGGTTGGTCTCCAGTAGAAAGACTATGGGTGGTTGGTCAGTAGAAAGACTATGGGTGGTTAGTCTCCAGTAGAAAGACTATGGCTGGTTGGTCAGTAGAAAGACTATGGGTGGTTGTCTCCAGTAGAAAGACTGTGGGTGGTTGTCTCCAGTAGAAAGACTGTGGGTGGTTAGTCTCCAGTAGAAAGACTGTGGGTGGTTAGTCTCCAGTAGAAAGACTGTGGGTGGTTGGTCTCCAGTAGAAAGACTGTGGGTGGTTGTCTCCAGTAGAAAGACTGTGGGTGGTTGTCTCCAGTAGAAAGACTATGGCTGGTTGGTCTCCAGTAGAAAGACTATGGGTGGTTAGTCTCCAGTAGAAAGACTATGGGTGGTTGTCTCCAGTAGAAAGACTATGGGTGATTAGTCTCCAGTAGAAAGACTATGGGTGGTTGGTCAGTAGAAAGACTATGGGTGATTGGTCTCCAGTAGAAAGACTATGGGTGGTTGTCTCCAGTAGAAAGAGAATAGGAAATGTTAGAATAGGTATAGCATAGAGTACAGCACAGTGTTTTATTTGTACAGTATAGTATAGTGGATAGTGTACATGTACAGTGCCTTTATTTATGTAAACCAGCTCCTTTCCCTTCTTGTTTTTTTTAGTTTTTTTTCTTTCCTAGCACCAGGGGAGCCCCCCCTCCCAAATTTCGTTGTTTGGTACCTGTACTATATCAATGACAATAATAAAGACCATTCGACCATTCATTCAGACCATTCATTCAAAGACTATGGGTGGTTGGTCAGTAGAAAGACTATGGGTGATTGGTCTCCAGTAGAAAGACTATGGGTGGTTGGTCAGTAGAAAGACTATGGCTTTATAAATATAATATAAATAATCTTACTATTATTTTTAAATGACTAGACTTTTTAAATAGGCACTACATTTTATAAACACTGTTATATCTGTCTGTTTTTATTGTATGTATGTGACCTATGTGTGTTTTTAATGTGGATAACGTATTCATGAACTGCACAAAGCCTGTCAAAGGAGAATTTCTGTCACTCTGTGACAGACAATAAAGCAATCTTGAATCTTGAATCTTATGGCTGGTTGGACAGTAGAAAGACTATGGCTGGTTGGTCTCCAGGGACACAACTGTGCTTTATTCCATCACCAACACCTTCCCCTCTTTTGAAGTCAGTCTCTTCTCATCTCTCTGTCATCCCTAGTTTATCCCTTTATCTTCTCCTTTGAGGTTAAACCCTGAAGAGAACTTGGTCAAACATATACAGTTGCAAGAAAAAGTATGTGAACCCTTTGGAATTACCTGGATTTTTGCATACATTGGTAATAAAATGTGTTCTGATCTTTATCTAAGTCACAACAATAAACAAACACAGTCTGCTTAAACTAATACCACACAAACAATGATATGTTTTCATGTTTTTATTGAACACACCATGTAAACATTCAGGGTGGGGGGTGGAAAAAGTATGTGAACCCCATGGCTAATGACTTCTCCAAGAGCTAGCTCCTAAAAATTAATTCCCAAGTTTATCAAGACATTTTGCAGGAGAACTTGAGGCCATCTGTCCACCAATTGAAGCTCAACAGAAGATGGGTGATGCAACAGGACAACGACCCAAACCACATAAAAAAATCAACAACAGAATGGCTTCAACAGAAGAAAATACGCCTTCTGGAATGGCCCAGTCAGAGTCCTGACCTCAACCCGATTGAGATGCTGTGGCATGACCTCAAGAGAGCGATTCACACCAGACACCCCAAGAATATTGCTGAACTGAAACAGTTTTGTAAAGAGGAATGGTCCAAAATTCCTCCGGACCGTTGTGCAGGTCTGATCTGCAACTACAGGAAACGTTTGGTTGAGGTTGTTGCTGCCAAAGGAGGGTCAACCAGTTATTAAATCCAAGGGTTCCACCTCCCCCCTGAACATGGTGTGTTCAATAAAAACATGAAAACATATAATTGCTTGTGTGGTATTAGTTTAAGCAGACTGTGTTTATCTATTGTTGTGACTTAGATGAAGATCAGAACACATTTTATGGCCAATTTATGCAGAAATACAATTAATTTGTAATTCCAAAGGGTTCACATACTTTTTTTTTCAACTGTAGTCACCATGCAAACCTCACTGTAGTAACACCTGATGGCCTGTCTCCCCTCAGTCTCCCCTCCGTCTCCCCTCCAGTCCTCACTGGTTTGACCCAAACCACCGTGTGTATCAGTGGGCTTCACAGGCTCTGTTAACCTGGTCCCCCCTTGTCCTCCACATTAAGATGGTCTCTACACAGACAGACAGACAGACAGACAGACAGACAGACAGACAGATAGACAGAGACAGACAGACAGACAGACAGATAGACAGACAGACAGACAGACACACACACACACAGACAGACAGACAGTTAGACAGAGACAGACAGACAGTTAGACAGAGACAGACAGACAGAGACAGACAGTTAGGCAGAGACAGACAGACAGAGACAGACAGTTAGGCAGAGACAGACAGACAGACAGACAGACAGTTAGACAGAGACAGACAGACAGACAGACAGTTAGACAGACAGACAGTTAGACAGACAGACAGACAGACAGAGTGAGTAGTGCTGACCTGTGAGTGCCAGGAGTACCAGCAGAGCGGTGAGCCCCAGAAGCCTCAGATACAGCCGTTGAGAAGCCATGGTGTCCCTGTCGCCCTCTCGCTCCGACCCGTTTAAAGGCAATACATACCCCACACACACAGACAGGGGTTGGGGGGATTGTTATGTCAAGCCAAACGTTCCGAGTGGAAACTGGCTAGAGATGGCGGAATGTCGCTTAGCCCCCAAACTAGCCCACATCAACAACCCTGTCTGCAGCTGTGTGCTTTCGCTCTTAAGTGAATGTTCATGTGTGCCCGGAGGTCGTTTTCCATCTCCCATAAGTACAGGAACAGCAGTGAGGGGAAAGAGAGAGGGAGGAGGAAAGGTATTTCTACAACAGTACAACTGTTATAAGTATAAGTATACTTTTTTTCTCGGTCACTTTTCTAATTATTTTTGGAACAATGTTGTGGATTATTGAAACAGTTGACAAAAGCCATAAAAGTATAAAGCATTTTTCAAAACTAAATTAAACCAGGTCACCCTGAAAATGTAAATACATACATTTGGTCAAAACAATTGATCAAAAGATGAATACACAACATGGTTGTCTCTTTCAGTTCATAACTTATTATGCAAGCTTCGAAATATCCTTTTCTGAAGCTCTTCTGGCTTGAATAATTGAACGCTAATTTCATAAACGCTGAAGACAGCAAACACTGAAACTTATCCATCTTACTCCTGCTGCAAATGCAATAAATATTTGACAAGTAATTCTGAGGAGTTAAAGTAAAGTAAAGCTAAAGTAAAATAAAACTTCCTTCATAAAGATGATCTGGTTTCCATTACACAAGACTATGACCGTGGTGGTAAACTTCTTAAAACCACTTTGACTTCATTCCAAACAAACTCCACTATCAGCACCATCATTTGATAAAAACAGGATTCAGTATTAGATCCCCCATAGCATCTCTGTATACAGTACTCCCCACAAGGTCATGTTTGGGGACTGAGGATTTCTCTCTCCCTCTCTCTCTCTCTCGCTCTGTCTGTCAGTCACACTCTGTGTGTGTGTGTGTGTGTGTGTCTCTCTCTCTCTCTGTGATAAAATAATTCAATGTTGAAGGAACAGAGGATGAGAAAGAGAAATCCATAAGAAAGAGAGAGGCAGATGAACAAATGAATGAATGAAGTATTGCATAACCTAGTTCTTATATGGCTTCTTCTGTACCCACCTTCACCTTTCCACCATCGGTGTGTGAATGTGTGTGTGAATGTGTGTGTGTGTGTGATTGGGTGAATGAGAGGCCAATGTAAAGCTCCTTGGAATAGGTCAGTCCATTTACCCTTTACATTTCATACATTCCTTCATTCATACCTTCTCTCTTCACCAACATGTCTGAGGTATAGTGAGTGGAGGCAGAAATGCATTACAATGCATCTTCCACACCGGTTTTGAGTGCAATGCATCTTCCCATTTCTACCTCCATCAGCCTCCACTGCAGTGCATGATGGGGTGACAGCCATCCATCGCTGGCTCATAATGGAAGGACAACACAAAAGGCACCATCAAGAGGGCACAACAGCGGCTATACACCCTGAGATGCCTCAGGAAAGAACACAACAAGCAGGAGATACTGGTGGCCTTCTACCACGGCGCAGTGGAGAGCATCCTCACCTACGGCATCTGCAACTGGTTCCACAGCTGCACAACAGCGGAGAGAAACGCGCTACAGAGAGTCGTGAGAACAGCACAGAAGATCACCGGCGCCCCCCTCCCCTCTCTGGAAGAGCTGTACAACACACGCTGTCTCAGGAGGGCCTCCAAGATCTCCAGGGACCCGACCCACCCTGGGCACGTACACTTTATCAGGCTGCCCTCGAATAGGAGGTACAGGACCCCGGCCGCTAAGACAAACAGACTGAAGAACTGCTTCTACCACTGGGCCGTCAAGTCCCTGAACACAGCAAAGGCCTAAGTTCTGGGCCCAGGACAGTCCGGACGGATTGTATGGCAGCTAGTGCTGAGGCACAAACATGTACATTTCAAGCCTGCAAACTGTGACACTTTAAAATAACGTGAAAAAATAATTTTGTGCAATATGACAACCCTAGTTGACTATCTGTGCAGTATAGTACAGTGGATTGTGTACATAGCCTTTATTTATGTAAACCAGCTCCTTACCTTACCTTGTGATTTTGTGCTTTTTCTAAAATGTGTTTTTTTTCTTTTCCCTTTCCTAACACCAGGGGAGCCACCCCTCCTAAATTTCGTTGTTTGGTACCTGTACTGTAGCAATGACAAATAAAGTCCATTCCATTCCATTCCATTCATTCCATTCCATAATGAGTCCTGTAAGCCTCTCTGCTAAGTGAGGTCCCGGTGGCTGTCTCAGACAGGGATACATCAGGGACCCAATGGCAGCAGCAAACTGCCACTACGGTAGGGTTAATGTTAGACCACTGCTGTGTTATTACCAGAGGCAGGAAGGCTGAAGGCTGTCTCAGAGTTTACAGTGTTTGAGGATTGGCTCTAGTAGGAGAGAGAGAGAGAGAGAGAGAGAGAGAGAGAGAGAGAGAGAGAGAGAGAGAGAGAGAGAGAGAGAGAGAGAGAGAGAGAGAGAGAGACAGAGACAGAGACAGAGGTAGAGAGAGAGTAAGTAAACAAGTGTGTGTGTGTGTGTGTGTGTGTGTGTGTGTGTGTGTGTGTGTGGGAGGGGGGGGGGGGCAGTGGTTAGGGTATTTTGGAGATGCAAAAATGAGCCCTCTGTCTTGCCTAGGTTGCCCAACACAGGGATAAACGAGAGAGTGAGAGTGAGTAAGAGAAAACTATACTCTCCACCTCTCCGTCGTTTTAATACCCCACTGCACTGGAGGAGACCTAGGCTAAACTACCACAGTCACGCAACATCAGCCTGCCTAAGGACCACACACCTCCTGCAGTTTTCCTGCAGGCAACCGGTCTCTTTCATAACTGCTCCCCCGTCGCGGTCGGCAGGCACCAGAGAAGTCTCGGCATGGCAGCTGGAAATCATATTGAATTGATTATAATTCTGAAATGAACGGAACGAACTTGAACAGCCCCAGCTCTCTACGTGGACACGTGTGCTAAGTGCATGAGTGCACGGCCGTCTCTGCATTCTTCCTCCTCTGCTCGCTTTTTCTTCCTCCTCTGCTCAAAGCCTCAGGTATCGTCTGAGGGATCGGGCTGAAATCCTACCTTTGACTAACAGCACTAACAGAGGGTGTGATTTGCCAGGCACATATCCCCAGATATATCCCCATCGCAGATGGAATGGAACAAATCCACCAAATCCAGGAGGCAAAACAGATGGATCTGGGTTTCTAAGATAAAAAAAAAGTACACATTTTGATTGCCTTCACAAAATGTTAATGGAGTGAGCCTTGAAATTGTTGTTTCAAGATGAGGTGCATACATGTACCTCACTTACACACACAGGTACACACACAGGTACACACACACACACACACACACACACACACACACGTGCACGTCCTCAGGTATGTGATATGTTTGGCACATCAGGGGAGAAAAGGAAAGATCGAAGACTGGAGGATGAGAAAGAGGAGTTTCTCTCCCCTGTGGTTTCTTTTTTTCTTTTCTTTTTTTCATCAGATATCGGATAAGTCTTCATCCAACCACACATCCACCTAACCCCCTCGGAAATCCTAGAGCTCTGGGCTTCCTGGACAACAGCGCTCTACATTCAGACTTTGTTCAGGGAAAATCGATTCACAGTCCAATGCAGCATGAAATGAGATTCGGTGTTGTGAGCCCTGCAATCTGCATTTTTGGAAAGATAGTGTACGTGACGGGATATGACAATAGGGTTGTGGGGAATCTTCCACTCATAAGATCAGTTACCCTTCTGTATGTGTATCACCAAGGTCCTGGGATCATAGGAAGATCAGAAATATTATTATTAATATTAATATAAATAATTATAAATAACAATAATCATGTCACAGAGTAGGACTCTGTTCCAATACCTTAAGACTGCATCGTTCCTTTGTCCCGTTGTTTCACACACAGGCTGTATCAGTGGTGTAGTCTAGTTTTTTCTAGTGGGTATACTGTGATGTTGCCCTCCCAGTCAGAGCGACACCTGTCCCGTAGCGACACCCCATAAGCACCACCACACTCACTTATGCATACAGTATGCATCTACACCAGTCTTTGCTGCCTTGGGGGGGTGGCGTGGACTGTACTTGTACATCAAGCTGCCTCACGCTACAGAAACAGGAGATAGGCTCCTGCCCCTTAAGGGCCGTTAGGCTCGAGAACCATCGGTTCTCAAGGCTACTTATGTGGTCTTGACTACCTGTCCACTTTCTCACCTGGTTCTTGCTCTCTCTCTCTGGTGTGCCGACACCATCCTGCTCTCTCTCATTCTCTCCCTCTCTATCCTCCTCTCTCCCTCTTTTGCTGTCAACCAAAAGGCAAATATAACAACCGGAGTATTTATAATTTAATAAGAGGTATAGTACATTGAATTCATATCAAATCATAACATCATTCTAATTGAATATTGGGTTGCTGTGGGCAATGCAGTCAGATACTGTCTTTACTTACTCTCTCACCTGTAAGAAAATCGTATGTCCAACTACAAAAAACAGACATTTCCAATGAGTAAGGGTTTGTTCCAATGCTTCTACTATAATGTTTGTTCCAATGCTTCTATTTATACTGTAAATATACCATTATGGTATTACCATAAAGCCCAATTCTAGCAGAATAAGAAAGATTGTATATCTACTTTAAGTAAAATAATGAAGTGCATCCAGTTAGCTCTTTAGCTGTGTGCAAGGGCCTTAGCTCATCTAATCACCTCTGAGCTAGCTAGCTCGCTTGCTAGTTCTTTGACACTATTATTCACACCATGAAACTATAATCAGACACTTTCTAGTCACAATAATAACGACTAATTTGAACCAACTTTCTCTGTCAGAACACAGTAATTTATATTTGCTAACGTTTCAACTTGCTTACTTTCTTCTGCAGAGCTTTTACCCTGCAAAAACTCTCTCGCGTCGCACGCGCACACAAAACAAAACAAAACCATTCTCCAGCGCTGGCACAGCACGAAGCTGTGTGTGGAGGTAGGTCTGGCCCGCCCACCCCAAGGCAAGGCAAGGCCAAGGTAGGGGAAATACTGAGAGCATTCTGAACGACTGGTTATGTGATAACAAACATGTCCGAAAGTTCGAAGTAAGTGCTTCGTAACACAGACGGGGTGAATTTTATGAATAAAAGTGTGAAAGTTCTGTCACAAAACGCCGTTACGTATCCTCGCGCATTTTTAAGTGGGTATACGCAAATCCTTGTCCTTTCCTAGTGGGTATACGACGTAGTCCTGCGTATCACGTAGACTACACCACTGGGCTGTATTCCATTCCCTCAGCTGGGGTCTTCTGAGTCAGAAATATCATATGACAAGTCCTTCTCTAAATAACCATCCTCCTTTGACCTCCCTTCCTTGAAATGACCCCCGACCTGACACAAACGGACAAGTGAATGCTGTGTCTGGAACAGGTGCTGAAACCCAGCAGATCGTGTTGGGTCAGTGATGACTGAGGGAGAAAGGGTGTAAAGTAGTTGTAATGTAAGACCCTAATGTAAGACCTTCACTGGAATCCTTGGACTTGGTCGTTAGGGAAACTCATGTCAGACTGTTGTTTTGTTTAATTCAGAACCTCTACCCATCCACCCGTCCCTAACCCATCTTTAACAATGAGCCTGTCCACCAGCCTGCCCTGTCCAACTCCCTGGCCCGCCCACTATCCCCTCCCCTCCCCTCCCCACCCTCCCTCACTGTGACTCTGCTAGTCACGTCAAGCGAGGACATGAGGGTCATGGCACAGAAGAATCTTTGACAAGTTTTATTTCATGTTTCCACCTCAGTTCCGCAGCACCTGTCTCTCTGTCGTCAGCCCTGGACTCAGCCCCCTCCTCCCCACACCATCACTCTCTGTCTGACCCCATCCCGACTGTGAAATCACACTTCACATCAAAGCCACTCCGACATCCAACAGAGATCTCATGTGACGGTAAACGTAGGACTGCGTGAAAATAGAGGGAAAGAAACTTGGGAGACTAAAGCCTGGTACACACATAAAGATTTTCTAAATCTTTTTTTATCTGAGAGAGACCCCACATGTGAAGATAGAAAATCATGGATTGAACAGTTTTTGTGCTCCGATATTCCCACAATACAGCACACCACATACATAAAGATCTGTCCTACGACAGTCTAGTCTCGTCCCCCAAGCCAGAAATCTCACGTGATCAGGGTAGTAGTACCCTGACTGACCTGTACGAGGCAGCCATGTGCGACAGGGCAAATAAAGTGCCGAAGAACGAAAAGAAGAAGACGCATCAGCTCGCTTCTTGATTGGCTACATTCCATTCCACGTCACAATCCACAGAGCCAGTGACTATGTTTACATGCACACCATATTCCGATTAAGGTCAATATTCGGGTTATTGTAATATTCTGAATAAGGTGTTTATATGCGCTGTAGCAACTGAAATATTCCGTTTACATGTTAATTTGCATATTCCCGTGATTCGGCGGGAAAATCTGATGAATTCATCCTGAAATAGTTATTACTATAGTAACGTTCGTGTTGGTAGCTTGGTTATTTTGATGTCTTCTTATGTCTTCTTAGATGTCCATCTGTATACCCCATAATATTTAAATCCAAAATTCTGGCCCCTGCTAGTCGCCATCGTGGTTGCTATGCTGTCCCTAGCAACAACACAACCCAGGATTGCATGCTCGAGGAGAATCGAGCATGCACAGACCTAACTGAATATTCCGAAAAGGGTCATATTCCGATTAAGGTGTATACATGTCACAATATTCAGATTCAAGAAATTTACTCTTAACACACCACAGGATAATCTTGTAGGATAATCTTTAGATCCATCCGATAATCGGGAGTTTGCTGTCCTTGGTCGGAAGGGGGGAAATCGGGCCAAAATCGGCCAGATTATCTTTATGTGTGTACCAGGCTTGAGATTGCACCGTAACATCCCGAATAAACTTGGTAACAAGATCAATGGAAGCATCAGATAGGGTCATTTTATAATTTTATTGCATATCATTTGAGGGTCCTGTCTGATTACGGGTCCAACGTGTATCTAAATCCGTTTATATTATGTATATCGTATTATGTTTTTAGAACAATGTCAATATGACCATTCTTCCCTCCCTCCTTCAATCCAATCTTTCCATCCTCTCTCCATCCCTCCATCCCTGGCAGGCGCCCCTGTAGGACTGTGTGTGGTGGTTGCCAGGGCCCTGTAGGACTGTGTGGTGGTTGCCAGGGCCCTGTAGGACTGTGTGGTGGTTGCTAGGGCCCTGTAGGACTGTGTGTGGTGGTTGCCAGGGCCCTGTAGGACTGTATGGTGGTTGCTAGGGCCCTGTAGGACTGTGTGTGGTGGTTGCTAGGGCCCTGTAGGACTGTGTGTGATGGTTGCCAGGGCCCTGTAGGACTGTGTGTGGTGGTTGCCAGGGTCCACTCTTGTGCAGGTGCCTGTCTAGAAGTAGGATCAAATGAAACCTTCTTGATTAGAGACGATATACATACATGTCCTTTATGTAAGTCAGAATCCCCAAGACACCTGTTTGATCAAGTGTAATGGAACCAAATGGAACAGTCAAACTCAATACAATACAACCTAGACACACGCTCTGAGCAGGTCACAGTTTTATGGATTGAACATGGCAGACAATACTGAGAGGGTTATGGTGGAATAACCCCCCCCCCCCCTCCTCCGACCCCCCACTCCCCCGACCCCAGTACCCATCTGTCCCTCACTCCTCTGACTCCTCTGGTTCTGAGTCCGGTGTGTCGTAGCCCAGTTCTGTGGCGATGGGGAAGTGGGCCCAGAAGGTTCTGGCCAGGTCATCTAGTCGGCCGTAACCGGCCTGGGCATGCAGCTCTTGCAGCCAGCCGACGAAGTCCGACGACCACAAGTTCCAGTAGGGCATGCTCCGTCTCTCCCTGGCCACGCCTCCAGCGCCGTCTGAGGACCAATCAGATTCATCACAAACCAATCAAGTCCATTTGACTTTATCACGCCCAGTTAGGAAATTCATTGTGCAGCCTCTTGAGAGTTGAAAACATTCCAACACAACATACGGCTGACAGCGCATTCATACATAGTCCTAAACCATAGAAGCTTCCTTTCTTTCTTTCTTTATTTGACCTTTATTTTGTCAGGGAGTCCCATTGAGACCAAGGTGTTTTTTTTTTTTTACAAGGAAGCCCTGCACCCTGCATACACACAATTTTCAACCGAAAGGTCAACATTATAAAACACAATCACATCTTTCAACGACGATATCCTCGGTCAGAATGTTCTATTACCCGAGCGGCACTGGAATAACCCACTGTAATCTAAACACTGGAATAACCCACTGGAATCTAAACACTGGAATAACCCACTGTAATCTAAACACTGGAATAACCCACTGTAATCTAAACACTGGAATAACCCACTGTAATCTAAACACTGGAATAACCCACTGTAATCTAAACACTGGAATAACCCACTGTAATCTAAACACTGGTCATCTAAACACTGGAATAACCCACTGTAACCTAAACACTGGAATAACCCACTGTAATCTAAACACTGGAATAACCCACTGTAATCTAAACAGAGTGACTAGAAAGAAGGGTCTGGGTGGTCTCACCTTTGCCTTGCTCCTCTGTAGCAGGATGACTCTCCTCTGCCCCTAGGTTTGGAGAGGGAGGATAAACAGAGAACGTCAGAAGAGAGAAGACTCTTTTTCAACTAAAAGAGACAAATACTAAACACCTGTTCCAAGCCTTCCATTTGATTTTCTATTTCTATCTTCAACATCCCTCCGCTTTCCATCTACTGTACCACAGGGGAGTCTGGTGGAGGTCGAAATCGGAGGACGGGCCCATTGTAATGCATGGAATTCCATTCCATACACGTGTGATGCCATTCCTCATTCCATCCCATACATTATAATGAGCCTGTCCTCCGATTTCTACCTCCACCAGCCTCCCCTGATCTACCATTCCTGTAGCTGTTATACTGAGCATTCCACAGGAACGCACGCACGCACACGCACACGCACGCACGCACGCGCACGCACACACGCAGGCGCACGCACACACACACACATAGCTGTGATCCTGAGCCTTCAACGGCCATTGTTACTGTACCTGTCAGAGTGAGGGAGAGTGATCCCAGCAGGAGGGAGCAGGCCAACACAGAGACACACAGACCACGCATGCTTTCACAACGGCTTCTAGAACACAGAGGGACCAGGATACATCACGCAGACACACTTAGTGCCAAAGTACAGTACAGTATATCTATGAGTAATTATACCCTTATGCCTGGAACACACAGACTGATTCAACATTGCTGACATGCTGTTGTATAGTTTTACACCGTGCTCACGCGGTATGGTGATACAACAGTTCCATCTGGGCGGTTCGTCATTCAAACAATTGCCTGGCTGCGTCTAAAAATCTCAAACAGAGTTTGAAGAGACAAGCTAATATTGTTGAGAGGCTGTAGTGTGTTAGCCGTTAGCGTAGAATAGCATAAAGTACATTTTAAAATGACTTCCCGCGCTGCACAGCATGAGTTGGATAAATTGAACGTGTGTGGCGCGTGGCACGCAACGTAGAGGCAAGCGTTATGTCGTTCACACAGATCCCAATTGATAAGCAGTGGGACTTCCGCTGGAAAGCAACCGCTAGCAGCAGTCTGCTGTGTGTAGGAGTCTTGAGTTTGTCCTGTATGCCGTGCCAGAGAACGCTGACAGATATTTGTAATGTTAGTAACATAGTAAACATATACTCCTACCTCAGCTCCTTATACACAGATTGTCTGTTTTACAATCAAGTATCACAATGCAGACTGATAACAAGAAACCTTCTATCAAACCTCCATTTTCCACCAATAATAATCAAATATCTTTGATAGAACCAGTTTGATCTCCCATCAAAGCAGTATTCCCAGTGGCGGTTCTAGACCAATTGTACTGGGGGGTGGCCTGGCATGGGTGTGTTTTGTCAGAGAGGCACATTCAACCCAGGGCCAAAGAGACAAAGACAGTGTTCAAGTTTTCAAAATGTTTAGTTCAAGTAATGGCGCACAGTAACAGTATTCCAATTACAGCTATTTGTTTCAGTTACAATTTTATAACATTACAATATTGAAAATAAAATAAAACATTCTCGTTAGCTTCAGCTCAAGTTCAAGAGACAAAGCAGTGTTCAAGCCTTCAAAAATGTTAGTTATTCAGATAGATATATAAAAGACATACTGTATCCCTACCTCATGTTGAGTCTCCAGAGCGACTTAGTGTTGTCCCTATACCCCTTCCCTGTCCTGCTCTGTCCCACTGCTCTGGGATTTTTAGACCTCTGCAGGTGAGGAGGAGGAGGAGGAGGAAGAGACAGAGGAAGGCAGACATGTTTGTTTTTCACAGTCTTCCTCTGTATGTCTGACCTCCACCTCAATCCACATCACTGTACCTTTCACACCGTTCACACCGACGGTGCAGCTGTGGTCAGCGCTTCATCACACACACACACACACACACCGATACACACACACACACACACACACACCGACACACACACACACACACACACACACCGATACACACACACACACACACAGACACACATCACACACCGACACACACACACACACACCGATACACATCACACACCGACACACCGACACACACATACACACACATCGATACACACACACACCACAGACACTGCCAGTACAACCTTACCGCTGCTTAACCTGAAGGTTTTCTCTCTGCTGCACAAAGTTTGTAACAGTTAGTTTCAGTTCTCTTTGGGTGAGATGTGTCACTGTAGTGGGAATGAAAGGGATTGTGAATCTTCACACCGTGCATCCAGACAGGAACAGCCAGAAGACAGCCACAAGCTGTCTACCCAATGTTACTCTCAGTGAGACGAGTTCATGTGTTTCTTTCAGTCATCAGTTTTGTCTTTTTGCTGTCTCCGAATCATGGATCAATGCATGGAGTAGGATGGAGGGGGAGACGTAGGAAAGAACAGGGGATTGGGAATGTTGAGAGAGAGAGAGAGAGAGAGAGAGAGAGAGAGAGAGAGAGAGAGAGAGAGAGACAGAGAGACAGAGAGGTAGAGAGAGACAGAACAGAACAGAACGAGGCGAGGCGAGAGAGAGAATGGTCAGAGCAGGGAGAGAGAAAGACAGAGAGGTAGAGAGAGAGACAGAGAGGTAGAGAGAGACAGAACAGAACGAGACGAGGCGAGAGAGAGAGAGAGAGAGAATGGTCAGAGGGAGAGAGAAAGAGAAAGAGAGGGAAGTAAAAGAGGAGAGAGTCCAAACTGAAGTGAGACACAAGCGTCAGCCAGTCTTCACACGTTGCATCCAGACTTCCAGGGAAGTGCTAGAAAGCTGCAAATGTAGGCGACAGACGTATCCAAGTATTGACTTAGTGGGGTCCAGGGAAAGAAAGAGAGAGAGAGTGGGCATAGAGACAGGGACAGGATGTCAGTGAGAGGAGAGGGGAAACTGTCATCCTGCCATCTCTCTTCTCCATTTGCCAGTTGACTCTTCATGGCACTGTCATAGTCAGGGCTGGCTCTGAGCTACGACTGACACAGACACTGTGTCGTCTGCTGCATGAAAGGCACAGGATGGTAGAATCCCCCATGTTGAATGGACCAGTCACATTCTCCATCGTTGTAGATGGGTGTTTATGGCAGAATAAGAGAGTAATAAGAGATAGAAAGATAGAAAGAGCAAGAGAGAGTGTGCGAAGGAGAGAGAGAGTGTGTGTGTGTGTGTGTGTGTGTGTGTGAGAGAGAGAGAGAGAGAAAAAGAGAGTGATAGAGAGTGAGACAGAGAGAAAGTGTGCACACGCATGAGAGAGACAGAGAGACCAGACAGACAGAGTTGCTCTGTGTACCGTGCCGTACCGAGCCGGGCCGCGTGAGCCCGGTTTGTTTTCCTTTCTCCACTGCCAGCCGAGCCGGGCCGAGCCGGGCCGTTTTAGCTACCCTTCCTGACTAGGAACTACTAGGAGCTAACGGTACTTTCGGGCCAGGCTGTGTGTGACGTGCGACGCTGCAGACCGTTGATTGGTCAATGGAAATCGTTTTTTTAAATACCACAACAGATTTTTAAATACCATCTTTAAATACCACAACGATTTTTTAAATACCATTTTTAAATACCACAACAGATTTCGCTCTCGGAAAATGTCACTTACTGTTTCTGTAATAACTTATTATAATTCCATGGAATCCCAACCTGTTGCCGTTCACTCATGAGCCAAATGCCGGTAGATTCGCGTCTTGCTCCCTTTAACACATGTCGACATTTCCCTGGTTGCGAGATCTACTAGAACTACTAGATCTACTAGAACTGAAAGCGGCAAGTAACAGGCACATAACGTCCATATGCTGTATAAATAAATATATTTGACTACCAGCAAGACACAGCAAGGAGCACTCGTATCTATAACAAACAGGAGATTGTATGAGCCCCACGTCAGTCCAATGGAAACGTCAAGCACAGCCTTTCCGTAGAAATATATTGCTCCCTGTCTAACGTTATATATCTAACGTTACATGTTTTAAGGCTGATCTGTGCATGATAGTGCTACATTTTGACATAATTCTTATCGCATTTCCCCCCGTTGAGCTGTATAGCGGCACTTATTAAAATGAAGTGCTCTTATGACACTTAACTCCTCCTACTGTCCCGGCTCGCTCCAGGTCTGTTGTGTATAATGGAGAAGCGTTTCTGAAAGTACGGTACGGGTAGGATACAAATGCGTGCCGTACCGGTCGCGTCCTAACGATTCCCACCCGAGTTGGGGTAGACCACGCCCCGAGTTGGGGTAGACCACGCCAACTTCTGGAATATGTAGGGGTGTTCTCTGTATCTTGTTCTTCCGCCCCGCAGGTCGTTCCGCAACCCCATTGGATTTTAGCTTGTGACGTAACACGGGGTGCACGATTAGATGTAGGTTACCCATCTCTGTATGCAACTCGGTCAATGTTCGCCGCGGGCACGGCCGGGCGCGGCTCTCATTGCCCTGTGGGCCCTGGAACGCGCGCCTATTCTTGTGTGTCAGTGATTGTGTTTGTGTTTGAGAAAAGAAAAAAAAACACCCCTACATATTCCAGAAGTTGGCGTGGTCTACCCCAACTCGAGTGGGAATCGTTAGACGCGTACCAGCGGTCTGGTCAATGGAAAAGCGCCATATGACACAGCGAAGTGTGAAGACATGGCTGCTGTACCCAGGGCTGGACTGGCCATCTGGCATACCGGGCATTTGCCCGGTGGGCCGCGGTAGTTTTGGGCCGAGCCGACCGGCAAAATAAAATAAAAAACAAAAAGTTTTTTTTTTTTTTTTTTTTACCAGACGGCCCGGCCGAAAGCTACCATCGAACGGCCCATAAATCGAAAGCTACCATTGAACGGCCCATACATCTGGGACAGCGGCCCATTGGTCGATTTTCGATACAGACACTGGGCTGGCCCAATCAACAGAGAGAAGGGGGGGGGGGGGTCAGGGGTCACGCACGCACCAGCACCAGACCTCCGTCTCAGTTTCGCAGTAGTTTTGGGCCGAGCCGGCCGGCAAAATAAATTTTGTTAGCCTGGATAGTTACTAGATAGACACTGAGAGAGATGGAGCGCAAAAGCACACTAAAACGGAAGGGAGGCTGGGAAAAACTTAGGGAAAAAAACAAGAAGAAACTCGAGGCAGATGCTGCCAAATGTGTAAACATTAGGGACATGTTTGCTGCACCCTCAAGTTTACCACAGCAGCAACAGCAACAGGTTGAAGAGGAGGCTGGCAGGGAGGAGCGGGAGCAGGGTACAGATACAGAGGATAGAGAGGATACAGAAGAAGCGGGGCCGAGTCAGCCTGTAACCGTTGACCCGGTAAGGAAAATATAGGTAGCTGTTAGGGGTGTAACGGATCGCCCCCCACGGTTCGGCACGCATGTGTACCGCGGATCAATTGCAAAATGTAACCAAGTAATAATATTACTTAATATTAGTTAATATCCCTTGTAAATCACAATGTAGAGTTGCCATGAAAAGATAGACGCGACAGTTGCGTGCTTTGTTTTACTCTAAAGCGCAATGATAGGTTGATAATGGAAAAAAAATTCTAGAACAACAAGGCTGCGTTCGTAAATTCGCTCTGGAATCTGATCACTGAGTACACTGGTCTACTTGCACTGGTACCATTGCTTACTGTATGTAGTCGTCTTTGTAGTGGTTTGGGGGAATACTACAGTTTGTCATATGACTGTACAGCACAGTATATAAGACGAGTATATAAGGCAAGTATTTTTGTGCTGGTGGGCGTGATCCGACCAATTGGGGTGGGCCTGTCTGGGCCAAAAATGCCAGGGCCTAATTTTTGTCCCAGTCCAGCCCTGCCTGTACCTCATTTTGAAAGCTGACCATTACCCAATGAATACACTTCGGCTTGTTCAGGGAGAGGTCGGACCAACACATACCAGTAATGGGTTAGTGAGTAGTGTGTCAGAGACTTTCAATTCTGTCTGTCTGGTCTCTGTCTCACTTCAGTTGAAAAGGCTCTCTCTCTCTCTCTCGTCTGTAGCAAGGGCTGTGGCGGAATAATATGCCTGGTAAAAACATTGGATTTATTGATAAGACATTCATTACCTTTGACTGAATTCACAAGAGTCACTAGACAGTCAGACTGTCTGGGCAGAATTAACACATTCACGACCTCAGACAATGAAACCAGTTTCTCTACTTGAAGCTTGACATTGGCTAGCTAGACAACAGAGACATTTAAATTATTACAAAGACCTGATTGCTCTCTTTTCTCTTGACCGGCACCTAGATGGACTGAGCAATCTGAAGCAGTTCCTGGCCTTTGTGTTCCTCAGGCCAGACCATCTAAAGCCAGACCAAACCAGTTCCTGGCCTTTGTGCCCCTCTTCCACCTTTGTGTCTCTAAGAGAAAGTGGGGGTCAATTCCCCCTATCCTCTTCATCACAGCAATCCCTCTTCATCACAGATGCAGACAGGAAATGCCTGTGATTGGCCTGTACCTCATCTGAGGGCGTGACTGTTACATCTGTATAAAAATGTATGTTGTAAATACTTTTCTGAGGAGAGTTTGACTATCAGACGTCTGGTCTGCTTGTAAACTGTCCTCCTTTTGCAAAAGATAATTAAATACCTTTCCTATACAATCTGAAAAGCAGGCTGCCTTGTTCTATTTTTCTATTTAGATACTTAGCCGCGTTGCTCTGTAACAACGGCTTTCCAGTCGATTTTAGAATTGATTTGAAGATTTGATGGATTAGTTATAATGGAAGATGCGGTTTAGTTCCAGTATAAATTGCAGACATTTTTTATACAAAGAAGCGCAGCCTTCGATTGTCAGGCAAGGCTCTCTACTGACTGATCCCACGTCTAGACTGAAAACGTGACGTTGGAAACTGAAAGGTGAAGAGGCTTTGGCGATTAGGGCCCCTGGACTTTGGAACAGTCTGAAGAGATATAAAAACATGGAATCTGGCAAATGCTTCTTTTAAATCTCTCGTATAAATCTGTACTACATTTAAACGTGTTCATTTATTTAGAAGTATTATTGTGTAATGTTGTTTATTGTTTGAAACGTTATTTGATTAGTGTCTTCTAATTCATTTTATTTGATTTCAATGACATGCCTGATTCTCAATGATATTTAAATGATATTTATTATATGAGTGTTGCTTTTTTTCTGTTTGTAATTGCACTCATGCTGATGTATTGCTAGCACTTACTTGTAACCGTTTCACAGACACACACACACACACACACACACACACACACACACACACACACACACACACACACACACACACACACACACACACACACAGAAACAGACAAAATAAGGAACAGACAAACAAGGAACAATCAAAGTAAGTAGAAGGATTTGGGTATATAAACAACACAGAAAAGTCTGGCAGAGGAGCCGACGAGAGCACAGTGACTGGTTACTGGAGACTGTGGACGCATGTTCCCCCTGTATCGCTCTCAACTAGAGGTCCAGCGCCCTCTGCTGGCCGCTCTCGCGTTTGGAACATAATCTTTCCTGCACCCTCTCTACTGCTCTCATACAGTACCATGGGCCCTCTCTCAAGTTAGAGTAACTCGGTTCCTCGTTTACATTTTTGGCATTTAGCAGATTGTTTACAGTAGAGAAATTGTAAATTGTACAGGGGGCTAGAGGGGATGAAGAGGTCTTAGGAGGGACAGTCAAAGGTGTAGCCTGAAGAGATGGGTCTTCTGTCTACGGCGCAGTCCTGACAGCAATGGGAAGCTCGTTCCACCAGCGGGGTGCCAGGACGGTGGATAGTGTGACTGCTGCATCCACATCCTTTGCCGCCCGGTAGGAGAGCACCAGGGTCTGGAATCTGACGCGAGCTGCTATCCCTAGCCAGAAACTCTGCTTCGTCCTCTACTCGCATCCAACTCAAAATGCATCTACCCTCTACCCTCTCCCAGCCTCTACCCTCTACCCTCTCCCAGCCTCTACCCCTACCTTCTTCCAGCCTCTACCCTCTCCCAGCCTCTACCCCTACCCTCTTCCAGCCTCTACCCCTACCCTCTCCCAGCCTCTACCCCTACCCTCTTCCAGCCTCTACCCCTACCCTCTCCCAGCCTCTACCCTCTACCCCTACCCTCTCCCAGCCTCTACCCTCTACCCCTACCCTCTCCCAGCCTCTACCCTCTACCTCTACCCTCTCCTATCCTGTCTACCCTCTCCTATGCTCCTGACCTCCTCCCATCCTTCCCCTACTTGGCCATAAGTAAGATCAACTGTTTTTCCACCCACCACACATATTGCTGTCAGAAAGCCGTAGTTTCACTGCATGTTATTCTAACTGACAAAGTTGACATTCACTTGAGATTAGCTGTGAAACAAATCTGACGGGTGAAAGGGTTTTACATTACGTCTGCAGCGTTTGTCTCGACTGCCCTTTGTGAGAACGAGTCTGGGAGAGAGATATTAGCTGACTGATTACACAGAGGCAAGCAAGGCCATTCTACAAAACCCGTCTGATAAGCTGTGCCTGTCAGTAGACATGCGTCACCAGACATGTGGCTGACAACAACAGTCGATGACAGACAGACAGACCTCCTGAGCTGCCCTGAGACGTCCACAAGACTACTTTTAAAATGTGTTGTCAATTTGATTGTGATCGCACACTTGGCGACCGTGCCTTTTCTGTCGCTGCACCCAGGCTGTTCAACACCCTTCCACCAGCCATCCCATGATGCTCCGATACGCTCAACACATTCAAGACCAGACTCAACACCCATCTGTTCAGACTCACCTTCGTGCAGCATGGCCTGGTCCTAACACTATTAACACTAACCCTTCCTACAACATGGCCTGGTCCTAACACTATTAACACTAACCCTTCCTACAGCATGGCCTGGTCCTAACACTATTAACACTAACCCTTCCTACAGCATGGCCTGGTCCTAACACTATTAACACTAACCCTTTCTACAACATGGCCTGGTCCTAACACTATTAACACTAACCCTGCCTACAACATGGCCTTGTCCTAACACTATTAACACTAACCCTTCCTACAGCATGGCCTGGTCCTAACACTATTAACACTAACCCTGCCTACAACATGGCCTTGTCCTAACACTATTAACACTAACCCTTCCTACAGCATGGCCTGGTCCTAACACTATTAACACTAACCCTTCCTACAGCATGGCCTGGTCCTAACACTATTAACACTAACCCTTACTACAGAATGGCCTGTTCCTAACACTATTAACACTAACTGTTCAGCTCTCCCTCTAGTTAGCTGAATGGCGTCTTTTCTGCTTGCTCCGGCAGTACGGGTGAAATGATGAGATGACACAATTCGGTTTGATTTCCTTCTTTCTCTAATAAACAGATTGTAAAACTAAACACAAAACATTGATATCAGTACATGTAAATAAACAGTGAACAAACTAACAGAAAAAGATTTAACAAGCTACACAATCATACAGAACTCCTTACCAACTCCCATCTCTCTTCACACTGTCATTCCGATTCCCTGCCACCCAGATTACCTCCATTAAGCCCGCCCCCATTTCTATCTAAGCCAATCACCCTCTGCATGCATACTTTTACCCAATCAAATGAATCAAACAATAAAATAAACTCCCAATCAAATACCCTCCCATGGATTAGCCAAACACCTCCCACTTGGTCCATTGGTCCTTTGTGCCTAAATGGACCACAACTTTCCCTCTCTTTAATACAGTTATTTTCTACTGCTCCTCCACGGGAAGCAGCACGACCACCCGCCCAACGTCTCGGTCGAGCGTTGGGAAGAGATCGTGGCCCTCGCTCCTTCCTCGTCCTGAATCACCCACGCCTTCTTGCGCATCTTCAATAGGGTGCCAGCCAACCCCTCGTGGCTCGCCCCATGGGCCTCCCCTGCCAACAGAGTGCTGATCCATGCAGTGTAGGGGACAAGTGGGATTCCCACCTCCTTCGCCTCCTGGATTCCTCCGGAACACACCAGCAGCCCCGGCCCTTCGACCCTCTCAACTACCAGTCTGTCCCAAGTCATTTTAGGAAACTCTGTTCCATCCTGTGCAGCCAGACACAGGTCGCGGAAAGCTGCGTTCAGCTCCTGGACGCCGAGGCTAACTCCGCTTCTTGTCTCCCTCGGGCGTGTAGCCTCCCACTTTGCGTCTTCTGGAGCCCTCCTGCAAACCAACCACTGCCTAACAGCTCGCCGGACCCACCCAACTACCCGAATGAGCCTGCCTATCTCACTGAAGCGTTCTGGCTCAATCAGGTCCATGAGAGCAGCGCCCCAGAGCCTCTCCCTCTCATGCTCAGGGTCCCTGGAACTCCCAACCGGTGTGGATGTCCCCTTTGCATTTGCTTCCTCCTCAATGCCGCATTTCGGGTCCAGCCCCTTCCTCGCCTGAGCGCGTGTTACAGCTGCAGTGAACGCTTTCCGTTGCAGCATGCTCACGCTGTCTCGAGCACTTACAGCCACTCCCCTGGATGTTTCCTCGCTCAGCTGATCAGCCAGCACCAACACCTCTGACTCTGGCTCCACATTGGCCCTCGTTTCTGCAGGCTGGCCCTCTTTGCTCCTCCCACTTTGACCCGACTGGATCCGTGGTTCCGGAGCGAAACCTCCAGCGTTGAGCGTCCTCTCGATTCCCTCCGTGATGCTCCTCAGCTCTCTCCTGTCGACATGAGACGCTAGAATGTCGTCTACATAGGTGTCCTCCTCAAGTGCTCTCCGCTCTTCTTTTAGGTGGGCGACCTCTGGCAGCCTTGCCGTCTTCCTCATGGCCAGCTGGGCGATGCATCCGGCTGGCTTGTCCCCGATGTTGACGCGGGTAATTGCGTAGGTTTTGATCTTCTTTTCCCCTGCGAGAGTCATCCCGCCCGGCTGACAATTTCCGCAGCGACACCCTCCACACTTTGGCTCGCACGCGGCGCTGATGCTATCCCAGCTCCACCACTCGAGGACCTCTTTGCTGCTTGCAGCTGTTCTCCCGGTCTTTTCATGACCTTGCGGCTTCTGGTCTCCATCCTCTTCTTTTGCGCTGAGCGTCTTGCAGGGGATCTCCTCAAAACTTACTGCCTCCGTTCTCAGAGAACGCGCAAAGTGCGTCTGGGAGTTGTGTGCGGATCTTTCCCAACTTTCAAACAGGTCTGGGTGCGTTCCTCCCACGGTCTTCCCCAGAGGCCCGTCCCACAGCACTAAGTCTCCCGTCCCTCTTCTCCACCGTGGAGCGAGTCGTCCCTCTCGGTGGCTGATCAAGAGCTCGATTTCCTTAGGTCGGACCAGCTCTTTCTTCTCGACCCCAGGGAAGAACTTACAGAGTCGCTCTGGACTGATGACCTTGTCTGCACGAGCGATTGTGTCGAGCCCGTAGCATACCATCTCGTGGGGACTCCATCTGTTGTTGCTCCACGCCCTGACCTTTAGCAGGTATTTGTTAGTCTTGACCCTGACCTTCATTCCACCGACCCCCTGCACGGTCAGTGTTACTTGCCTCCGCTCCAGTTGGAGACGATCGGCGGCCCGGTTGGTGATATAATTTGTGTCGGAGGCGAGGTCTATGAGGGTTCCCAGGGCATTTCCTGCTTCTGTTTTGACTATCAATGTCATCATTAGTACTGGATGTTCCTCTGGCCCATTCTCCGCGAAGAGACCCCCGCCTTCTGCGCCCGTGCTCAGCGTCATCGAAGCCTTACTGGTGAATGCGTTCGCCCTCCTTTCCTGTTCAGGGTTGAGTCCCAAAGAATCCAGGAATTCTCGTTGCTTGTCAGCGAACCCTGGCCCTGTCTTCTTTCCCTCACTCCACTCGGGACACAGAAGGTAGTGATGACTTGCCCTTCCTTCATTCTGCTTGCACATATTTCTGCACAGGTACCGGTTACTACACTCTCCGTCGGCACCGTGCATGCCCAAACATTTCTGACAGGCTTTGCTTTGCTTTGCTGTGGCTCGCCTCTCTGCCAGACTGAAACTCTTGAACTTTTGGCAGAAGAATATTTTGCCACCGTGCTGATCACTTCCACAGATGTCACACTCTTCTCTTCTTTCCGAGTTCCTGCCCGTGACTCTGGCTTCACCTCGATGTTCCTCCTCTTCTTCATCTACCGGTGAGTCTCTCTCCATGGCCCTCGTGAATGCCCTCTTCTCCCATCTGACTGGCCTCTCCGGTGTTCCCCCAGAGGTCTCCGTGGAGCCTCGGATTCGATCCATCCCCTCGAGGATTTTCTCCTGCCTTTTCAGAAACAGAAGAAGAGCATCGAACCGCTTGTCTGGGGCGACTTGGTTTTTGGGTTTGGTTACAAAAGCAAACCAGCCTTCCTGCACACGATCTGGCAGTTTGCTCTCGATGGCCCTAAGTACAAGTGGGTTCTTCATAGCGCCCACTTCTCCTAAGTCTGTCAGGTCCATGAGGGCTCTCTCCACTGCCTGAATAAGGTCGATCGCTTTCCTCGGCTGGTTTCCTTTTACCGCTGGTATTCTTTCCAATTCCTCAATAATTTGCAGCGCGATGGTTGCCTTGTCTCCAAACCGATTCTCCAAAGCTGTGAATACGTCTTCCGCTGAGCGGTAGCTCGAGAGTTTGAGTTCCTCGAAAACCTTTCGGTCTATGCTCTCGAGGAGGTGGAGTTTCTTCACCTCTGGCGACCCCGATGGGTCTCCCTGCTGCTGCAGGCTCTCCCAATCTTTCCGCCAGCGATGAAAATCTCTCATACACCCGCTGAACACGGGCAGCCTTGTTGGAGGGAGTTTGATCTTGGCTCTAGTGCGGTTGCCTCCATATGTGGCGCTCTCCAGCCCTGCCTCCCGGGCTTGTTCCCATGCTTCCCGCTGAGCCTCCAGTAGTTTGGCGCGCTCTTGAGCGGCTATTTCTGCTGCCTTCAACTCAATCACGGCCGCCTTCTGCCTTGCCTCAGCGATCTCTTCTTCGGCCCCCAATTTCACCTTCGCTGTCTCCTTCTCAAACTCGGCCACGCTATCAGCTGACTTCAGTCTTGCCTCAGCGGCTTTCCTTTCCAGCTTGGCAATGGCTTCTTTATTTTCTCTATTTGTCGCTCGATCTTTGGCCTCTTCTTCGGCGAGAGCGTCGGCCCTTTCTCTATTCTTCGCTCGATCTTTGGCCTCTTCTTCGGCGAGAACGTCGGCCCTTTTCCTCTCATCTTCGGCGAGAACGTCGGCCCTTTTCCTCTCATCTTCGGCGAGAGCGTCGGCCCTTTCTCTATTCGTCGCTCGATCTTTGGCCTCTTCTTCGGCGAGAACGTCGGCCCTTTTCCTCTCATCTTCGGCGAGAGCGTCGGCCCTTTTCCTCTCATCTTCGGCGAGAGCGTCGGTGGCCATTTGCTTTGCTGCGGCGGCCTTGTCGGCCATTTTGTCAGTATTCTCCTTCTCAACTCTTCCAAATTCAGTCACAAACGTTTCCCAAAGTTCATCCCTTTTGTCCTCCAGCTCCTCTAGTGACTTTCTCGTGTTGCACGCCTCAACTACAGGGATCCACTCCCCCCAGCTTGATAGCAGACTTCGCGCTTTGATGATGAGGCTCTCTGTGAGTGTGCTTCGTTCTCTACAAACGTCGTGGGTTGCCCCCTCCAGACTGATCCTCTTCACGCCTTCGTGACTCCTTTCTGCTCGTCTAATTGTGGATGAAAGTTCGACCCCCGCGAACCTTGTCCACATGTTGGCCTTTAAAACGTGACCGACCTGTTCAACCTTCTGAGCTCTCTCCTCAGCGGCCTTGGTGATGTCTTGAAGAAGCTGACTGTTACCTGTCTCAGGTTCCTGACTTGCTTTGGCCTGCAAACCTTCCTCATAATTGTCGTCTGCAGAGTTTAGGTCTTTCGCGTTTGATAGGAGCGCTATCCACTCGCGTTTCATGTCATCTTCGCCCATCAATGCCACTGACCTGATGATGTGGCGATATCCTCTCTCAAAAGTGACTGCCAACTTTTCCCTTTCGGTCTTTAGTGCCTCCATTCTGCCTGTGACTCAGAAATAACTTGTGTGTACCTGTTTCGTCTTTCTATCTTATATCTTCAGCCCTCTCTGACTCCCTGAGCTGATTTGCGCTGGTCCCTGCACTTCCTTAACTAGTCTTCGGCAGCGGAACCAGGTTCACCGTGGGGTCATCCCAGGGATACTGCTAAAAATAAAATAATAAAGTGGGAGAGGATTTTCCTCCCCCCGACGACTTAATACCCAGGTACACACAAACCTATTTTAATGCAAACAGTCAATAGAGTCACAGAGAAGAGTGCTGGGTGTGGGTAGCTCTCTGGGTAGCTGCTATTAGCTCGCAATTCCTTTCTTGGTGGGTCTTGTAGGTTAGCCTAGCTGGCTGTGGATTCTTGCAGTTGGGTTAACCAGTTGAAGCTAGCCGTGGATTGTTTCACTCCTTGCCTGCCTAGCTAGCTGTAGCTTTGAGTGCTATAAGCTCTACCGCGTGCCTGTGCGCTATTGCGACAACAGGGCTAACGCTAGCTTAGTTTGCTAATGCTACGCTGGCTAGCAAGTGGCTAGTTAGCTACGGTCGCGGGTGCCACGGCTCCGTTGCCGGCCTAGTTAGCTGTAGCCTTGAGTGCTACAAGCTCTACCGCGTGCCTGCTGCGCTATTGCAACAACAGGGCTAACGCTAGCTTAGTTTGCTAATGCTACGCTGGCTAGCAAGTGGCTAGTTAGCTACAGTTGCGGGCGCCGCGGCTCCGTCACTAACCTGACCAGGCTTTAGCTTGCTCTTATCTCCGGTGAATGGATCCTTGTCCTCCCGGAGCTTCTGTTGCGTCCAACCGGGCTTGTATTCCTTAGCTAACTGACGGTCCGTCCTCCTGCGGTCGTCAGCGGGTGTTTTACAATTGTTCAGCTCTCCCTCTAGTTAGCTGAATGGCGTCTTTTCTGCTTGCTCCGGCAGTACGGGTGAAATGATGAGATGACACAATTCGGTTTGATTTCCTTCTTTCTCTAATAAACAGATTGTAAAACTAAACACAAAACATTGATATCAGTACATGTAAATAAACAGTGAACAAACTAACAGAAAAAGATTTAACAAGCTACACAATCATACAGAACTCCTTACCAACTCCCATCTCTCTTCACACTGTCATTCCGATTCCCTGCCACCCAGATTACCTCCATTAAGCCCGCCCCCATTTCTATCTAAGCCAATCACCCTCTGCATGCATACTTTTACCCAATCAAATGAATCAAACAATAAAATAAACTCCCAATCAAATACCCTCCCATGGATTAGCCAAACACATACTGTATGTATTGCTAATTCTCTAATGCTGTTAGTGTGCTTTTTGCTGTGCTTAATGTTGTGCGGGTTTATGTGGATGTGTGATGCTGTCCCTTTAACAGGATGCTGTGACTGTAAGTGGAGGAGGTGTGGAGATGTACGTATGTTTTTACTA
>NC_137677.1:51934149-51939593 GCF_963989245.1 Nansenia antarctica | reverse complement strand
ACCACGCTTAGTTTGTGGATTTGATTCCCGCTGGGACCATACACTTAAAATATATGCACTCATTGTAATGTAAGTCGCTTTGGATAAAAGCGTCAGCTAAATGGCATACAGATATTATTATTTTATATTATTATTATGTCATGTTATGTTTTATATCACTATTTGTACGTCTGGTTAGACACTACACTGCATTTCCTTGTTTGGTACTTGTACTCTGCAATGACAATAATGTTGAATCTATTCTAATCTAATCTACATCCATCTTCGATCCCCTCTCCTCTACTTCCAGATTGTCTATACTCCCTTACCCTCTCCCTCATCTGTCCTCTTCCAGTCTCTCACTTCCTCCTCTCCTCCCTTCCTCCCTCCCACACTCAACCATGTATCTTCCCTCCCTCCCTCCCAACCCTCCCTCCCTCCCTCCCTCCCTCCCTCCTCTCCAATCTCCTTCACTCACCGATGATTTGCCGTCTCGTATGAGGAAGTCTCCCTCCTCTCCTTCCTCCCTCCCTCATTCCCTCCTCTCGTATCTCCTATCTCTGTCTCTCACCGATGATTCGCTGTATCGTATGATGAAGTCTCCCTCCTCTACTCCCTCCTCTCCTCTCCTCTCCTCCCTCCACTCCTCTCCTCTCCTCTCCTCTCCTCTCCTCTCCTCTCCTCTCCTCTCTCCTTCACTCACCGATGACTCACTGTCCCGTATGAGGAAGTCGCCCTCCTCTCCTCTCTCGTTGAGCACGCCCTCCGCCTGGATCCGGGTCACCCCTCCGTAGTACCAGTCCCTCCCGGCGAACTTCCCCATGCGGGCCGGCCCCAGGGAGCGGGCGAGGGGGGAAGCGGGCGCCGACACGGGCAAGGGAGGGGGTCCGCCGTCGTTCAGGACCACCACGTAGTTCTTGGGCACCAGGCCCACCAGGCCGCGGCTGCTCTTGCACCTCCACCACTCGGGGTCGTTGTCGGGCTTCTCCACCACCTCCATCACCTCGCCCTTCTCAAAGTTCAGCTCCTCCTCCGTCACCGAGCTGAAGGGTACAGAGTCTGGACCAGGTGGAGCACCGCGCCACCCACCCCGCCCCCGCCCCCACCTTCCGCCACGCCGCTCCCCCCGGCCCCCCCCGCACGCCCATTAGCCAGCGTCGCCCCCCCCCGGTAGCCCCCGGAGGAATCTCCGCCTCCACCACCTCCTCCTCCTCTCCCTCGCTCCTCTCCTCCCCCCTCCTCCTCCTCCTGGACGTAGTTGGAGGGGAACCAGCCCACCCGGCCCCCCTGGCTCCCCCGCCACCAGCCGTCGCTACACTTCTCCATCACCACCACCCGGGAGCCCTTCACCAGGGTCAGCTCGTCCTCCCTTTCCCCCTGGTAGGCAAACTTCACCACGGCCGGGATGTTCAGGTCGTACACCCTCTCTGCCACTGCTCCTCCTCCTCCTCCTCTTTCCCCCCCTCCTCCTCCTCCTCCTCCTCCTCCCCCGCCCCCCTTGGAGGGGTACTCTGCGTCCGTGCTGGGTGTGGGAGACGCATCACGGGCACTCGTCTTCCTCCTGGTCTTCCCTAGTCCTAAGAGGAGGAGGAGGAGGAGGAGGAGGAGGGGTGAGAGAAAAGGAGAGCGAGAGGGAGGGAGGGAGAGAGAGAGAGAGGGAGAGAGAAGAGGGGAGTGACGAGGAGGAGGAGGAGGAGGAGGAGGAGGAAGGGGGAGAAAGAATGTCCAATCAGTATTGTTCACCTAACATTCTCTCATAAACACAGTCACAACTCCACTCCGCCGGCTCGACCAGCGGCATTTCAACGTGCCGGCGTCTACGATCAGGAACCCCTACGATCTACCTCTTTCAATTACCTTGAGGAGCCTACCTCTACGATCCCGTACACTCGAGTTGGCGGATAAGCCATTAGCCGCAGTAGTGGTTAGAGAGGCTAAGAGAGTAAATGAGGCAGCGGATGAGGCTGATTAGCATGCGTGGGCGGGGGGCCGGGCTCTGGAGCTCCGTGGGGAGAGCAGGCAGGGGTTAGAGGGGCAGGGAAGTAATTGAGGCTGCAGGCTGCACTTGAGGCCCGACGGGGGAGCAAACACTTCAGACGGAAGCGGAAGCATTCCCTTAGAGAGCGGGGAGGTGGAGTGCGCGCACACACACACACACACACACACACACACACACACACACACACACACATATATATAAAATAACCCACATACTATTGCACAGGCACATACATGTACATCATCTTTGACCCACATAAACAAATCTCACTCTCACACACACACGCACACGCACATGCACACGCACACGCACACGCACACGCACACACACAGAGCAGCTATGAGTTAACTGGCGCCGACTGCTCCTGTGGTGAGGACAGGGTGCTCAGAGTCATGACGGCTCATTAAAGCAGGTATTCACCAGCACCTCCACACTCCACCTGCCTCTCCTAATCAAAAGGCTGAAAATAGGCTGTGTCGACCGGGGAGGAAAGTGGAGCAGGCTGCCTGCCTGGGCCACTCCTCCTGACAGCCAGCAAGAGAGGATCAAAAGGTGCCTCTCCTCCTCCTCCTGCCTGCCTGCCTGCCTCTGACTCTCACACTCCTCCTCACACAACAAAGGGATCTGTCTCAACACTTATTTGCTGCCTGCAGGCTGTGAGGGAAAGTTCAGGGCCTGGAAACATCGACGCTGGAGAAATAAATAAATAAACGCGTGTCGTCGTTTGACGCTCAACATCACAGAGCTCTCTCTCCCCGTCAGAAGGCCCGCCAGGACAGGAGGACTCGCATGACACCATGAGGGAAACAACGTTGAGCTGATGTCCCATGTGGGCCCGGAGTGTGTGTGTGTGTGTGTGTGTGTGTGTGTGTGTGTGTGTGTGTGTGATATTTATGTGGGTCAAAGATGATGTACATGTATGTGCCTGTGCAATAGTATATGGGTTATTTTATGTGTGTGTGTGTGTGTGTGTGTGTGTGTGTGTATGTGTGGTTCTGCACCCACATAACCCACAGCAGGGCAGGGTTTTTCCCCCCCAAACGCTGCACACAGAAAACAAATCAATCAATATGAAGACAGTAATATGAACCGAATATGCGTCACCCAATAAAACAATAACCAACGACAGTGTCATCACCACCACAGTGAACTGTACACACAATGGGAAAAATAATAACACGTCGATAAATTCATTTGTTTACTTTCAACAACATGGACCGGCATCTTAAGTGACAACACAGAATAGCTAGTTGTCTTAACAACTGAATAATAATAATAATAATAATAATAATAATAATAATAATAATAATAATACAAATATAATTGTTTTATTGCCATGCAATCAACTTGTCAGTCAATTGTTTTGGAATTTGGGATTGTATGCTCTAGGCAAGGGGGTCGGCCATAGATGGTGAGCCTGGAGCAATTAGGGGACATATTGCCTTGCTCAAGGACACCTCGACACATGGCCAGCCGGGGTTCGAACCGCCGAACCAGCGACCATCAGACGCCGGCTCTACCTCCTGAGCCACTGCCGCCCCATAGAGGGTATCTAGCTGATGTGGCTAGCTGAATAGAGGGTATCTAGCTGATGTGGCTAGCTGAATAGAGGATATCTAGCTGATGTGGCTAGCTGAATAGAGGGTATCTAGCTGATGTGGCTAGCTGAATAGAGGGTATCTAGCTGATGTGGCTAGCTGAATAGAGGGTATCTAGCTGATGTGGCTAGCTGAATAGAGGGTATCTAGCTGATGTGGCTAGCTGAATAGAGGGTATCTAGCTGATGTGGGGAGCTGAATAGAGGGTATCTAGCTGATGTGGCTAGCTGAATAGAGGGTATCTAGCTGATGTGGCTAGCTGAATAGAGGGTATCTAGCTGATGTGGCTAGCTGAATAGAGGGTATCTAGCTGATGTGGGGAGCTGAATAGAGGGTATCTAGCTGATGTGGCTAGCTGAATAGAGGGTATCTAGCTGATGTGGCTAGCTGAATAGAGGGTATCTAGCTGATGTGGGGAGCTGAATAGAGGGTATCTAGCTGATGATGAAGATGAAGAGGGTATCTAGCTGATGTGGCTAGCTGAGTAGAGGGTATCGAGCTGATGTGGGGAGCTGAATAGAGGGTATCTAGCTGATGTGGCTAGCTGAATAGAGGGTATCTAGCTGATGATGAAGATGAAGAGGGTATCTAGCTGATGTGGCTAGCTGAATAGAGGGTATCTAGCTGATGTGGCTAGCTGAATAGAGGGTATCTAGCTGATGTGGCTAGCTGAATAGAGGGTATCGAGCTGATGTGGCTAGCTGAATAGAGGGTATCTAGCTGATGTGGCTAGCTGAATAGAGGGTATCTAGCTGATGTGGCTAGCTGAATAGAGGGTATCTAGCTGATGTGGCTAGCTGAATAGAGGGTATCTAGCTGATGTGGCTAGCTGAATAGAGGGTATCTAGCTGATGTGGCTAGCTGAATAGAGGGTATCTAGCTGATGTGGCTAGCTGAATAGAGGGTATCTAGCTGATGTGGCTAGCTGAATAGAGGGTATCTGGCTGATGTGGCTAGCTGAATAGAGGGTATCTGGCTGATGTGGCTAGCTGAATAGAGGGTATCTAGCTGATGTGGCTAGCTGAATAGAGGGTATCTAGCTGATGTGGCTAGCTGAATAGAGGGTATCTAGCTGATGTGGCTAGCTGAATAGAGGGTATCTAGCTGATGTGGCTAGCTGAATAGAGGGTATCTAGCTGATGTGGCTAGCTGAATAGAGGGTATCTAGCTGATGTGGCTAGCTGAATAGAGGGTATCGAGCTGATGTGGCTAGCTGAATAGAGGGTATCTAGCTGATGTGGCTAGCTGAATAGAGGGTATCTAGCTGATGTGGCTAGCTGAATAGAGGGTATCTAGCTGATGTGGCTAGCTGAATAGAGGGTATCTAGCTGATGTGGCTAGCTGAATAGAGGGTATCGAGCTGATGTGGCTAGCTGAATAGAGGGTTCACCCAGAGTGGCAGTGAACCTTCCTGCTGCTCAGTTGTCAGTGAGAGAGGAGGGACGCTCCTCTGGCAGCTGGTTCTGACACGCACCCAACCACACACATCACAGAACACCGCTGACAGAACACAGAGAGAGGGAGAGGGCCTGAGAGACTGAGAGAGAGAGAGAGAGAGAGAGGGCCTGAGAGAGAGAGAGAGAGAGAGAGAGAGATGCAAATGCAAACAAGCCAGGAATATTGAAAAGATCATCATGTTTAATAAAATAGAGTCAACTGTCATCAGCATGAAAGTGCCTGTACGCCAGGGTTTCCGTTAGAAAAATTTGCCGTCGGACATCGTGTCCGGGAAGAATTCGATTTACCGGACAAACGTGATATATTCCGGTCATCATATTAAAATATATATTTTTTTTTTTTTCCAAAATCATATATTTTTTTCCTCCAAATCTAATGTTTGTCGCGGTGATTACTGTTGTGTAGCGGCC
>NC_137677.1:51911649-51924149 GCF_963989245.1 Nansenia antarctica | reverse complement strand
AATGAAGCCTCTGTGGGGACCAGGCAACACTCGCATCCAGAACAGCCCTGCTGTAGTAGTCCTATCAGGCAAGCTGTTGACTCTCAGAAACTTGTCTTCTGATTCTGTTGTGGATACGTTGGGTCTGTTGTGGATACTTTGGGTCCTGTCAGAGTTTCCTCCAGTTTCCACGAGCCTTTTGATGGTGTAGGAAACTGTACTCACTGACAACTTGACTGTACTCACTGACACCTTGACTGTACTCACTGACACCTTGACTGTACTCACTGACACCTTGACTGTACTCACTGACACCTTGGCTTTCTTTGCAATTTCTATAAAGGAAAGACCTACACTTTTAAGGGTTATATAATGGTCTGTCTGTCTTCCTTTGTAAATTGCCTTTTTCTCACCATTATGATGGCAATATACTACTTTCTGCAGTGCAATGTTGTCCAAATAATGCTTCAGAGGGTGTAGTAACACAGTCCAACACTGCTTTTATACAGACAGAGGGTGTGTTAGTAATCAACAAAAGTTGGGAAACCTGTAGGAATTGTTTGCATCAACTTCCAAGCCTTAATTTACTTCCATTGCTGTAAGTTGTTAACTCATTACATGTACCTTGAAAAAAGGCCCTTTTCATAAATTTGAAATGTACATAATTTTTCAGTTTTTGGTAACTTTTGACCGGTAGTATACATATGCATATACACACAGACAGAGACACACAGGGATAAACAGACATATCTCTCTCTCTCTCACACACACACACACACACCAGGGTTTCCGTTAACCGGTAATTACCGGTCTTTGTCCGGTAAAATGTGTTGAAGTCCAACAAATTGAAAACTCGTCGGACATAATGTCCGGTGAAAATAATTCCCTCTAAGCACAATTTGGCTTCGGGCCACCATTTTCAGCTGAGCACCAAACACACACACACTCATACACGCACAACACTGCCCGAGAGAGAAGGACCCGCCCCCTTTAGTTAGCCTGCCCGAGAGAGAAGGACCCGCCCCCTTTAGTTAGCCTGCCCGAGAGAGAAGGACCCGCCCCCTTTAGTTAGCCTATAGCCTATAGGCTAACTAAAGGGGGCGGGTCCTTCTCTCTCGGGCAGTGTTGTGAGTGTGTGTTTGGTGCTCAGCTGAAAATGGTGTCCCGAAGCGGAGCGGATAACAAACGAAACGGACAACATTTGTTTACACTATGGAGTTTACACTATGGAGACAAACATTTTACACTCCACATTTACACTATGGAGACAAACTTCAGCGATATGATCTAACAGCCGGTCTTCAGGACGACATACAAAAACAGTTATGTTCTCCTCATTGTCATACTCCCGAGTCCGATTAAGTATGATTTGACAGGCAGCTAAACGAAATGCCTTCCCAACCAGCGAGACCAAATGACGTTGTTTTATTGATAAAAAAAAGGGTAAAACTGGAAAGAGAAAATAGAAAACTCACATTAATCCCAAACAATTTAACAAACTTCAGTTAACGTAATGTGGAGTCCGTTCATTGATCGATGCTGTCTGTTCAGTTCCCAGTGAGGCGCCCGTTCAGCGCTGGACATAATGGCATAGCGCGCATGCGAATCATGTTATATTATTATATATTATATAGCTCGCATCTAATCGTATCGGATGAGAAATAGACATTAAATGGCATATATAGGCCGCTACACAACAGTAATCACCGCGACAAACAGCTATATTAGATTTGGAGAAAAAAAAAATATGATTTTGAAAAAAAATGTTTTTATTATATTTTAATCAGATGACCGGAATATATCACGTTTGTCCGGTAAATCGAAATCTTCCCGGACACGATGTCCGGCGGCAATTTTTTCTAACGGAAACCCTGACACACACACACACACACACACACACACCCACACACCCACACACCCACACACCCACACACCCACACACCCACCCAACCTGGGCTCTTTTACCTAGTGTGTCTTTGAGGTTCTTCACCAGCGAGCCTTTCTTCAGGCTGTTCTTGCGTTCCACATAGTTGGAGGGCACGTAGCCCGTCTGGTTGGAGGCGTTGCGAACCCTCCACCAGGTCTTGGAGTCGTCCAGGAGGTAGAGACGCTCGTTTTTCCGGATGTCAAGTTCCTGGTCCTGCTGGGCCGTGTAGTCCCACTTGGCTACAACAATCACCTCCTCTGTCATCTTTCATGGAGTCCCCCTGAGGACAGAGACCAGGTTAGACTGAGGACAGAGACCAGGTTAGACTGAGGACAGAGACCAGGTTAGACTGAGGACAGAGACCAGGTTAGACTGAGGACAGAGACCAGGTTAGACTGAAGACAGAGACCAGGTTAGACAGAGACCAGGTTAGACTGAGGACAGAGACCAGGTTAGACTGAGGACAGAGACCAGGTTAGACTGAGGACAGAGACCAGGTTAGACAGAGACCAGGTTAGACTGACAGACACCAGGTTAGACTGACAGAGACCAGGTTAGACTGAGACCAGGTTAGACAGAGACCAGGTTAGACAGAGACCAGGTTAGACAGAGACCAGGTTAGACTGAGACCAGGTTAGACTGAGACCAGGTTAGACAGAGACCAGGTTAGACAGAGACCAGGTTAGACTGAGACCAGGTTAGACAGAGACCAGGTTAGACAGAGACCAGGTTAGACTGAGGACAGAGACCAGGTTAGACTGACAGAGACCAGGTTAGACTGAGACCAGGTTAGACTGAGGACAGAGACCAGGTTAGACTGAGGACAGAGACCAGGTTAGACTGGTGGCCCTTCTGTGGCTCAGTTGGTAGAGCATGGCCCTGCCAATAATAATAATCATCTTTATTTCTATAGCACTTCCTGCAAACGTTGCAGCTCAAAGTGCTCCAATCATTATATAATCATAATGTAATTATGTAGTCATTTAAAGGCAATATTAGGCATCTCTAATGTAAACTGTAGGCATTAGGCATCCCTAATGTAAACTGGCAGTGCATTCCACAATTTGGGTGCATAAAATGAAAATGCAGCCTCACCAAATCTCTTCTTTTGTACATGTGGTACACAGAGAAAACCAGCGTCAGAAGACCTGAGCGCTCTATTGGGCTGATATGCTAGCAAAAGGTCTTTCAGATATTCTGGTGCTGTGCCAGTGAGAGCTTTTATAAACAAGCAGAAGGATCTTGAAATCTATTCTGAACTTAACAGGAAGCCAGTGTAGAGTCTCTAAAAGGGGAGTTATATGAGCTTAGGTTGTGGGTTCAATTCCCGCTGGGAACATATACCGTATTTTCCGGACTATAAGTCGCACCCGAGTATAAGTCGCAGCAGGCCAAAAATGGGTCATGAAGAGGAAAAAACCACATATAAGTCGCACTGGACTATAAGTCGCATGGTTCAAGGGAACGGGCTTGGCGGAATCAGCGGGGAAAGAAGACCCTGTTGAGCTTGACTCTAGTCTGGCACTGTGAAGAGACATGAGAGGATTTGTAAGCCCAGGAAGGACATAATTCACGTTAAAACTTCTTCTGAAAGGTTAGAAATACTTAAATTATCGAGTGTAAAGCCAGGGCTAGCTAGCGCGTTGCTAACGAAGGTTAGCAAAATGGCGTCGCGGGAGCAAGCAAACAGGATGGAACAGCCTCTGAAAGGTAATAAATGACTTTAATATCGTGTATAACGTTCATAATAGCGTGTATAACGTTCATAATATAGTGCTTAATGTCCACATTGTCGAGTGTAACGACTATTTATCGTGTATAAGGCCATGACAAAGATAGCTTGGTGAAAAACGGAAGTAGTTAGGATGAAGGGCGGCCTACAAACAATGCAACATTGAACAGCCTCTGAAAGGTAATAAATGACTTTAATATCGTGTATAACGTTCATAATATCGTGTATAAGGTCCATAATATCATGTTTAATGTCCACATTGTCGTGTGTAATGTCCACATTGTCGAGTATAATGGCTATTCTATCGCGTATGTGGCGCTAGCGGAAGTAGCAAAATAGCCTCGCGGGGGTAACTTAGCAACATAGAACAGTCTCTGGAAGGAATAAATGACTTTAATATCGTTTATAACGTCCATAACATTGTGTATAAGGTCCATAACATCATGTTTAATGTCCACATTGTCGTGTTTAATGTCCACATTGTCAAGTATAATGGCTATTCTATCGTGTATGAGGCGCTAGCGGAAGTTACTCCTTGGTTCATGTCAGTCAGAGATTACCGTATGTCAGTTCATGTCAGTCAGAGATTATGAATTATTGATATATAAGTCGCACCTGACTATAAGTCGCAGGACCAGCCAAAGTATGAAAAAAACCGCGACTTATAGTCCGGAAAATACGGTACATTGAAATGTACGCACTCACTGCAATGTAAGTCACTTTGGATAAAAGTGTCAGCTAAATGGCATATATGACTTGTGGAACAAACATTAAAATAAACAGAGGCTATTATAGGTCTTGGACCAAGAACTCAACTCAACTCAACACACACACACACACACACACACACACACACACACACACACACACACCCTTTATGAATAGCCTACATACAGTAGATAAAATGCCATTCCCAGATGTCTAACACATATGACCATGATGCCACATTTCCGACAGATTCAATAATACTACCAGAATGTAAGCAGAGCATTGCAAATATGCAGACGCACTCACTCTCTCTCTCTTTTACACACACACACACACACACACACACACACACACCCATTAGTGTGTCAGAGACAGAGAGGAATTACACATGCTCTATTTCCCCAGGAGTAGGAGTCAGGTGAACAGAAACAAGGGCTTACAGGACAACCTTTACTATTACTCTGTGATCGCATGACAATGTACATGGAAGTGTGTGTGTGTGTGTGTGTGTGTTGGGGGGGGGCATCTGAATTCATGTTCTAGAAGTCCTCCACTTTTTGTGTTTTATAATGAGCACAAATGAGTCAGAGATCACAGGTTGGATCAGCTTTCTGTTAAACCTTGCAGGGCGCTCTCTCTCTCTCTCTCTCTCTCTCTCTCTCTCTCTGAATGAAAAACATCTTCCTCCCCCCATCTCTAGTCTATGTTTAGAACAGAAGAACGTTCGCTGACTACAGTCAACAACCCACTAGAGGTGTTGTCTTGTGAACATGAAAAGTAGATAATCGGGAAGCGGTAAGACGACAGGGGGAGGAAGTTGAGAGACAGAGGGAGAGAGAGAGAGGGAGGGGGGGAGAGAGAGGGAGAGAGAGAGGAAGCAACCATTGCACTATATTACAAATATTCCACCTTGAAAAGAAAGACAGACATTTCGAGACTTGTTTTTGTAGTGTTAAACATCTACAACAGCAATATCCTACACCCTTTCAAACCAGACCTAAAAGGGAACAACTGTTTTAAAATGCACAATCAGACACAGACCTAATCAGCAACAGGGCTGAATCCATTCATGTCTTACAGAGGTATTTTATCTCTCCTCTGAAGTAGTCATTGTTTTAAAAATGTATGCATGCGCTGCATAGTAATCACATGATTAGGTATTCATGGTGTTTCAGGGGAGAGTACTCCACAACTACTAAGCCCCTACTGGGTGAAATATAGCTAACAGCCAGTGGGTAAAATAAGAGTGCTGTTACTTTGTGCGTGTGAATAACTGTAGCAGAGAGAGAGACATAGACAGACACACCACACAGAGAGACAAAGACAGAGAGACGCACGCACACACGCAAGCAGGCACGCACGCACTCACGCACGCACGCACGCACGCACGCGCACACACACACGCACACACACACTAAAACAGAGACACTAGGGAACACACATTTCCTTTCTCATATCCTCTTCTACACGTCTATTCTTTAATGAGAGGGCACGTCGCAGATAAAGCGGCCGCCACAAAAGAGAGTTATAACTCCCGAGCAGCACAGCCACACAATTACACCATATAAAAGATTCCATTAGCCCGCTGGAGAGATTGATATCTTCCGTGTGAACTATATTTCATAAATGCAAATGGGAGCACTCAAAAGGCATTGGGCTTTTTTTTCTTTTTTTTTACGAATGGAGGATATTAAACTCCACTTCAATTAGGCCAGAGCCGCAGAGAGACAGAGCAGCAGACTTGCTAATAGCAGAGACGGCATCGCGACCATTCCACATGGTTACCGTCACTAAACCAGGCCGGGCTGGGCGGGTTCCTCCTACTGCTCCGTCGGTGAGGGGGGGGGGGGGGGGGGGGAGGCTGGTGGAGGGTGGAAAAAATCGGAGGCTGGGCTCGTTTGTCATGCATGGAATGGAATGAGGAACGGTATCGAGCGCGCCCTGTTCCATTCCGTTCCGTTCCGTGCATTACGCCTCCCGCCTAGTTTAGGGGGGCTTCTCAGAAGGGTCCTCCACTCCCCTGTGACCTCCTGACTTCCACCAGGATGGTTGTGTTGTGAGGAGGCCATGCAGTGCTGCCTGCCGCAGTGGAAATGTGCCTCTGCTTGCTGCTGCTAAAGCTGCCAAACTGGATTCTCTCACAGGCTGGGGCATGGATGAAGGAGGAGGAGGAGGAAGAGGAGGAGGACAAAAGGGTGTGTGTGTGGGGGGGGGGGGGCGTGGTGGAGGTGGAGGTAGGAGTGGGAACAGCAGGCCAAATCTTGCCTCAGAGCTTCTCCCCACTCTGAGAGGAATGCAGAGAGTTGATAGAGAGAGAGGGAGGGAGGGGGAGGGAGGGAGAGAGACATGAGTGTAGAGTGAGAGTGTACTCAGGGTTCTCGAAACACAGCTTCATTCTCTGGAACTCGAAACATTGGGAGAGAAGAATTGTGGGAGCCAGCGGGGTCTCTTGGGAGTATAACGTTAGACTGTCTCCAGGTCATGGTGGTCGTCTTGGTGGCAGGCTGCAGTCTTAATCAGCCCACTGCCAGAGGTGCTGGATCTGACAGAGCATGGACCCCACCCCCTACCTCCCACCCCTCTCCTTCCTCCCTCCTCTCCCTCCCTCTTCTATCTTCTCCCATTTATCAGCAGTCAGACAGACGGCTCCAGTTCCCTCTCGTCAGAGCGTCGAGGCCCCGCCCCTGTCCGTATCCACGGCGATTAGTCCGTCTCCCTGACGACGGTGCTCATTAGGTAGAGTGATGGGGATGTCACTCGGAATCAGATCAATCGTCTACGGTGGGCGTTCACACACACCAGTGTGTCACACACACACACACACACACACACACACCATCACTCCACCCATGCGCATGCCAACACACACACACACACACACACACACACACACACACACACACACCCCATCAATCCAACCATGCACACACCAACACAGACTCACACACACCATCACTCCGACCATGCACACACCAACACACAGACACAAACACCATCACAACACACAGACACACACCAACACACAGACACACACTCCATCACAACATACAGACACACACACCATCACAACACACAGACACACACACCATCACAACACACAGACACACACACAGACACACACACCATCACAACACACAGACACACACACACCATCACAACACACAGACACACACACACACCATCACAACACACAGACAACATTCTCACAACAGGGAAATCCATACACGTAGTTGTGCCCCTCCCACACGATCAGTCTCATGAGTCATGTGGGGGTTAAGTGTGATCAGTCTCATGTGGGGGTTAAGTGTGATCAGTCTCATGTGGGGGTTAAGTTTGTGGTCGTACAAGGTTTACGTACAAGGGGTAGTGGTGGTCTAGTGGATAGTGAGTTGGACTTGTGATCGGAAGGTTGTGAGTTCAAATCCCGCCTGAAACCACACCACTACTAGTGTGCCCTTGAGTAAGGCACTTAGCCCTCAGTTACTCCAGGGGGAATGTCCCTGTAATTCGTAATTGTAAGTCGCTTTGGATAAAAGCGTCTGCTAAATGGCAAAATTATTAATTATTATTATTATTAGGTTTGGTCTGGAAGACCACGTATCTCTGTCCTAGACTCCCTGCTCCTGCCCACTAGCCGGCTATGAATATCTATGAAACTAACTGTTAATTAAATTACTGGGATTATTCACCATTCCGCAGTTTCATAAATGGACGCATGTTATGGATGTCTACTATTATCTGATTAGTCTCTACATGAATTCGTAATTAATTATTGACGTTTTGAGGACAGTCGGGTAGAATCAGAGGGAGAGAGATCTTTTTCAGAAAATAGCACACACACAAAACAGAGGGAGAGAGCCGGATGCTATAGATAGCGAAACGAGAGAGAGAGAGAGAGAGAGAGAGAGAGAGAGAGAGAGAGAGAGAGAGAGAGAGAGAGAGAGAGAGAGAGAGAGAGAGAGAGAAAAGCCCCCCCCCCCCCCCCCGGACCCTCCATCCCTCTATTGAGAGAGTTAAAAAGAGGAGTGGAGAGCGACAGATTGCTGAGTTAGACTACGCCAGCACTTCACAGATCCTTTCACTGGTGGGGGGGGGAGAGAGAGAAAAAAAAAGCTGGGCGGCCTTTTCAGCACCACACAAAGAGAGAGAGAGGGAAAGTAAAAAGAGGATTAAAAAAAAAGAGAGAGAGGGATTTTTTTTCTTTTTTCTTTTCTTTTTAAAGACTTCCACAGCTTTTCTGTGTTTGCCATTCAGGTCAGATATAGGCAGGAGAAGCACCGATGGAAAAGACCGTTTCTCTCCGCGCTTTAGTTGTTTACCAGATGGGGGGGGAAGAGTCTGGTTTAACACCTCCAAGCACTGAGGCACTTGGACCATCCTGAATACTTGTGAATAGACTCAGAGCTACTCTACGGAGACCAACCCCTGGTGCTCCAGGAGAACAGTTTAGGAGTCACTCTTGACGATGGGGCCTAACAGAATGCTTTTGGCTGCTTTTCCAATGGACTCTTTAAAAAGCAGATCAAAGCCTGTTGAGACTGAATGCATGTTGTTGAGCACGTTGGATGTTAATGATGTTCTTAGTCAGCCACGTTGTCACGACCACCCCACTCCATTACCAGCACTGTGACGCATGCCTGAACAGGCCAGCACACACTCACACTACGGTCACAACAGCAGGCTCCATGACACACGCACATGCATACACAGACACAGACACAGACACAGACACAGACACAGACACACACACACACACACAGACACACAGACACACAGAGAGACAGACACACAGAGAGACACACACACAGAGAGACAGACACACACAGACACACACAAACAGAGACACAGACACACAGAGACACACACACACACACACACACACACAGACACACAGACAGAGAGAGAGAAACACACTCCCGGTGTGTATGAACGGAGCACGCTCGTCTCTCTCTCTGACAAGGCTGGTGGTTTCCTTTTCAGAGCCGATAATGAGTGCCATGCTCGGTGATGTCATCAAAGAGAGAGAGCAGGGTTAAACAACATCAATAAACCTAATAACTCAACCACTGGAGGAGAACCCACACAAGGAGGGTTCCCATCACGCTGTTCTTTCATTGCCTGCTCCAAAATAGACCCGCAAGCCTGCAGACTGTCTCAGCTCCTGAAGGACTCCCCGGACCACAGAATTAGAACCAGGCTACGCTGATCAGCCCCCCAGTAAAACAGCATGATACCATCCAGAAGACGAGAGACTTTGACAAAAACACAGCTCCTCTGAATCATGCCCCAAATGCATGCTCACTAAACCATATCCCTGAAAGAGTCAGTGTATCAACGTGGATTAAGACTTCATCATAAACATTTAATACCTTAACAGTGGAGGCGGACATGGGAGGTACAGACTTCATTGTAAAAGTGTGTGTTTGATAGCATTCCTCCTTCAACACATCACAATCACACAGAGCCTGTCCTCTGATGTCTGTCCCCGACCAGCCTCCTCTGGTATCTACTGTGTGATATCCCCACAGACAACTCTGGTATCTACTGTGTGATATCCCCACAGACAACTCTGGTATCTACTGTGTGATATCCCCACAGACAACTCTGGTATCTACTGTGTGATATCCACACAGACAACTCTGGTATCTACTGTGTGATATCCACATAGACAACTCTGGTATCTACTGTGTGATATCCACACAGACAACTCTGGTATCTACTGTGTGATATCCACACAGACAACTCTGGTATCTACTGTGTGATATCCACAGACAACTCTGGTATCTACTGTGTGATATCCACACAGACAACTCTGGTATCTACTGTGTGATATCCACACAGACAACTCTGGTATCTACTGTGTGATATCCACACAGACACCATTTAGAGGGGAGGCGAGAGCGGCACCCCCCAGTGTCCCCAACAGCCTAAAACAAAAGACCGACCCAAATGCATGAACACAATTTATCATCTCGTTCTCTCTTTGCTTTCATTTACATTAAAATTGGTATCCAGCACCTGTGGACACAGTAGCTAGTGGATATGGATTATAATTTTTAAAAATAATAATACACCTGCGTTTGGGGGGGGGGGGGGGGGCTATGGTTTAGTAGTAGGTTGTATTGTGTTTATTGTTCTGGTTGTACAGCACTTTGAGACGATTGTCTTTTTTTGTTTATATTGTATTATTATTTGTATATATATTATAGTCCTATTCAAATAAATGTGATGAACGATTGATTGACTAACAGCCTACTAACAGAGTCACAGTCCACAACGGTCCACAGTGTGAGTTGTGACAATTCCGCATTTTGCTGTACAGTTAATTGTCTCAGAAATAATTGTGATTAACAATATAATGTAATAACACAGCAAGATATGAAGTAAACCATGTCTCTTTATTATCATAAAACATACAAAAATATTTTTGAACATAAAATGTAACATTCCTCATCAATAAAAAAGGGACTGTGTGTCATCTAGTTATGTTATGTAGTTGTGCTTTTAGCATGTTCATGTTCTATCAACATGTTGTGATGTGGTAAACAGAGCAGCTATCTAACGCCATGTTCTTTGTTGTTAGACAGCTAGCTAGCTAGCATGTTGGAGCACAGCTAAAATTGCCATTAGGCAATTCAATTGCCATTAGACAATTATTTCATAATTGTTACAGGCCTAGTGCCAACCTCCATCTGTGTCAGTAGCTGTGGACAGAAGTTGGACAGCTCTTTCACACAGAACTTGTCTGCCCCTCTTCATTGAACGAGTGATGACAGAGCTTTAGCATTCCCTTTCTTTCCCCTCAAACTCTCCCTTTCCTTCCTTGCCCTGACCCCCCCGTTCGTTCCTTCTTTCCAAGCAACTTCTCACATGTCACTTTCAATTTCCTGTCATTCCTCTGAGCGTCCCTCCCCTGAGTGGGCATTGGTACATTGTTTAGTGAGTTTCCATGGTTACGGTCGGTGGGTGGTCCTATGTCTCACGGGCCAGACTACTACAGCAGTATCCCCCCCCCCAAAGAATCTGCTTTATGTCTCATCTTCCCCTCCTCTCCTCCTCTATTCTCCTGCTATACATTCTTTCCATACACTCCAACCAGCCTTCCTCTCTTTCACTGGCCCTCTGCTCTTTCATCTACTTTCTTCTCCTCCTTCCTCCTTCACAAGTTGTCCCTCAACTATCCCCTTCCCCTCTCGTGACCGTGCTATGCTGGTCCTCGGACGACACACGGGGCCTCTCTAGTCTTCTACAACACCATCCCCCCACCCCCCCTCCTTCCCTCAGTATCTCTTTCCCATGACCTACCATCTCATAGTCCTACCCACAACATTGTTTTGTCATTGGTAATTTGTCCTTTATATTTTTGCAGTCTTCACAACCAGAGCTTTAATTATTCCCCTTCTATTTTTACCCGCTGTTGGGTGTCATTAAGGTCGCTTCCGCTCTGTCCCTCTTGGCATCACAAAGCAGAGACTACAAAGCACAGAGGAGTAATGTACTGAAAACAACAGCTTTGATGTAAAGTAGTGTTTGTTACGGGCTGTCTGCGGTGGAAGGGTCCCCATGGGCATTTTAGATTGTGCAACAGTGAAAAAACGGACCGAACTGATGTTGTACGATGTTTTAAAACAACAACATGCAGACACTGGAGCTCTGTAGCTTTTGCGATGTTGGATTGAGATTGTCACAGTGTTGTTACGTGACGATTATTTTTCAACGTTGGTTTAAGGTTGTCGTTTGGTGCAGTGGTGCACATGGGTTGAAAATGAACGTTGGGTTGGGTTGGGTTGAAAGTGAACTTTCATTTTCAACCCATGCTAAAAAAAAATATAAACCACAAAAACATTGGATGATGACAGTCAAATGACAACCATACACCAGCATGGTATGATGGTGTTACCACGGTGACTTGACACATCGTCTCTCTATGGTTGGCACAAAACAGTGAATCAACATCCTTTTGTGTACGTTTATAACATTTGGGGATTTAGACATCGCTGCATTTTCCGTCATGACTGATTTACAACCAAAAAACAATGTCAATACAACATTGTTTTTTTTTCTAAAATGCCCTTGTGGGTGTGTGTGTGTCTCAATGCAATCAGTAACAGGGTGACTGAGGGGTCAAATGAAACAGACATTGCTGTGGGCGGG
>NC_137677.1:51796649-51906649 GCF_963989245.1 Nansenia antarctica | reverse complement strand
AATCTTATGAGGCAGGCAATACGTCAAGCATGGCCACACATTTAACGCGACATCACCCTGGTGTGTTGATGACGGGGGGCAAGAAAAAAGTAGCTCAACAACAACTTCTCCAAACGTCATTTAAACAGACGATTCCTGCAGACTCAGACCAGGCTAAAGCCATTACCAATTCAATTGGGAAGTTTATCGCGGCAGACATGAGGCCATACTCCGTTGTGGAGAACGGAGGGTTTCAAAATATGATCAATGTGCTTGAGCCACGTTACAAAATCCCCTCGCGCCCCCACTTCAGTGAGAAGGTTGTGCCCGACCTCTATGAAAAGGAGAGGATCCTAATTGTCGGCGAATTAGCAAATGCATCCTCTTTTTACAGAATTCAAGGAAAATGTTGTTTTTATTTTTAAAAAAAAATGTTTTGTGTTGATCCGAAAAATGATCCGATCCGTGACTCAAAATCCGTGACACGATCCGATCCGTGAGTTAGGTGATCCGTTACACCCCTAGTGGAGATGGAGGACAGGGCTCAGGGTGGAGGGAGGGGTGGAGAGGGAGGACAGGGCTCAGGGTGGAGGGAGGGGTGGAGAGGGAACGCTCGCTGCATGACCCTTCTTGTCCCCTAGCCACAGTCCCCTTCATGCCACCCCACCTGCCAAGCTAATCGACCGCACCCGACCCCAAATGACCCCCCCCCCCACACACACACACACACAGACATCCAAACAGTCACTCCCACGGGTTCTGATAGCGGTAAGGCTACAGGGAGGAATAGAGCGACTGAGGAGCACACACAGACACGGAAAGGGATACAGAGCAGGAGAGACACACAGACACACACACACACACACACACACACACAGACCATTCATTCATTCATTCATTCACACGCATGTAGTCAGGCATGTGATATGCCACCTGCTGCTATGGTCCTTGGCCTGGTGCGCAAGATATGGTTGTTGGGGGTCAGTCAGTATGTGTGTGTGTGTGTGTGTGTGTGTGTGTTATGTAATCATCTTCTGATGTCGTGACCACGCTTCCATCCCTGGGGAGAGCAGCTCACACGTCACCGGTAATGAAACGGAAGCAGCTTGTGGAAGCGGATCATCTTTCTGCCTGTCTGTCCCAGAACAACAGATCCAACTGTGTGTGTGTGTGTGTGTGTGTGTGTGAGAGTGTGTGTGAGTGTGAGTGTGTGTGTGTGTGTATGTGTGTGTGTGTGTGTGTGCGTGCTAGGGACGTGTTTGTGTTTGTGTGTGTGTGTGTGTGTGTGTGTGTGTGCATGTGTAACTGTCATAACCAGCTGAGTCAGACGTGGTGTATTAACCAGGAACAGGTGCTGTAGCAGTCTGTGTCCAAGAGACTAAGACTTTAGACTTCCGCTGAAAACGTCAACGCACACTGGCAAACACACAGAGCAATCAAACAATACACAATAGACTGTTGGAGTCTAAAATGTTGAATGACTTCCTTATTGCGCCACAGGCGATATCGGAGTGGTAACTGTTGCACTAAAACCAACAACGTTATCGACATGTTATTATGGCGTGGCTGGCTGGGGGCTGGGCTGGCTGGGCTGGCTGGGCTGGCTGGGGGCTGGCTGGGCTAGCTGGGGGCTGGGCTGGCTGGGCTGGCTGGGGGCTGGGCTGGCTGGGGGCTGGCTGGGGGCTGGCTGGGGGCTGGGCTGGCTGGGCTGGCTGGGCTGGCTGGGGGCTTGGCTGGCTGGGGGCTAGGCTGGGCTGGGGGCTGGGCTGGGCTGGGCTGGGGGCTGGGCTGGCTGGGGGCTGGGCTGGGCTGGGGGCTGGGCTGGGCTGGGGGCTGGGCTGGGCTGGCTGGGGGCTGGCTGGGGGCTGGGCTGGCTGGGGGCTGGGCTGGGCTGGGGGCTGGGCTGGGGGCTGGGCTGGGCTGGGGGCTGGGCTGGGCTGGTTGGGAGCCGGGCGGGCTGGGGGCCGGGCTGGCTGGGGCGGTCTGGGAGCAGCAGGCTTGGTTGTCTGTCTGGCTCGCCGTCCCGTCGGGAGGTGGTTAAACGCTCCTGCTAGCCCTCCTGTCCTCTGTGTACACAACGTGGCATTGATCGGAGTTGGAGTTCAAGTTGTGGTGTTGTTTTGGCTCTCGGTGGAGACGTTAACCTCAGGGAGACACTGAACACTGCTGATAGACAAGGCCCTGCTCGGGTTTCCAGCATCTGTGTTCAGAGTGTAGACCCACACACCAGGTGACAGAGCCCTTTTCCAGCCCTCCTCCTCCTCTCCTCTCCTCTTCTCTTCTCCTGTCCTCCTCCTTCTCTCCTCTCCTCTTCTCTTCTACTGCCCTCCTCCTCCTCTCCTCTCCTCTTCTCCTGTCCTCCTCCTTCTCTCCTCTCCTCTTCCATTTCCCTCTCCTTATTCCCAGCTGTTCCCACTTTCTTTTCTATTCTTGAACGCCTCGTGACGTGTTGTCACGCGTTAATAACACCCAAGTGACACACACACCCCCCCCCCCCCCCGTTTAACTGATACCCCTTGGCTAAGACATTTGTCTTTCTCCTGACGGGCAGCGTGCTTCCGATGTTATTCCTCCCACAGAGAAATCCCCACGTTCCTCACTGACGCTTAACACAACCAACCGCCACAGTGAATATTCACCTCAACAGAGCTTTGAGTGACCCCATGGCTCTGCCTCTCCATCACGCCCCTGCTGTAGGCCTACATCTGACTCTGAGGTGGCCAACAGCAAGCATTGCATTGCAAGGGAGTGCTTCGGCATTCACCCAATGTGTGTGTGTGTGTGTGTGTGTGTGTGTGTGTGTGTGTGTGTGTGTCGGCATGTATGTGAGTAGTCTTAGTATTCTAGAGAGGACCCCCGCCGTCACCCTTAGAGCCATCCACATCTCATAAATAAATCAGAGGTTTCATTGTGCACGCTCAGCAGCTGTGCGTGTGTGTGTGTGTGTGTGTGTGTGTGTGTGTGTGTGTGTGTGTGCATGTTGCACCTTCAGCAACTGTGTGAATTTACACTGCAGCGCACAGTAGACATTAGCACGATAGGGGAGGTGGGAAGAGGAGGGGGGCAGGGACCGGTGTCACAACTGCCCCTTAAACAAGGGGAGTCAATTCAGTTCTCTACAAGCTCTCATAATACAGTGTGTGTAAAAGGAGAGTCAATGTTGTAGAAAACCTTTGACACATTAGAAGCCAGATTTTTGGGTTCGATTTTTACAAATTCAAACCTGAATTCATCCCGAGTCCCTTGAATGCTAGATGCATAGAATACATAAACACACAGAATCATCATCAATTATAATCACTATGAAATCTGCAGTTGGACCTCCCTTTTAGATAAGTGTGTTTGATTGACAGGTGATGTCAGACCATGACTGCCTGAGCATGACTATGCCTGACTATAAGCTTTCTAAGGATAATAATAATAATACTTTAAATTATTTCATCCGACTCAAACCGGCATCAGACTAATCTGCATAAAGGAAGCTGTGAGAGAGATATAATCTGTAAAAAGCCAGGCCCCTGCTGGCCTACATCTCTATATAAGGTCTCTATGTATAGGTTGTCCCCTGCATAAACTCAAGTTGAGGTAGAGAGCACTCTAGCGCTCATAGAACTGGAATTACTGGAATCATAGAACTGGAATCCTAGAACTGGAATTACTGGAATCATAGAACTGGAATCATAGAACTAGAATTAGTGGAATCATAGAACTGGAATCATAGAACTGGAATTGGTGGATTCATAGAACTGGAATCTAAAAGGCTCTATGGAATCTAGAAAGGCTCTATTCTAAGGGGTCAACCCTGACACAGCTTTGTGATGTGCCACAAAGCTGATGATGAAAAGAGAGGAGATTATAACAGTTTTTCTCCATTGTATACACACACACTCATTGCACACTCTGACGTCTGAAAACCTGAAGCTCATGTATCAACAACAAGACTCCAGACTACTAAGCACAATTCCATTGTTTTCACTCAAATAGCAATTCTTAATCACATTTTTGCAAAAGTCTAAGCACAACCTCAGGTGACCTCTACTGTGTTGGGGGGGGGGGGTGTAGCAGCATGGAGACCAGAGAGGAAGAGTGAGAGCAAGAGGAAGAGGAAGGCGAGCCAATATGTCTAATGACATCCGCGCACCTTTGGTAATCCATGTACTCAATCATGGCCTAACAATGACCGAAGCTGGCAGTGAGTCCAGCCGAATTTGAGCAGCTTCATGGTAGCCTCAGTTATCCAGGCATTTAGAGATGAGAACAGGTAAGTAACCACTTCAGTAGTCTTCTATACTGTCTACTGTTATTACAGTAATGTAATGTTATGGTTTCTATGGATATATACAGGGCTTAGAGAAATGTATACAGTAATGTTGGTTTGTCTTTCATTTATGAAATATGTGTAGCCTATACTGTATATACTGTATATACTGTACTATACTTTCCAGGCAATGGAGGAGGCGTGTGACGACATCCACTCTGATTGGCCAGGGAGAACAGAGGAGAACAGAGGAGAACAGAGGCGGGATGAGGACTGTTTTACATGTAGATCTGTTTCACCGAATTTTTTATTTTTATTTTGGTGGGCCTATGAATATAAAATGTTTTGCAGTCAGTTCAATCAACATTTTACGGTATTACAGCAACAAATACATATTTGCTTTGTTACCTTTTTGTATTTGTGGACTGATGTCATCATTAGGCTACATCCCCAGAAAGACAGTTTCTTACTGTAGTGTTTTTCCATTTTACTTATCAGTGCAATTACTGTGAGTTTTGCCAAAATAGGTAACATGTATGTCTGCCAGAACTCTAAAAATGTTGCAGTATCAACAATAAGTTTACAGTATTACTCTGGGAAGCTGGGTTGTGAGTTTAGCCCAATTGGAGCACATTGGATAGACATGTGCATTGTATCCTAGTCTGATTGTGACACAGGGATTGTGTCAATGCAATATTTATATGATATATTCACAGTAGTGTATTACAATATGGCATGTCATTAATTGCAACCTATTTTGGGACCCAAAAAAAAACTAAACTTAATAATTTCTACACAGTTTTATATATTTGAATATGTAACATGGCCTCATGAAGCCAAAACATACAGTATATAAACACTATTTTGATGGTTTTAAATTTACCACACCGGTGTTTAATTGATGCTCTGTAAGAGATAATCATATGATAGCTGTATATATCGTTTTGGTGGAAAGAATCCGTTTTGAGAAGAGATTTGAGTTTTGACAAAATGGTTAACTATTTTCAGTGTGTTAGAGTTATGAGAAATCGAGCTAGAGTTTCAGGAAACATGTTTAAACGATTGAGGAAAAACTGTAAAAAGAAGGGAGGGAAAAAAAATCAAATAATAATAAAAAATCTAATATATAAAAATAGAGTGAGGTTGGTGAGAAGAGGTAGGAGACAGGAAAAGAGAAAGATGAAGAGAACAGGAGAGAAAGAGAGAAAGAAGCCATGTACATCTACATCAGAGAAAGTGGGACACGCAGGGAGAACACTCAGACAAGATGGAAGAGAAGTGATTCCTCATCACCTGGGCATGTCCTGGAGCAGAAGGAGGGGAAACATCACAACAACAACAACAACAACAACAACAACAACAACAACAACACAACACAACACCGCCCTGCACGTCAACACAGAATGTGATATGAAAACAGGACTATTTATAATGTAGGAGAGTGAGAAAGAATGGTAGGAGCTGTCATCTCCGAACCTGGCCTGTCTCAGATAGTACGTTCCTGAACCAGGTAGTGTTGTGTTGTGTCTTGTCTGGCTTGCTCCATCGTATCGACAGCCTGACCTTTGGGTTTCGTTCCTGGAGGGAAGCAGCACGGGAGAGTGCAGCAGGTTTCCACTGGCGTGACATTCCGATCTCATAGTCCCCCCACCAGCAGCGTGTGTCGCAACTAAACATGAAGATGCGAAAATGTTCTCTCTCAACTATTTGCTTTGTTCGTTTGGTTAAGAAATCAGAATACTCATCTGCATCGATACTCTACTGCGTCAATATCGACCGGAGGAATCGTGGTTTCATTTGGACAAGTTGGATTCAGATGTTCCTTTTTTATTTATTTTTCAGAACACATTCACTCTTACCACCTCAAACACAAAATACACTTCAAACAAACCTCCCACGTAGCGAATCCAAACTAGAACATTCTACAACACCCACACATCGAGACCCCACAGCGAACCGTGCAGAGCTGTAACCGGAGCGTGGCTCTGCGAGGCGTAGTGAGGGTGTGTGTTAATGAGGCTGAACCTCGGGGGCGCGTGGGGACCGCGGGCCAGGCTCCTCTGAGGGGGACTTTAAACAGGGATCATTCTGTGGCATTTAGATAAGAAAAACTCTAGTGTTTTTTGGCAAGATAACTGTCCCCTGTCTGTGTGTGTGTGTGTGTGTGTGTGCGTGTTGTGAGAGTGTGTGTGAGTGTTGTGAGAGAGTGTTTATATGTGTGTGTGTGTTGTGAGAGTGTTTATGTGTGTGTGTGTGTGTGTGTGTGTGTGTCTACAGAGCCAAAGGGAAGCCACGGCCACTTAATTAAATCAATTAGAGCATGAAGGGCCTGCCAACGCCTCCGCTCACCAACGCTGTGCACCACTTACATGAGTCACTGGGTGTCCATGGGGCCTTCCCCCCCCCCCTGCCCTTCACCCTCTCTTCAACCTGAACTCTCCTCCCATTCTTTGGTCTGGGGGGTGACGGCAGCACAGCTCTGCAGGGGTGTTGGGACTTCTCGTGGGGGCTTCTCTGAGCTTATCCGACGAACACGACCGAAACTAGTAGGCGGAGGGGGAAATCACGGCGTAACCCCCCCCCTACGGAGACCCAGGCAGCTGTGCTGTTTGATTGGCTTTAATCCGTCAGGAGCATACTAATATTTTCACTGCTGCTGGTGGTGCTGCCAGGGGTCTCTGTGATGAACAGACGGGATGTGGAAGAGTTCCAGTTCACAGGGAACTTTTAGATGACTTCCACTGTGAACGGCCCTGACTGTTCTCGGGGGGGGGGGGTTGCAGTCAGACAAGTCTGCCATGAGTCTAAATGATGTTGTCTCACTGTACTTCTGTTCAAGCTCCAAGACATTGTGGACTACACATTTTATGGCACGCAGGCGAAAAGACACACACACGCGCACCCAGACACAGGTTGGTCAAACTTACACTGAATGCCCTCCCCCTGCCCCTAGGCAGTCCCCAGGCAGACGTCATGTGACCAGATAGCCAGGCAAGTGAATCCAGGCCCCAGAGCAGCTATCTGCTCATGACATCTTTACTCTACAACAGTCTCTTTTAGAATTGTGTATTTGTGTATGTGTGTGTGTGTGTGTGTGTGTGTGTGTGTGTGTGTGTGAGAGAGAGTGTATGCATGTGTGTGTGTGTGTGTGTGTGTGAGTGTGTATGTATGTGTGTGTGTGTGGGTGTACATGTGTATGTATGTATGTGTGTGTACATGTGTAAGTATGTGTGTATGTGTGTGTGTGAGAGTGTATGCATGTGTGTATGTATGTACTGTATGTGTGTATGTGTGTGTGTGTGTGTGTGTGTATGTGTGTGTGTGTGTGTGTGTGAGTGTACATGTGTGTGTGTATGTATGTGTGTGTGTGTGTGTACATGTGTATGTATGTATGTATGTACTGTATGTATGTGTGTGTGTGTGTGTGTGTGTGTGTGTGTGTGTGTGTGTGTGTGTACGTGTGTATGTATGTGTGCGGAGCCGATCTGAGTCAATGTTCTTTGCTCTCACTCTCTCTGAGGGGTTGTGTTTCGTCCATCAGTGTGTCTCGCTCCACAGCTCAAAGTGCCAATTTTCAGTCCAATCGACCCTTAATGACTATCTAACAAGCACTTCTGAGGCTGTTTATGAATTAATGACCCCTTTTGTCTCTCCTGGTGGTGAACAGTGGGGGGGGGGGGGGGGGGGGGGCAGTGGGTGGCATCAGGAGGAGGGGGTAGTGTGAATTAAAAATCCCCAACATAATCCCCCTGTCCTGCCTCTGGTCCAGCTTGTGCAGGGTCTAGGATCTCAGCTGTCACTGTGTGGAAGATAGTAAATCTGCAGCTCATGTTTCACTAACAATCACAGCTATATGGGGCCACACTGACTAATGTTGTTTGGCCAAGAGAACTCCCACTTTCTCTCCTTCCCACTATCCCAATGTCTCATTGTCCGTCAATCTTTTCATGGCCCCATCTCCTTCAAACACTGAATCTCTCCCCCTCTCTCTCTCTCCCTCCCTTTCTCTCCCCTCCCTCCATCTCCCCCTCCCTCCCTCCCCCTCCCTCTCTTTTTCTCCTTCCTCTCTCCCCCTCCCTCCCTCCCTCTATAAAAGGCCTTGGCTGTTGCCTGTGAATAGGGTGAGGGCAATGTCATATAGATAGTGTGCCAGCGACAGCCAGCCTCTCTCTCTCTCTCTCTCTCTCTCTCCTCATCTCTCCATCCCAACATGATTAGGCCTGATGCCCAGTGGTGGACACAAGGCCGCCGGAGCCAACAGACTGTTGGACACAGAGTGAGAGAACGAGAGAGGGTGGAGGGAGAGAGAGGGAGCGAGTGAGAGAAGGATAGAAGGGGGCTGAAAGAAAGGGAGTGTTGTAATAGACAGCAGAGGAGTAAGGATCCTAGTGAGGGGGGGAGAGAGGGAGGGAGGGATGGAGGGGAGAGACAGAGAGAGATAGAGAGAGAGAGAGAAAGAGAGAGAGAGAAAGAGAGCGAGAGAGAGAGAGAGAGAGAGAGAGAGAGAGAGAGAGAGAGAGAGAGAGAGAGCGCGAGAGAGCGAGAGAGAGAGAGCGAGAGAGCGAGAGAGAGAGAGCGAGAGAGAGAGCCAGAGAGCGAGCGAGGTGGTACAGTCTGAGGGATGGGGGGAGGGAGTGATGGAGTATATAGATTGGGTTGTAACATTGATGAGAAAGAAATAATGAGAGTTAGGGCCTACGGTTCAGGCAGAGGACATCCCTCAGCTCCTCAGGGACCTTCCATGTCCGACCGTACACGCCTTCCTGCACCCATCACTACCATTGTCTTTTTTTTTTTACATCATGTTCTTATATGACTATTTGCACTTCTGGTTAGATGCTAAAGTGCATTTCGTTGTCTAGTACTTGTACTCTATACTCTGCAATGACAATAAAGCTGAATCTAATCTAATCTAATGTCCGGGGAACATTTACTTAAGGATTTCCAGACTAAAAGTCTGGTTTTAAAATAGCAGGGTTCGACATTAACGGTTGCCCGATTGCCTGGGGCAAGTAAAACATTTGCCGGGTTTGTTTGCGCGACAGTGACGACGCTGCTGGATCCTGGATCTGTGTATCAGTGTGCAGGAAGAACAATGGACGGCGCAGGCGCCAGACCAGACTAGATGATCGTGGAGTGAAGATATTATTAAAGCGTACGCGCCAGACCACCTGTCTGTCTATCAGTGCGTCCGCTTTAATAATATCTTCACTCCACGATCATCTAGTCTGGTTTGGCAAACAAACCCGGTGAATTTTTTACTTGCCCCGGGCAATCGGACAACCATTAATGTGTCGAACCCTGAATAGGTCCCCTAAAAGTAACCGTAACTTTAAAAATCTACTTAAACTCATGTGAAATCCCCTAAATAGGACTTGGCACATTCATTGATGTTGACTGACACCCTAACCCACATCCACAACACAGCTGATTGTTGTTACTATTCTGGATCCTCTCACTGGGCCTCCCAAATCCTCTTCGTAGGGTCAGTGGGTGACGGTGTGTTATCAGACCCATTACAGTGTCTGCCACCATGGTTAATGTCTGCCCTGCCCTAGATTACAGATGATTAGATAGAGAATAACAATGAGCAAACCTTTGGGCCCCACCCCCCCCTCTCTCTCTTTCTTTTCTCTTTCGCTCCATCTCGGCATGTCCCCTGATCATCCATCTGGGACTACACTCATTTATGGCTCCCGTTTTAGTGGAGATTAACATGTGCAGTGGGAGGGACAGGTCGATCGGTCACACACACACACACACACACACACACACACACACACAACTCAGTCTGAACCACAGAGACAGTTTTGACAATGCTGGAACTCTCCCACAAGATATCTGCAACACTGATTCTCTTTCCACCTTCAAATCCTGCCTGAAAACCCACCTTTCTAAACTGGCGTATTTTTAATTGATGGTTGTTTTTTTAAGTCTTGTTTTTAAGTCTTTTGTCTTGTTTTGTTTGTTTGAATCACTGTTTGAATCTGTTGCTTGTTTTTAAATTATGCTCTGTAAGGTGTCCTTGAGTGCTTTGAAAGGCACCTATAAATAAAATGCATTATTATTATTATTATTATTATTATTATTATTATTATTATTATTATAATTTCCAACATGTCGTTTGATGCAGCTCTCTAGTTCTCACTAGAGGGAATCAGACAACAGACTGAGAACATGACGTGTTCTGATTCTGAGCCAGAGCTGCACCAATCCCACGTGTCAGACGAGGTCCAGAGAGATGTGGGTTATAGCAACAGTATGGAAGTCACAGTTGGTCATCTAGCTCTGAATGTGTACCTTACACGTGTTCTTCTTCATCCAAAGTCCAGCCAGCAATGTCAAATGGGCCACAAACATGTGATACAACTATAGTTTTCAAGTGGAATGAGAAACCGCTAAATATCAAGGGATGGGCTATGTGCTTGAAAGGCTCCGCCAAACACTATAATTACAGCCTTTTTATAGAGACATTTAAGTTTAGTCAGGTCAGTGTTCCAAGACACTCAGAGGAACTGTTAGGTAGGCTAAGAAGAGATCACACTCAGCTGAAGAGAAGTTATATCACCACCATCGATACGGGCACTCGCACAATTACATCCTGCACTCAAATTCATTCAATATTAAAATGTGATTGTAATACATGGCAACAGTTAGAGAATGGTTACAGACACCAAAGACGTCCATGGAGTATCCAATTCCCCTCAAGTAGGGATGCATTGGACCTAGTCTAGACCTAGTCTACAAAGCGGTGGCAAATGTCATACATTTCAGTCAGGTTTCATGTTATCTGACTGGGACCCGTGTGAACTTGATTCTGACAGGAGGAGCCTGTCGGACAAGATAATCAAGGGAGCCGAACAGCTCTGCACTCTAAACCTCAAATCACAACATGCAAACATGAACAGAGGCCCTAGTCTTCCTCACACAGACATTGGCAGGCACTGGATGTCCCTGCACACTGGGGTTGAACTGTACAGCCTACTCTTCTGCAAAGACACAATTCAAGCAGGACGTTCCTTACAGCTCTGTGGTTACCAGTGAGAGACTGGTACCAACAGGGTATCATTTGTACATACTCTACCAGTGTCCTATCCTACAATGGAGCACTAAAGCAGGCTGGTGGGCTGTGGTATTCTACTTAATAATACCCTGTGGTCCGTCATTTCAAAACGTTCTTTTTTTCTATCCAGGATCAGATCATTCTGGCAGGTTTTGAGTCATATAGGGGGAAATCGGCCAGCTCGATCTTATCCTGGATGGCAAAAAGGAATCCAGATCATTCGGATCCAGATTAAAAGTTTGGAAATACTGGGCCCAGGACATTTAACTACCACTATAGACACATTGCAGATCTGCAAGCCAAAACCAAAGAGATTACTGTCCCATATGTGGTGGAAATCTGCAGTGCAGCTGGAAAATGCAACACCTACTAGTTTCCACTGGCAAGACAGACTTAAGAGTCCGTCAACGTGATTGAGTTCAAGACACCCTGTGTCAGCTTTTCTAACATGGTCAAGTCAGCCATAGAAACGCACGGCTTATAAAAAAAACATCGCCTACATGTTCTGTCCCGTTATGGGACTTTGGATGTCTACTGTCAGCAGCTCAATGTCAATGACTGGGCAGCGTGCACCATTATTTCCAAAGCTTAGGAGTTTAAGGCTGTCTGCTGAGTTTGAGTATGTGGGTGTTATAGACGCCTCTTCTGGAGGCCACATTTCACCGCCACAAAAACTCACAAGCTGCAACGTCCACACCGAGGAGGCCGGGTCTTTCTCTAAGGCCACACAACACTGACACAACCCCTCTACAACCAGACGAGGCCATTCATTAGCCTAAATCAAGTTCAACAACAAACCTACGGAGACTGGCCGCCCCCGCATTCCTCATACCTGTCATTGCAAGGCGAACCTTGTCCCATAACTCAGTGTTACCATGGTGATTTTAACAGAGGGTGTGTCAGATCCGTAGGTGCGGCATAGAACTGTACCTGACCTATGAACGGCCGCCTGGCTGTCCCAGCCTTTCAGCTTCCTCCCACGAGACTGATAAGCCCAGAAACACTGATAAGCGCAGGTAGCCTATTTTACTTCTTTATGGAGTGGAAAAAAAGTAGCATCCGCACACTCAAATCTATGCAAATACCAATGTTTTATTGCAAGCTTTCGGTCTTTCATAGACCTTCTTCAGGCATAAAAGGCCTATTTTACTTCCTTCAAAACTGGTAATTTAGTGAAATGCTCTCTCTCTCTCATTCACTCGTTCTCTCTCCAAGTTCTGGCATTTATATGACATTTGCCGCATAATGTGTCTTAAGTAGGATTACTGACTATAAAGTATGTCTGGACTCAAAGCCACTTCACACCTTCACAATTTCAATAGAATTACATAATGCAGGAGGGTGAAAGATGGTGGTTCTAAAGCACATAACATTATCTAACAAGAAAATATTCATTAAAGATTTGATGTTTCTATTTTCGAATGTGTTGAAACAGTAGCCTACACTTCACACCATCCATTATGAACAAATAGGACTATGATGCAAATGGAAGGATTTAAGTACATATATTTTTGATTGCGAAAGAAGACTGCATAATGCACAATTCACAGAGTAAAGTAAAAAAAAAAAAAAAAGGGAAAGAAAAAAGAAAGAAAGCATAATAATTCTGGCAACAAATGGCTTTCTACGATATGTGCAACCCACTGAGGAGCAGTGATCGAAAGCAGAAATTCAGAGTTTCTCTTTGTAACTTTACATTAGTATCGAGCTGCTGCGGTTAAGTGAAACATTGCAGCAACCAACTCTGTAGCGACGCATATGAATATGAATATGAGCAAATGAATAGTGCGGGATGATCTCTGACATGAACAGTTGGCTAAGGCAACGATGTGAGGTCTACTGTGTCGTCATTTGTGCCAAAGGCTGTCAGGCTGACAGAAATTCCGACAAAACAACATTGACTAAATGGAGTAAATCCAAGTATGTGAACAGAAGAGTGGGATTAAAACATCACTATATGCAATGCAAATCACACCAGAAACCTAAGCGATTTGAATGAATGAGTCGTAGTAGGCTAGATAAACCGATAGGCTGTACATTACAAGCTACTTATATTAACACACAGGCTACATTCTTTAAAATAAAAAAATAAAAAAACAGAGCGTAGGTCATACTCTTTTCAGTATCTTTTGTGAACCTAAACATTAAAATGTTGTTATAATACGCATTATTAAAACACAGATGCACCGCCGCTGGGCGGACAAAGACCCTGTGCGCGAAAGAATCCCAAAGTGATTTGGACGGTCTGGTCCTGACAACATCGATAGGGCTATTATAGCTGAGATCCAGGGCCTTTGTATCAAACGATAACGCTTTGCATTGTCTAGGATACAGTTATGACTTGACACTGAAATGAAACACAAATGAAAATACACCGACGACGACATTTCAAACGCAGAACCAACTTTGCACTGTCGGATTTTTTCCCTCTTACCTTGGTGTTCACTCCAACAAAACGGGCAACGGGGAACCACACAGACCACACGAAATGCAATCGACTTATATGCAAGCCGAATGAGCAAAAGGCGCCGCTAAAAAATAAAAAGCCAAGTCAATTCAGCGTCTTGTGTCGGTGTGTTCTCTCCCTTTTCCCCCGGCTATTCCACCCGGTTTGTTCGTGTTGCCTCTCTCTCTCACCCCGCCTCTAGCATGAACACTGCCTCCACCTCACTCACTCGTCCCGCTGTTGACGTCACCACCACCGGGGCTGGATCCGATGCCCTGCCAAGCTCACGGGGGGGGGGGGGGGGGGGGGGGGGGGGTGCGGCTGTGTTTGCCGCCTCTTGCCAATGATGGAGAGAGAGGGGACAAAAGCAGTATGTCACATGGTCACTGTGTGAGAGTCTCTCTTCTCCTGTTCATTCGTGAATCTAGATTCAGAAGTTACTGGTGTGGGTTTGAGTCTTGTTTAAAAAAGTTGCCTTTTGAGGAGTGGGGGGTTATAAATAAAACATACATTTGGGGTTGAGGAGGCAGGCTTAATTGCTTGTGCAGTCAACGTTTGTGTGAAGGAAGGGGTTCTCTCTCCAGCTCAAAATACCTCCCGGCGAATCCTCTCAGAACACAGAGATTCATGAAGATCTGTACCTTTTAAACACTCTTTGCCAACACTGAGCAGGGAACTAAATAACAGTTAATAGTAGACATCATTATTTCCTCCCCTGCCTCGGGCTAATATCCAAAAGGGAAGAAGAAGAAACACAGAGGACACAGAGTTTCTATTCTGAAAGAGTTTATCCATACATACATAGACTCTAGGAGAGACCAGGAATTCCAAAGCTGCTCCTCTCTCCTGCCCTCTCTCCTGCTCCTCTCTCCTGCTCCTCTCTCCTGCCCCTCTCTCCTGCCCTCTCTCCTGCCCCTCTCTCCTGCCCTCTCTCCTGCCCTCTCTCCTGCCCCTCTCTCCTGCCCCTCTCTCCTGCTCCTCTCTCCTGCTCCTCTCTCCTGCTCCTCTCTCCTGCTCCTCTCTCCTGCTCCTCTCTCCTCCCCTCTCTCCTGCCCTCTCTCCTTCTCCTCTCTCCTGCCCCTGTCTCCTGCCCTCTCTCCTGCCACTCAGGCCTGGAAGGACTGCGTAGGTAAATGCCCCACCAAGCCTTCTGCCTCACACAACCATACTGCCTTTACTCTGCCAATCCTTTCAGAGCAGGGGAGGCTAGTGGAGGTAGAAATCAGAGGACACATGTGTGTTTGATGCCGTTCCTCAATCCATTCCATGCATTACGATGAGCCCATCCTCCGATTTCTACCTCCACCACAGCTTCCACTGTTTCAGAGTTACAGCTGTGGCAAGGGGGTAGCTAGGGGAGGGGGGGGCTGATTGGAATTCAGCACACAATGCCCCTAGTCCCACTAAGCCAGGAGGGCTGAGGTATTTGTGGGAGACAGTTGAAGGTGAAGTGATGTCACTGGTCACAATGGCGTAGCTTACTTCCGCTACTTAAACCTGGCTGTCTGTCAGAACAACAGTTACTCTATGCCTCGGCTGCCGCTCTATTTCTCTTAATATACTGGCTTGGCTTCAGCTCTTTAGAAGTGAATAATTGCATTACATGCTCCATTTAACACCACAAAGTAAATACACATGGAAATCGTTCAATGCATGGAGAGACATAATGAATTCATTTTAATATAAACTATTGGATCCAGCCATGACAAAATGAGAACTAATTGAGCACAATTAGACAGAGACTTAAGGCTTTCTCCTTAATGAGTGGTTCCTATTGTTCAACAGGGAACCAGCAGATAGACTGTGTTAAAGGGAATTGATTAAGAAGGGTATTAGTCCACTTTCTATCTCTTTTAGGTCTGTTCTTCAGCAAATAGAATCATGCCCTAGGCCTAGATTAATAATGGACTGCTCTTTTGAGGCAAATAATTAAATTCATATTAACTTGCTGGATAAATTACTATACTTAATGTATGAAGTTCTGTGTCCGAATGGTAAGGTGGAATCTTCCAGAGACAGACATAAAACACAATAGGAAATACTTGAGGTCCCCAATTTGATTCAATGGTATGGAGCAGAGCAAAAAAAATACCTTACAGGTATCAATACTCAATACACTCTACTGCATGATTTAGATAATCATAAGATTTGGGTCATTTTTCAATCAGGGTTTTTGTAAACATTCAGAACATATATTGCATGTTATGGAAACGCCAGATGCAGTATTCAAGAGTCCCATTGGACTATTTCTCTTTGTGTTTATTATAAATATTTCACTAAAGATGGCTTACTGCCCCAATTTTACTCTTTTTTTTTTTTTTTTTTTTTACAGATGATTGTGTTGTTGCAATTTCTGATAATTATATTCTATATTATAGGTTCATTCAGGAGCATTGCATTTTCTTTTTCAATGCTTATGTTTTTGTTCAGCAGCATCCTCACCGGCTTACTTGCATTTAGAATGGCAAGTACAGAGGGGTGGAACACCCAGAAACTTGGAGGTAAAACACAAAGAATTGACACCAATAATTAAAAGTGGTATAAGCGTTTTGCAGTAGTCATATGTGTTATGCAGTAGTCAGATTCCCTGAATCAAACCAAGGTTTATTGATAAGCTAGTTTGAGGTTGTTTGGGATACTGTATATGGTTGAATGGGACAGTTACGCTGTGCGTTGGTTGTTTTACAAGACAATTGCAATATGTCACTGAATCTATTCTGAACTGATGCTGAGCATAATGATCTAGGTTTCGATTGGTGTGACATCATTGACCCTAATTGCTATGACCCCTTGCCTAGAGCATAAAATACCAAAATTCCAACAATTGACTGACAAGTTGATTGTATGGCAATAAAACAATTATTTCTAATTATTTGTAGTTATGTCCAGACTGGCTCCCTGACTACCACCACTAAACATGACCATCAGGGTTCTGGGCAGGGTGGGAATTACTGTGCACCTCAGGGGAGGCTGGTGGAGGTAGGACGTTCTCATTGTAATACATGGAATGGAATGAGGAGTGGTATCACACGTGTTCGACACCATTCCTCATTCCATTCCATGCATTACAGTGTTCCATACCACTCCTCATTCCATTACATGGATGTGTACCTGGTGTACCTCCAGTTATGGCTCTGCCCAGGCAGAACACTCTTCCAACCATTACTAGCCCCAGCCTGAAAAACCTGTTCTTACTCATAGTGGTCTCTATGGGTTATGACATGGCTCGACTAGCTCTTCCCCCGCCAACCCTGCCTCTGTAAATGGATAGAAATGTGGCCTCCAGCAGCTCGTGAGCTTAGAATTATAAGGTTCTATCTCCGTTTAGGGCAGTTCAGAGATATTGAGCGTCAAAGTTTTTACATTCCATTATGTTTTGTGAGATGGAACCTTTGTATTTTATGAATTACTAGCTAAAAAATGTTAAGAATAACACCAACATTTTAAGAATAACACCACACAGGCACACACAACACAAAAATTGAGCAAGCTGCTGCTGTGTGGAGCCACCTCACAAGCTGCAAGTGAGGTGGCTCCACACACACCTGATGCTGAGTCATATGGCTCACAAGTCAATGCAGGACAGGGCCATATGAAGTCAGGGTGTACCTGTGGTATTCAAGGTCATAGCTCTACCCATAAGCTAACCCTGCTGTCTCCAGGCTATTGTGCACAGCAGCGCATATAAACATTTGTTATTATTTGATTTCAGCGAATCACACAGTTGCGAGGCGTATAGCTCCAAATCAGAAACGTGTGGTGTGCAAGCACTGGGGGGAAGTGCTGTGGGAGATGGTTGATGAAGTAAAGGATATACGCCGTCTGTTTTTCAACGGTCTTTCTATTGGCTTTCTATTGGCCTAATAAAGTTTGAGGCGTGGGTACGTCCTTACACACGGTTGGACAGAAGTGTCTGGGAAGGAGATCACCCATAAGTCTAAACACACCACAAGCGTCAACCTCAGCAGCGCGTGGTTCATTTCTGCGGCCATGTTAACAGGTTAGAGCAGCCATACAGCCCATGTTAACAGGTTAGAGCAGCCATACAGCCCGTGTTAACAGGTTAGACCAGCCATACAGCCCATGTTAACAGGTTAGACCAGCCACACAGCCCATGTTAACAGGTTAGAGCAGCCACACAGCCCATGTTAACAAGTTAGAGCAGCCATACAGCCCATGTTAACAGGTTAGAGCAGCCATACAGCCCATGTTAACAGGTTAGAGCAGCCACACAGCCCATGTTAACGGGTTAGAGCAGCCATACAGATCCATTAGGTGTTTATTAATGCCTGTGTGGTGTTATTTTTTGAGTTAGTAATTAATAAAATACAAAGGTTCCATCTCATAAAACATAATGGAATGTAAAAACTTTGACGCTCAATATCTCTGAACTGCCCTAAACGGAGATAGAACCTTATAATTCTAAGCTCACGATATGACACGTTGACTAGCTACAGTACTGTTGAGGGGTCTTACAGTACTGTTGAGGGGTCTTACAGTTCTGTTGAGGGGTCTTACAGTTCTGTTGAGGGGTCTTACAGTTCTGTTGAGGGGTCTTACAGTACTGTTGAGGGGTGGTCTTACAGTTCTGTTGAGGGGTCTTACAGTACTGTTGAGGGGTCTTACAGTTCTGTTGAGGGGTCTTACAGTACTGTTGAGGGGTCTTACAGTACTGTTGAGGGGTGGTCTTACAGTACTGTTGAGGGGTCTTACAGTACTGTTGAGGGGTGGTCTTACAGTTCTGTTGAGGTCTGAGGTCTCACTAGCTGAGTCTAAGCAGCTGATGCCAACAGGTTTCTTTTCACTGTTGAACTCCTTGAGAGCCAAATTCCAGAGCGACAGCATCACCTAGTGGTAATGTTAAATGGTCCTCAAGCGATAAGAACATCATGGGCAAAGATACAAGACAGAGAAGCTGAATGAGCCTACAGTTAAGCTGTGAAGCATAAGCTGTCTTAAACTGTCTGATGTACTATGTCTGGAACAACCTTACATGCAGCAATCTCTGTGGGACATAGTGGTTACTGTACCTTCTTGATTTGTGTTGGGATGGGGCCGCTCCTCCCTCCCTGAGCTCTCTTAGTGGGGTTCTTGGATATCTGCGACTTCAGAGCAGAAACAAAGCATCAATAATGGCAGTAGGCAACTGTCATTAGCAAGGAACTCGATTTCCCAGGACTCCTAACACCCCAGTTCCACCAGTGCATTTTGATGAGGACCATTTTAATCCAAGTTTGTAGAGTTTTATCATAGACTTTATGCCTGTAGCAACAGATACAGTTTGAAATTAGAAAAACCAACAGACCCTGGGAACTAGTACTGGGAGTCTCTCTCTCTGTGTGTGTGTGTGTGTGTGTGTGTGTGTGTGTGTGTGTGTGTGTGTGTGTGTGTGTGTGTGTGTGTGTGTGTGAGTGTGTGTGTGTGTGTGTGTGTGTGTGTGTGTGTGTGTGTGTGTGTGTGACCAAGCATTCCAATGTACCTGTACTGGTACTGGTTATATATAGCAAAATACAAATTATATTCTATGTCACAGAGAGACAATATGAAATATGAAAACAAACATAACATGTTCCTAAAAAGAATTTCATGTTACAAGTGACAGTTTATAAACCATGACACTCACCTGTGCGTTCACTAGACTGGAAAGAGTAGTGAGAGTCCATCATATTCAGACACCACAATGTCTCAGCCCGCAATGTGTCCTCTTTGGGAATGCCAGTTATGACGGACTGTTTTAAGGAGGTGGTCAGTGTGGTACTACTTGTAGAAGATTGTGTAGACGATGATGCAGATGATGATGACTTTTCCATGTAGGTCAATACTGAGGTAGCTGTAAGAAAATAATAAGTGTCATAATTAAGCAATAAGTTGAGAGGCCGTAATCTGTCACCTATATAAGCTAGGCTTGAATGCAAACTTGGAATGAAAAGTGCAGAACCATCCAATCCCATTTTATAATACAAACATAACAGACGAAATGCAGTCACAATACTGTTTTTTAAATATAATGTCTGATATAAATATATAATGTATGATAACGGAATATCAATTGATATGTATTGTACATAACCACATGCTATGGTTCCCCAAAATGAATACATTAAATTACTGTATTTAAACAAAAAGCCATAGCTATACACAGGTTCACACCAGTCAACATGAATCTGATAAGGCATGCACTATGACAGCCACTAGGGGCCAAGCTAAAACTGTCATATCAGGAGATTGGAAACTGAAAACACGACTGTATGCAATGAGTGCAGTTACTTTTGTTCACACTGAGCTGTCAATTTTACTAAAAACGTAATTGTAATAAAACCAGGCAACATATGGTAACAACAATGTAACTTCATTTGTAGGTCAAGCTGTACTCGAAACAGCGCTGCTCAAAGGGAGTAACGTTAGGGGAGATCCTTCCACTAGTCATGAAACTTCTGTCACTATTTCACGAAATGTAAACTTCACTGACTGCGTTTACATGCACCAATATGCTCAATATTACGATTGGGCAAGAGTCATGTAAACACCTTATTCGGAATATTACAAACCTAATATTGACCGTAATCGGAATTATGGTGCGCACTGTGCATGTAAACGCAGTCACCGTCCTCTTGCCGCAAATGAGGCAGACTAACGGTAATGTAGCTGCGCATCACTCTGACTGGTACGGTAATGTAGCTGCGCATCACTCTGACTGGACTAACGGTAATGTAGCTGCGCATCACTCTGACTGGACTAACGGTAATGTAGCTGCGCATCACTCTGACTGGTGACTAACGGTAATGTAGCTGCGCATCACTGGTGGGATTCGGTGGGATAACTGATTAAGACATAGGCCTACTGATAGTAACGTTAGCTAACAGCAATATAACATATGACGGTATAATCTATCTAACTAATTGACCGTAGTAACTAGTATGGTTGTTTTATTCCCTTCTACATGTTACCTGGTGGAGGACCCGTACCTGCATTGAACTTGCGCATGCGCAGTCAGCTTCGCCCATCAAGTTTGATCGATTTGCCGCAGGCTTTGCATCGGGCCATATGTAGGTTTAGTGAATCTTTAATAATCCATTGCTTGTAAATATCTTTAGTGAGCCACACATCCTGAAATGTACATTTGCCAGGCATAGCTACAGCTGCTTGCTGCCACTTAACCTGCACCGGAATGTTCTTGAGGCGCGTGCGTGGTGCGACTCAGATAGCAGGAGAAACATGCAGACAGCGTAACGTAGCATATTTACTAACATTACGTTAACAAGTTTAGATTGTATTCCCCTCTCTCTCCCTCTCTAAAACAAAACAAAAATATTTTTCACAAACTTTCAAGGACTTCAAGGACCCGTGGGAACCCTGCATTTTGATCATGATATTTTGATGATATCATATTATTTTCGAGGGCTTTAATGCTTTAATGATCAGAATGAGAGATGAATAGATATTGGGCTTTTTAATATTATTATTTGTATTATTATCATTGTTTAAAAAAAAGAAAGAAAATGGTAAAAAAAATAAAAATAAAAAAACGAATGGACAATTGTAATCTTCTTGCACTTGAATAGCATTAAGGTTGATGCAGGCTCACTAGTCAGCTATAATATATAACATTTGATATGAAAACACCTGCTAGCATGCTAATTTCACACGTAATTCGCTCCTGAATCGTTGATGGCCCTGCCAGGATTTGGCATGACAGAGCTCCTGATATCAGAATGTTCAGAAAACATGCAGGATGACGTCATAATCGAGAGGACATTATGATGACGCCACAATCAAATTGAGACAGCTCCAGAAGCCAGAAGTGTGTCAGGCCAGTGTAACTTCGGTATGAGAAGGACCAACACGCATGACACAAGCAAGGTAAGCCTGTGTTAGCTACTTGTCAAAGTCTATGGGCTTGTGATATGAGTGATATTATTAATGTCTAGCTAGCCTGCCCTGTACTCACTGTGATATTATTAATGTCTAGCTAGCCTGCCCTGTACTCAAGCCCGGATTATCCATATATTGCATCGGGTGAATGCCCTGGGGCACCAGCCAATGGGGGGGCACCAAATTATTCGGACAATGAAGAGACCTTTACAATATTTTGCGCACATTTTTAAAATATAGGCTATATTTACTGGAAGTCATCCACACAGGTACAAAACTAACGGTTATATTTAGGCTATAATTTATAAAAAGATAAATAATTGCGAGTTCGGTGTAAGTGCCCCCCCCCCCAGTCATAGACAAGTGCGCGATTCATCAGAGCAACGCATCCGGGTACTTTCCCCTCCCGTAATGTCCACGCCCCTTTTTAAGCGAGACGTTTTTCAACCGTGGGGGCACCAGGAGGGGCGGTTGTGGATGCCCCCCCTGAGTCCGCCAGTGGTCCTGGGATGATCGACGGGAGATGCAGGGGGGGGAGTCGGGGGCCACGCACACAGCTACCCGGGACGCAGGACAGTGGAGGCGGGTGTATCTCGGGTGTATCTCGGGTGTATCTCGGGTGTATCTCGGGTGTATCTCTCTCACTGTCTCTGGCAACCGGCGTCCCAAGGTCTCGCGATACGTTGGTGCGGCTATGGCTAGCTCCCGTTGGACGCTCCGTTAGTAGCTAGGCAACGCCTCCCCGTCTCTTCGCTGCTCGCAAGGCAGCTGACAGTCAAACTATGTCTGATAATAACCACGTATATATATATGTATAATAACGTTGGTTACTATTTTCTCAGCTGTATTAATCACACTAAACACAACTCAATAATACCCCGGCGGCTCTGGTCTCCAAACATTCAACTTTCTTCCTCTCATCACCACTCGCTGCTCTCTGCTCTCTCCTCAGCTCTCACACACACACACACACACACACACACACGCACGCACGCACGCACACACACACACACACGCACACACACACACACACACACTCACACACACACACACGCACGCACGCACGCACGCACGCACACACACACACACACACACACACACACACACACACACACACACACACACGCACATCAAAAGCCGCCAACTGAACTACGGCATCATTACTTAGACACACAACATGTTATGTGTTTTAGACAAATGGCAAGAAAACAATAAACGAAATCAAAGAGAGAGAAAAGGGGGGAAACCTAGCTGGGCGGGGGCAAGGTAATTTCTTATTAATTATTAATTACTCAAAATGAGCTTAATCAAACTAACTAATCGATGTGCATCTGGACCGTCGTAACAATTATTATTATTATTGTTGTTGTTATTATTATTATTATTATTATTATTATTATTATTATTATAACTCCCTCCAAGCACGATGACACAAGTGGCTTTCTTCTACTGATGTAATTGGTTTTATTCATTTCCAACAGCACCGTGAAAACTATAAGAACAAACATTCACGGTTAGCTTGGCTAGTATAACAACATAACATCGCATGTACAACACAGTTCAATACAAATTAAATACACACAGAACGTAAATACCTCGTTGGCTGCATGCTATAAAGGGAATGTTGTCTATGAATCTGTGGTCTTGGTGAAGCTAGCTGTTCCTGCCGTAGCAAGTCCAGAACAACGGCCGCTCCGTCTCAAAATGCCACCGCCATTACCGAAACGGCAAAGGAAAAGGACAACTGACACGTGATTTCCCAAACCACGCGAGAGCAGACCAAACGAGACCACACCACACAAATCACCATAAACAAACAACAACATTCAAACACCAACAAGCAGACAACATGCTAACCAATATAGATGCCTTGTCAACTGTCCACACGAAATGGGTGGCTGCAGCTACACTCCCACCAAATCACATACACCTTATGTGGGATTTCTATAATCTGCTAAAACTTCTGAAAACTTAAAGAAAAATTCTGTAGGCGGTCTAATAAAGATTTATCTTCCTTTGCCTTAGTGTTACACAGCTCAGGATCATCTTCTTTGACTTCTCCCACCTTGCTTTCTCTATCGAGTAGACCTCTTCGCGTGTGTCTCTCTCTCTCTGTGTGTCTCTCTGTGTGTGTCTCTCTCTCTCTCTCTGTGTCTCTGTGTGTCTCTCTCTTTCTTTCTGTGTGTGTCTCTCTCTGTGTCTCTCTGTGTGTCTCTCTGTGTGTGTCTCTCTCTCTCTTTCTTTCTGTGTGTGTCTCTGTGTGTCTCTCTGTGTCTCTCTGTGTGTGTCTCTCTGTGTGTGTGTCTCTCTCTGTGTGTGTGTGTGTGTGTGTGTGTGTGTGTCTCTCTCTCTTTGAACGGTAATGGCATCTCGTAGTGACCATTGTCTTTTTGTCTGATGTTTTCGCTCAGGTTTGTCAGGAATTTGAGGTCTTCTTGTGAGACGGGATTGTCTTCTCTGGTTCTTTCTGAAAAGTCTGATTCAAGGACCTTTGTGATGTCTGAGGGAGTCACTTCTTTCACTTTGATTCGGCTTACATAATGTACTTCAGTTCGGAGATTGATAGAAGACTCCACATCTGGTGTCACTTGTTTCACTACTATGTGATGACTGTTTCCGATGGCATCTCCGTAGTCTACACAGGGATTCCCACATCCAACAATACTCCATCCAAGGTCTGTACGCTGTGCGTAGGGCTGATCTTCTTTTCCAGACACAACTTCCCTTGGAAGAAGAGCTTGCGAGCAGTTGTACCCAATGAGCAGACCTACTTCACATTCTTGTAGAGGTGCAATCTCTTCTTGAAGGTGTTCTAGATGGGACCACGTTTTAGCTATTTCGTCTGTTGGTATGTGAGTTCTGTTGGCTGGAATAAACTCACGCGTGTAGGCCGGTGGTAAGGAGATCTTCGTATCAGAGTAAAAGCCTCGGACCTGTAGGTTGTTTACTCTTTGAGAGTTTACCATTGTGGTTGAGGTCATCGTAGAGAGCTTGAGCTTGACTTGCTCTTTGTTGGCTTCTAGAACTTCAGCTACATCACTTAGAATAAAGGTTGAGTCACTTTGGGAATCCAATAGCGCATATACAAGGACTTCTTGTGCTGGTTGGGTCGCAGATGAGAGCCAGACAGGGATTGTTGCAGAGGTATGTGTGCCAGCCTCGCCCAGTATCGCTCTATGTGAAGTAGCAGTTGTGGTTGTTTCATTGTGTTGTGATGAGTGAGGTCTTTCTTGACTTGGACTTGGCTCTTGTGGTTGTCTTTGATCATCTTTGGCTCTATCCTCGTGCAGGCAAGTAGGGTGCCGCTTGTGGCACATGTCACACACACTCCTACTGTCGCAGCTCTTTGAGAGGTGGCCATACTTGAGACAACCAAAGCATAGCCTGTTCAATTGAACAAATGTGGTTCTCTCTGGAACTTCCTTCTCCATGAACTTTCTGCATTTGTGCAAAGTATGTCCAGTCTTATTGCAGAACATGCATGTCATAACTGCTGTTTCATTGGAACTTGTGGTCAGTGCCTTTGCTTCAGAGTTTTGATTTCTTTGGACTCTTGGTTGTTCAGCTTCGCCTTGTTTGAGTGATTGTAGAGATGTGATAGGGTTACAGGCAATTTTTGCCTCTCTAGTGAGAAATGCGACAAACTGGCTGAAGGAGGGGAATTGGTTGCTCTGTTCTTCTATGTCAGTAACCTTCCGGTTCCAGCTAGCCGTCAACCAATCCGGTAACTTTGACAGAATTTTCCTGTTTTCATTGCAGTCGTTCAAGATTTCCAGTGCCTTGATGTGGTTCATAGCTGCCTCACAACTGCGGAGAAAATCAGCGAACCTTCTGAGCTCGTAGCTATCCTTAGGTCCCATCTTGGGCCACGCGTGGAGCTTGTCTCTGTATGCTAGTGCGATCGTAAATGGGTTTCCATATCTTTCCTCCAAGAGTTCCCATGCAGACACATAGGCAGATTCAGTGCCAAGTAAGAAATAGCCATCAATTGCTGTCTTTGCTTCACCATTTACATACCTACGGAGGTAGTATATCTTTTCCTTATCCCTGATGTTCTTCTGGCCGATCAGCGTTTCAAATGAGAGTTTCCAGTCATTGTATCTCAATGGATCCCCACTGAATACTGATGGTTCAGGAATTGGGATTCTGTTGGCACTCACTGCGTCTGCTAGCACCTTGACGAGCTCTGCTGTACTTTCATTTGAGGAGGTGGTCACAGCTTGTAGTGCGGGAGACATATACCGAGACGGAGGACTTGTGGGAGCAGGCACTTGCTTGTCTGTTACCATCTCACAATCTAGTACGATGTCTCTCCACTTCTCTTCTGTGTCCTCCACTTGATCATAAACTTGTATTCTTGCTTGTGCTGCATTCAGATCTTTTATTGTCTCCAAACGCTGTACCCTTCTCCGTTTTTCTTCCAGAGTCCTTTGCAGCACTGCATGTTCCTCTACCAGTTCAGCTCTGATTTTAGTTTCCTCTTCCTCTCTCTGGAAACGACGCCTAACTGCTGCTGCCTCTTGATCAGCTTCCTCTTCCTCTCTCTGGAAACGACGCCTTACTGCTGCTGCCTCTTGATCAGCTATCTTCTTCTTAGCTTCTGTTTCTAGCCGCTGTATTTCCTGTTGTTCTCTTTCTTGTTCTTGTAACACCTTCAGAACAGCTTTGCCTGCAGCAGCATCAGCAGCAGCTTCTTGTCGTTTTTCAGTAGACCCGCTCGAGTGTACTGAGGTCCCCTTGGAAACATAAGTGAAAGAACCTACACTACAGTCGAATAAAGAACCTGCTTCAGGCCAATCTTCCTCTTCTCCGTCAGATACCTTTCCACACAGTCGGCTTGAGGCTCTGCATACAATGAACTTGGATATATGGACGCACAGATCGACTCTCTGACGTGTTTCTTGGTCTGGAGTTGAGATTTGCCGTAGTCCGTCATAAACACGCTGGACATCTGCAGAAAGACTTCTGACATCACCAATTATGTCGTTAAGCAGATCATCAGATACAGGCTCCGTTGCTTGTGACAATGCCTGTTTAGAAGATTTAATGTGTGATCTCCATTTACCATAGATGTAATTGAACCTTTGTTGAAGCGCTTTAATTTTTTCATCTTGCATTCCTTTACCCTTCTCTGTTAGAGTTATGGATCTTTGGCCTCTTCTTGGCTGCTCAGCAGCATCACCGTTTTGACTAATTTCAGGCTGCTCTTGGGAATCTTCTCTATCCCTAGCACTGTCTCTTGCCTGATTGGTAAGCTCTCCTGGCTCCGCCATCTTGTAAACTTAATGTATATAATTAATAAACTTGTAGGCCTACTTAGACTATCACTACTTGCAATGTGATCAGTTATCAAGTTTAGCACTTTCTAGAATGTATCACTTATGTAAATATATGTTGGTTTAAGTCCATCAAATATCATCAAAAGATTCAAATAAAGTATTTCAGAAGAGTTAAATTCAAAAACACAACACATGCAAAAAAGGGCATTAAACTCAACTTTGAATGCTACCTTGAAAATACTCAATATAGGCTGCAGTTCAATTTAGAAACACTTCTAGGTTCAAGTTCAACATAAAATGGCGAATATGGACCCCTATAGGCTGATTGTTGTAAATACCTTTTCTCAAATCATACTTTAGTAACACACTAAAAGGTCTCTTGGTAGCACATTTACTAACGTCCTCTTCTTAGATCACTCTTCACTTGTTAGTGTTCAAGTTCTTAATAAATGTGTGGTCTTCTTGCTTCTTATTGTGTGTAAAATGCGAGCTGAGCTTATCTGTCTTTTTCGCCGTCATTCAGTCCCATACACGTTGATGAAACAGACGTCGGCCGTCGGCATCATCTTCGGTCCCACTCGGTTGGTGAAACAGTTCGAGTTTTCACTATAACTCCCTCCAAGCACGATGACACAAGTGGCTTTCTTCTACTGATGTAATTGGTTTTATTCATTTCCAACAGCACCGTGAAAACTATAAGAACAAACATTCACGGTTAGCTTGGCTAGTATAACAACATAACATCGCATGTACACAGTGGCGTAGCGGACGGGCCCGCAAGCGACGCACCGCGGGGGGGCCCCAGCCACTAGGGGGCCCCCTAACATTGGATCCACATTTTTATTTTTATTTTTTTATAATTTAAAAATATATAAAACAAAGGAAATAAGTGGCCCTTCATTGTGTCAACCTTAATTTTAATATATAGGCCTATATTTAAAAATATATACATGGTTAGCCGTATCCAATAGCAACATGACTTTGACGTCACACGTAGGCAGCGAGACACAAGGAAAATGAGCAAGCGAAAATACAATACAAAGTACAATAAGCATTCTTCAGGTGGTGATAGATTCTCTATTCGGACATTATAGCCGCTATATGTGGGACTGTCGGTCCGATATTGTAAAAAAATCCAATAAAAAATGTATGTTTACGGAAGTACATGTCTCAAGTATTATCTCGGCGGTTAGTCGAGTGAAAGAAAAACAACATACAGATGATAATTCACACAATATAATACCACGAAAGCGTACAGCACTAAACAATAACATTTATTTGGGCAGCATCATACTCAAACTCAGGCAGAAAGGCAGGGTCCGGCCAGGTTCACAGTCACAGGCTGTCAGTGCATCATACAGGTACATAATTCAGCATGGTTAGGCTATATATAGCTGTTTCTTTTTCTATTCTACTATTCTATTCTACTTCTGCTGTCTGCGTCTCCCTGGGTATTCCTAGACCAGATGGCAAACAGTAAAGAAATGCCACAATATACCAGGACTTAAGAAACGAGATGTCCAACAAAGGATTTGACTAACCCTGGCCAATTTTACGCAACAAGTAGACTCTGATGCAGCGGAGACAGGGTTGCCAGATTGGCTGGTTTTTGGTGGATTTAGAAGTTTTTAGATTGATTAGGTTGGAAATTCTCAATCCCATCTGGCAACCCTTAGCGGAGAGTCTACAGATATGTTTACAGATATCACACTGCTGTGCACACCACACTTTGTTAAAATAAATAAAGCTTGTACTATTCTACTTATAATACATTCTACTGATGTAGTGTAGTCTACCATTTGGTTTTAGTTATAGGCTATTGCTCTCACTTGTTTGTACCTTTTGCTAAGTCAAGCATTTAGAATGTAGAGTGCATATTGCGAAATTTCGCAACGTCAATAACGCATCGGCCTCTAAAAAACGCATTTTTTTTTTTTTTTTTACTCCGTTGCGAAAGGGCCCCCGCCGCCACCTTGCGGGGGGGCCCCGGGATTTTGCGCTACGCCACTGCATGTACAACACAGTTCAATACAAATTAAATACACACAGAACGTAAATACCTCGTTGGCTGCATGCTATAAAGGGAATGTTGTCTATGAATCTGTGGTCTTGGTGAAGCTAGCTGTTCCTGCCGTAGCAAGTCCAGAACAACGGCCGCTCCGTCTCAAAATGCCACCGCCATTACCGAAACGGCAAAGGAAAAGGACAACTGACACGTGATTTCCCAAACCACGCGAGAGCAGACCAAACGAGACCACACCACACAAATCACCATAAACAAACAACAACATTCAAACACCAACAAGCAGACAACATGCTAACCAATATAGATGCCTTGTCAACTGTCCACACGAAATGGGTGGCTGCAGCTACAATTATTATCAACTAGAGCAATGCCTCAGTGTGTGTCATGATGTTGCTATGGTGATAAGGGGTGGTGATGTCACAGTGGGGTCAAGACAAAACTGAGTGTCAAAGTGTCAAGTGGTCATTATTGGAGAAACTTCCAACAGGTAAGGTCATATTACTTTACCTGTAGAATAGGTGAATAGAGGAGGTGTATAGTTTGATGTAGTGAAGGTTTAAGAAGTATCTGTCTACCTGCCAGTCTGTCCCCCTGTCTATCTGCCTGCTTGTCTGTCAAGCCCGGATTATCCATATATTGCATCGGGTGAATGCCCTGGGGCACCAGCCAATGGGGGGGCACCAAATTATTCGGACAATGAAGAGACCTTTAAAATATTTTGCGCACATTTTTAAAATATAGGCTATATTTACTGGAAGTCATCCACACAGGTACAAAACTAACGGTTATATTTAGGCTATAATTTATAAAAAGATAAATAATTGCGAGTTCGGTGTAAGTGCCCCCCCCCCCCAGTCATAGACAAGTGCGCGATTAATCAGAGCAACGCATCCGGGTACTTTCCCCTCCCGTAATGTCCACGCCCCTTTTTAAGCGAGACGTTTTTCAACCGTGGGGGCACCAGGAGGGGCGGTTGTGGGTGCCCCCCCTGAGTCCGCCAGTGGTCCTGGGATGATCGACGGGAGATGCAGGGGGGGGAGTCGGGGGCCACGCACACAGCTACCCGGGACGCAGGACAGTGGAGGCGGGTGTATCTCGGGTGTATCTCGGGTGTATCTCTCTCACTGTCTCTGGCAACCGGCGTCCCAAGGTCTCGCGATACGTTGGTGCGGCTATGGCTAGCTCCCGTTGGACGCTCCGTTAGTAGCTAGGCAACGCCTCCCCGTCTCTTCGCTGCTCGCAAGGCAGCTGACAGTCAAACTATGTCTGATAATAACCACGTATATATATATATATGTATGTATAATAACGTTGGTTACTATTTTCTCAGCTGTATTAATCACACTGTCGTGTATTCTTATTGATTATGAATCAAAGAACAGTTAGTTTAAGACAATTTAATCAGTTACAGGCAGATTCATACATTACATGCGTTCTCCATGGACATCAGGGTGGGAAGAGGGCGCTTTCTGTGTCTCTCCCCCCGTTCCCCTCCAGAGGGGAGGGGCCAGCGTGCATGTGTGTCCCTGCCCAACCCCCAAAGGTCCCTGCTGGTCATCTGTGTCCCTGCATGCCCTGGCATGTGTGTGTGTCTAAAACATACCACATATTCATACATAGATCATACATACTACAGAAATATACTACACATCCCCCCTCGGACCACCCAGAGGGTGTTCCGAAACTAAACTACCATAAAACAAAAACAAAAACACAAAACCCCACAAAACATCCTACAACATAAATAAAATTAAAAATTAAAAAATAAACAACAACAGACAGAAAAACTACACCAACACACAACACAAGAAGCACAATAACACAGACCAACCCAGGACCAGTATTAGGAACCAAAGATATCATAAACAAAAAATAGAAAACAACCAATAATAAAAAGAATTTTGAAAATAACAATCACAATTAAACTAAACACAGTTTATCATGCACAAATCAATACAGAAACTTCCAACGACCGATGTTTTCTTTGTCCTTGAAGCGTCGGGGTCAGAGGTTACTAGCACTTGTACCCAGTTGGAGAACAGCCTTTACCGCTGTCTCAGATTGATAACACTTCCATAGTCAGGAGCTTTCCATTTTCGTTGCGCTAGGAACAGAACCTCTCTCCTAGCTTTGTATAACCACCACATCACTTCTCAACTGACCTCAATCACACGATATATAAACAAACAAACAATACACAAATAATGACATTCAGTTATCATAACACATAATTCTCCAACAGTAAGCATAGGACAAAGGGAATGCATTAATGCATAGATCTTCACCTCAGGTGAGGACTAGTCTTCTGAAAAGTTCATTAACGTGGACTGAGTGACTGATTTTCCAAAAACAGTCAATGAGGCCCTGCCTTCTAAGAAAGTCAAAAATCATGTCTGCTATAATAGGTGCTCCTATCTTGGCAAAATAAGTTTCCCATGCCCCTAAGACCGTTTCCAGCCATACTATCATCTGCTGTCCATTCCCGTCGTTCCCTTTGATCTGCTGCTTCACTACCCTATTCATAGTCTTTAATCTTTTCCTAACTGGTCGTCGTCCGTCAGTGTCATTGAGGTTAAGGCAGCCGCCTGGTCCCCTCCCACGCTGATCAAGGTCTGGGGAGTCGCTCTCAGCATCATCTGAAGCATGGTGCAGGCACTCGCCAGCATCCCCAGTAGCACAGGTGTCCAGGCTTTGGACACCCCCAGGCTGGACCTCCCGACTGTCAGCACTCTCTGCTTCGTTGGTTTCTGGTTCATTGGCATCTGGACAGCTTTCCACTGTCCCCTCGGTTTCAGGCACTGCCGGTAATGTCACTGGCTGTAACACTGGCATTGCCACTGGCTCTGGCAACACCACAGCATCTCCTCGTAGCTCCTCCTTCTCAGGTTCTCTGGGGACCTCGGCACCTGTTGGCACAACATCCTGCCTACTCTGTACATCCACCCCCCTGTCCACCACCCGTGGCCCTATTGGGGTAGGGATATGCCCAGACACCACTGGTGTACCCACTCTGATGTTGTTTCTCCAACAGACCCCACATTGACCTAAAGCATGGTCAATCTGTTCCATCAAATATGGACTCCAAAACCCATATTTCTTGGTGATCTTGCGTCTCACCTCCCCCCTAGCCACATGTGCTAATCCATGAGCTTCCTGTATTAACATGCCTAATAAATCTGAGGGTGCTACAACCAACCCCTCATGATTCCTCCATAGACCTGTGTCATCCTGACTTGCCCCCCTTGCTAGCCAAACGCTCTTGTCTAACGTAGTTACTCTACTCTGTAACATCAATAAATCCTCAAGTGTGACCATGCCCTGTAATTGCTTTTCATGTGTGACCAGAAGACCTTTACCTGCCTTGTCTGCTCCTGTAATGGCTTTGGCTGCATCTTCTGCAGCCCTGTTACCTTGTGTGACATGTGATGAGTCAGACCTGTGTGTGGCACACTTCACTATAGCTAATTCCTTTGGCTTCATCATGGCTTGTAACAGCTTCATGATCTGTGCGTGATGCTGTATAGGCGTACCATCAGTTCTCTTAAAACCCCGCCCCCTCCATACAGCTCCATTAAAATGACAAACATTATGTGCATAGGCAGAGTCGGTGTACACTGTCACTCTCCGTCCGGTTCCCAAGTTGCATGCTTCTGTGAGGGCAATCAATTCAGCCAACTGGGCTGAGCAAGGCTGAGGAACTGCCTCAGCCTGTTCTACAATAAACTTTGAATTCTGTGCTTTAACTAAGGAATACCCAGCGCACAACGTTTCTCCTCCCCCGTAACAAGACCCATCAACCCAATATTCTATATCAGCTCCCTTTAAAGGCAAAGCTTGTAGGTCTGTTCTATGCTTAATCACTCTGGCTGTCGATGGAATCTGAACACCGGATGGCATCGTCACCTGACAGTCGTCAGGTGTGCATTTTACTGTACAGTTCAATTGGCATAGAGCATCTCTCCCTAGCAGCCCTGTTGGCGTGTGTTCTGACACAAGCGTTGACAGAGTTGCTCTCTGTCCCTTGTACTCTAAGTCTACAAGCTCAGTTGTAGGAATCAGCTGTTTAATTCCCTCAAATCCGATTGTCTTCACATATTCTCTAGACATAGGGAGGTGCGTGGCGCCTTCAGGCTTCTGTGTCACCACCAGCTGGCACCTCCCACTCGGATCTTCCGGGCACCCCTATAGGCCAGCTGCTGGGCCTCCGTAAGGGTTCATCACTCCTGGAGCAGGTGTAGGAGGGGGCCAATATCCTCCTCCTTGGCTCCCCCCTGCGCCCCCCTGGGGCCTGTTGCAGCAGGCACAGGCTAGATGTCCATTCTGGTCGCATTGGCATGGTTCTAGCCTCTCCTTCCCTGCTGCTGTCCATCCCCCTGGTGGTGGTCCTTGGCCAGGCTGTGTGTACATCTGGCATGGAACCGCTTGCACCCCTGGTGGCCCTTGTGGGTATGGATACCCCCCTTGTGGCCCCTGTGGGTAGGACTGGTAAGTAGCAGGATACCCCCCTTGTGGCCCCTGTGAGTAGGACTGGTAAGTAGCAGTCTGCACTCCAGGTGGCTGTTGCTGTGGGGCTAAAGCCTGCACTCCCTCTATGTTCCTCTCGCTTTCAGTCAATTGCAAATGAGTCAATATTCTGAGGGATTCTTCGTCTCGTGCCTTCTGTATCTGAATGTTCTTTCGATATAACTCAACTTGATGAGCTACGTGGTCTATATAAACAGCTTTGTTCATGTGTCGTAGCCCCACCACTTCTGCTAGCTTATCCTTAACTGGGGTAGGAAGCCCTTCTTGTATTTTTTCCCTGATTATGGATTTTTCTAAGGGGTTATCTTCAGCGTCTTTCCCTGTCACACTTCTCCATTGAGAGTGCATACGGGCAATATAACCCCTAGGATTCTCATCCCCCCCCAGTGGCTTCACAATGATATTGTCTGGGTGAATGTGAGTAGGGTAGGTCTCTCTGATTGCTTTCCACAGCCTGCCTCTGTTTGCTGCGAAGAGCTCTGGATCATAAACTGATGTATTGATATATCTATGAAGTCCTGCCTTCATCAATATTTCCTGCATTGTATCCAATCCTGCAATAAAAGCTAAGAGTCTTTTCAGGTCTCCCATCGCGGCCTGCGTTCCTATCAGTATCACGTCGACCTCTCGCGTCCACGAATGTCCTCCCTCTTGAAGAACTGGGAGTTTCTCGATCACTTCAGACAAATCTGTATGATGCCACGGATGATATTCCATCTTGTTACCCCGAATCAGCACTGGACAGTTCTTTAATGTATTTGATGACATTCGGTGACAATCTCCCTCTTTCTCCGGGCGTCTTCTCCCACCTTTCCTTTCGGCTGTGGCTATCCTCTTCCTGACCTGCGCGTCGTAGCCTCCATCTGCATTGTCGTCATCGCTTGAGTCTGCACTGCCATCTTCGCTGTCATCTTCCTCGTCACTCCTGTCGTCCCCTTTTCCCCTTGGCTCCTTCTTCTTCTTCTGGGAATGATCCTCCAGTGCCTTAGCATATGGAGGGGGACTGGGGGCAGGACACTGAGCTATTTTCTGTCCCTCTACCTTAAATAGATCTAAAATAGCTAACTCTAACTTGCGTTTCTCTGATCTAATCTTTCCTCTTTGATGTGCTTTGTGCCCATTGATAAGTATCTCCAATGTTGCAATTAATTGTAAATTAATGCTGCCCTCTTTCGGCCACGGCTGTTCAATGTATGCCCAACGGCTATTCCATTTCGTAGACATTTTGCTAATTTCCCTAACAAGAGGATTCATTTTTTCCACTACAGCCATAGGGGATAACGTAGCCAACATTCCACGATGTTCACTAATATCTTTTAACAGCTTCGTGGAATTCGACCCCATTCTACTTGTTCAATATGCTGACAATATTCTATATTAGATAAGGTGTACGCTTCTTACAACCCACCTTATTTTGTCTTGTTTGCTAAACAAATGCTAGTCCAATATAACTGTATTAACCATCCCCACAAAAACCCTGCAACTCCAGAATAACAGACTTGCCTCTTGTGTATGTCAGTGCAGTATTAACTTAAATCTAATCTCTGTGTAAGTACTTTATACTTAAATGTGTTTCCTAATTGTTTATGAATGTGTCACTTAATTACTCATTCAATACTAATTACAGTTCTGGTCAACACAATTATTAAATCACAAAAGCAGGTCACGCTTTAAGTCTTTCTGATCCACAACCCCTTGCTTGATCAATCCTCAGATAGAAACTGTTCTGCTATTCTTTAATCAAGAACTGTGAAAAAAGAACTTAACTTCAAATAAAAAGATGTAAAACACGAATATTAATCACAACCTGTAAAGAAATCGACTTGTCATTGGGAAGGAATAAAATGATTAATTATTCATTACAATCTGTAAGGAAATCGATTTGTTATTTGAAAGGAACAAAATGATCAATTATCAATTACAATCTGTAAGGAAATCGACCTGCTACTTGGAAGGAATGCACAATCAACTAGACTTAGTCATTTACACTTCATTGATGAAATCCTGTGGAAGAAAACGTCATCCCTAGACCACTATAAACCAATTGATCAAAGTTTTGTGAAAACTGAAAATGAAATAATCTGAATAATTAATTAAATCAATTTGTAATTACTTAAATTAATTGAAGTAACCCTCCATTTATCATTGTAAAAGACTATATCGTCGACCTCAGGCGGATGCACTGATGGAGAACCAGTGTTCCAGTGTGATTCGTATTCCGTCCACTGGAGATCAGCAAACAATTAAAAATGTCTTATATTGTTTCATCCACTAGAGGGCAGTACACAATTAAAAACGTCCTATCGTGTCTCTTCCACTAGATGGCAGTAAAGAATTAAAAACGTCCTATCGTGTCTCTTCCACTAGATGGCAGTAAAGAATTAAAAACGTCCTATCGTGTCTCGACCAGTAGAGGCCGCCACACCGAAGATGTCTTTACAGAATGACTATATCTTATCTAAAACTCTCAATCTATCTTTTTTACTTTTACAATCTATACCTAAATCAATTGTTAAGTGAAAGGAATGAATGATTAGTTAGAATTATTCACTATATCATCATATACATTGATTTAAAACTTATGGAATCAATCAATTGTTTTGGGAAACAGAAAATGAATGATCTGAATAATTAATTCAACTGATAAGTAATTAATTAAATTAATTAAAGTAATTTACTATAGAACAATCAATTAAAAACATCAATCTATGAGTGATCTCTACAGATCTCTCGTCAACATTCTATGCAAGCAGGCAGGGCCGTTTTATTGGGGTCTGTGACCCTGCTGTGATTCTGCTCAGGGAAAGCAGCCTTGTCTAGACTCACGCACAAATTGCCTCATATGTTTTGAATCTAACCTAAAGTCACAATCTATCTTTACTTTTAACAAACTATGACAAATATCTTTAAACTACGTTAAATCTATGTAATGCAACAATCACACGCAACGTGTCTGTATGTTTGAACAACAGGAGAAGAAGGAAGAGAGGGAGGGGCTAGCCTTTGTCCTTCTCTGTGGGGAAACCCCCGCGTGTTTGTAGCCTGCTTTAAAACAATCTTTTTAACACAACTTGTTTTCATAAACGATTACTTTTCACGACACCGCAATATCAAGATTATTTTTCAATCCAGTTTAACTATCTCATTCAAATATTCTACGTTCACGTTTCCCTCATAAAGATGGCCTCTGTGTGTGTCCTTTAGACTCTCTGACACACTGCAAATGGCGTCTAAATGCAAATGGCGTCTAAACTCCGCTGAAAGTACACTGCAACACAATGGCGTCCTTCCAAACAGACAAAAGAGCCTCACATGTTCTCCACTGCTACAATATAAAACAGACTACCCAGTCCTCCAACACATAAACACAACCTCACCGAAATTTACACAGACACACACGATATTCCAATACCGTACAAACAAATCACATACCATCAAACACTATATTTTACAAAAAAAACGGGCTTCCAAGTCCGGCTCTCACCACCCACCCATCAAAAAGTTTGCTTCTATTCCAACAAGATTACCGTTACACAGATTCTTTTGACTATAACTTATCTGAGATTTACAGCCTATTTTAAACACACCAATCGACTAGAGAGAGATTTCTGCAGAAAATCTACCTTCTTCGTCGAATTGAAGAGTCCGCACAATACTGTAAATTAAGTTATATTATCTCCTGGCTAGCTCGCCATTTACTGTCGTGTATTCTTATTGATTATGAATCAAAGAACAGTTAGTTTAAGACAATTTAATCAGTTACAGGCAGATTCATACATTACATGCGTTCTCCATGGACATCAGGGTGGGAAGAGGGCGCTTTCTGTGTCTCTCCCCCCGTTCCCCTCCAGAGGGGAGGGGCCAGCGTGCATGTGTGTCCCTGCCCAACCCCCAAAGGTCCCTGCTGGTCATCTGTGTCCCTGCATGCCCTGGCATGTGTGTGTGTCTAAAACATACCACATATTCATACATAGATCATACATACTACAGAAATATACTACAACACTAAACACAACTCAATAATACCCCGGCGGCTCTGGTCTCCAAACATTCAACTTTCTTCCTCTCATCACCACTCGCTGCTCTCTGCTCTCTCCTCAGCTCACACACACACACACACACACACACACGCACGCACGCACGCACGCACACACACACACGCGCACACACACACACACACACACACACACACACACACACACACACACACAGTGGAGCCCCTAGACTTTTGGGGGCCCTAAGCAAACAACATTATGGAGGCCCCTGGTAAGGGTCTTAGGCGGGTGACGATGTGGACATTTTAAAATGTATTTATTTCCCTGACACTAAAATATAATACGGTTTTACGAAGTTCGCGCATATGCGCGCGCTCGTGTGTGTGTAAGTAAAAAAACAGTCTCAAAGACTAGCGTCTCTGTTACAAAGGAGCCCTGGCCAAGACAGCCACAACACAACAATTACATTTGACATAATAAAAGCACATAAAAACATGCAAAGCACATTACATAAAAACAGTAAAAACAGTAGAAACAGTAAAAACAGTACATGACCACAGGTACAGTAGCACACCTACACATTGCGACATACTGGACCACAAGTAGCATACAAATTACATGCAACATGGAGCATGTAAATGATGCATGTAAATGCATGTAAATGATGGATCTTATCATGAATCATTTTTAAAGGCTTTAATATAGGCTACATGATGTATTAACTATTTGTATTTTGTACCCAGATGTCAAATAAATACGTAACAAATGAATAGTTAACTTAAAAAAAAAACTGCCCCGCTGAACCAATGAGAAGGACGGGGGGGCGGTGCTTCCCATCGGTCCGGCCTATCAGTGTCCTAGATTTGCCGCTCGCTCCGGGCGGCACATAGAATCCGTTCTATGGATAAAGGTCTCCAGACGTTTGGAGCAAGAGCAAAGCGGAAGTGGAAACGGCTGGCACCGCGAGACTAGCCAGCTATCAATAAACTACAATTCATCAGAGCAATTGCGCGTCATCTCCCTGTCATCAGAATGATCACGCCCCTTTTTGGGTGATAGAAGGGGAGAAGTTTGACTGGCGGTCAATGGGAATTTCTGGTCTTCGCTACTTTAATCCGATAAAATAAGAAAACCGTAGTGCTTTTTAGATATTAGGCGCCCAAATCCGATGGCCAGTTAGGCAAACTATTATATAGTGTCGTTGCCGATCAATGATCGACGTCGTTATATAGAGAAAATTAATGAAATAGGGGTTGATTTATCAGAGCAGTCATACGTCATCTACCTGTCATCTGGGATTTGTAGTTCTTCATTTGATTTGCCGTGTAAATCCCCAGACTGCCCAAATCCGATTGCCAGTCAGGCAAACAATTATATAGTGTCGTAGCCGATCAATGATCGACGTCGTTATATGGAGAACATTTATGAAATAGGCAATGAATGTGTGTCCTTTCAGTCTGCCTCCATGAACCACCCGACCCAAAGGCCTGAGGTGTTGTAGGAGGTATGAATATGATTTAGGGGGTATTTAGTATAACAGGCTAATGGGTTTATTGTGAGTTTACTTTGATTGTTTGTTTATTGCCTAGATCACCGTATTGAGAAGTCATATGGTTATGGGGGGTGATATTGCAAGGTAATTTAAGCACCTGCGCACCTTGCATGGTGGTAGTGGAGAGAGAGGGGAGCGATGCATTTTTGTTGACCGCATTATACGCATATTCTATACGCATAGTTTGTTATTTTTCTGGTTTTGATCGCTTATGGATTATTTTTGTACGTCGCCAAGTTTGATTGTTCTATTCAATAAATGCTCTAAAACGTACTTTTCATCTCAGCGGATTGTTTGGCGCATCATACAATTACCAGCCAGACCCTGGTTGCGTCTCTCAGCGACTTTTTACTTTTGGCTCTATCTATCTATCTCGCTACAGGTGTCATATAACCCTAACCCATATCCTGCCATATAAAAGTACCTTATTGAATCTCCAGGTAATGTATTTCTGACATCCATCACTTTTGCTGTCGTTAAGATACTTTATTTTTCTGTTTTGGTAGTCTGTCCAATGTGACAATTGCCCTCCTCCACCGGCCCTAGTTTTGGATCTAGCTTGCTGTTCATTATTTTCATGATAAAACGTCATAACATCTTCATATACACCATACCAGGGACGTGCCGTCCATATAAGCAGGGTAAGCACCCAACGAAAAAAGAAAAAAGAAAAAAGGACCGTGAAAATATTAAAATAAAAATGCATGTAACCGTTTGTTTTTTTCATTAAAAGAGTCGTATTTTAGGTCCCAGCGTAGCAGGAGTCATTCATTTTGACGTTGCATTTTTAGCGCCACCTGTAGGAGTAAAGCACTTCCTACTCTGCATTGCATATAAGCACTCCTCTGTCTGCTTTCCCTCGCGTACATTCGAATGCGTGAAAATGTCTTTTTTATTTTTTTACGATGCCTCAACCCGCTGTTTACTGTGGCCAGGGTAAGCATGCTTTCAGCCAATCAGAGTAGTTCTTTCATTCCGATAAGAGCTACTGATTGGCTATCATTTTCAAGTTCACAAGTTCACAAGTTCACACTACTTTCTCTCGCCCGGCAGAATAGTTTATGCTAGCTCAAACGATCTAATCAATAAGGATAACGTGCGAATATGGACATTACTGTCAGTGTCAGCGACCTAAAGGGATTTTGTAGACTGGACTTTCCAAACTGCAACAGGCGAGTGACTTTTACACTAAAGTGACAGAGGTGTTCCTTCGCAAGGAGAGGCGAATGGACCTCGTTTTCAAGTAAAGGTAAGATATCATTTTTAAATTTACGTCATGGCTTCTTTGCTGGTTTATATGATTTATATGATTCGCGAGGCTGGTGGCGATCTGTGCTTGTTTAGCTATATGGTTTGGGTACTTCTGTGCTGCTGGTTATGGCTTCTTATTTAAGACTTCCTCTGCTTATACCTTTGAATGTCGGCCTGTGCCGTTGTGTTTGGAGAGAGAGCTGCTTAATCAATCGCCGAGATAGGCCTAATGTCGCTGTCCGTGACATTGGTTCTGGACCAAAAGTGTTTGAGAGAGATAGAGAGGGAGGGTTTGTGATGTGATGTCAAGTGCCTGTGTGACAAAGTGTGAAAAGAAAGTGTGTTGTGAGTTTAGTATGGAGGTTGGAAACGGTGTGTGTCTGTGTTGTGCGTGTGTGCGTTAACTGCGTTTGCAATGAGCACCCCTGATATAGTCGAAACTGGCAACTGTTTTTTTTTTTTTGGTAATCTGATCACAAAGTGACACTACCGTTTATTAGCGGGTTCTAGGGCATCAAAACCTTGAAACTGCGTTCACTGATAGCGTGTATGTGTAATTACGTGTATTTCTATATTTTATGCTTACCCAATCTAAAAGCTCACGGCACGTGCCTGCACCATACACTGTGTCAAAGACACTGAACAGTAGACATAAGACATGTTCATAAATGTTTATCTTATATGTGTATATGTTTGTGAATATGTTTTCTGTTTTTTTGCACCTTCGGAAGAGCCACTACAATGTCATTGTATAGGCAACTGTACAACGACAATAAAGTATATTCTATTCTATTCTATTCTATTCTATACAGGATAAATACTGATTAACAGTAGGCTACTTTGGCAAATGCCCATTGAACAGATTTATTTATTATCCTATCTTAAGAAAACTAATGTAACACTCCCATCTGAAGAAAAAAAAAATGTGAAAAAAAATATTGGAAAAAAAAAAATTTGGAAAAAAAATTTGGAGGCCCTTTTTGTTTGGTGGCCCCAAGCAATTGCCTTGGTTGCCTCTATGGACGGGGCGCCTCTGCACACACACACACACACACACACACACACACACACACTCTCACACACACACACACACACACACGCACGCACGCACACACGCACACACACGCGCGCACACACACACACACACACACACACACACACACACACACACACACACACACACGCACATCAAAAGCCGCCAACTGAACTACGGCATCATTACTTAGACACACAACATGTTATGTGTTTTAGACAAATGGCAAGAAAACAATAAACGAAATCAAAGAGAGAGAAAAGGGGGGAAACCTAGCTGGGCGGGGGCAAGGTAATTTCTTATTAATTATTAATTACTCAAAATGAGCTTAATCAAACTAACTAATCGATGTGCATCTGGACCGTCGTAACAATTATTATTATTATTGTTGTTGTTATTATTATTATTATTATTATTATTATCAACTAGAGCAGCGTTTCCCAAACTGTGGGTCGCGACCCCCTAGTGGGGCGCGGGGGTACTGCAGGGGGGGCGCAGAAATAATGGGAGGGGAAAAAAATGCACACACAAGAGCTGTAAACAAACACTGCTTGCTTAAGGTTACCATCAGGGGTGTTGTGGGCGTTGGATGATAAAAATGAGAACCTGAATGGAGCGCAGGCCATAAACTGTAACAAAGAGGCAGCGAGGGGGCTCCATTCACGTCATTGACGCGCGCTCCATTCACGTCATTGACGCGCGCACTCCCTCCTCCAGCTATCTAGCAGCAACAACAACAATGGATAAGTTTATGAAAGAGCCAGAAGCTAAACGAAAAGCGAAGGAGCCCATGACAAACGTCCCAAAGCCAAAGTCAAGAAAGTATGACGATACATACCTCTCCCTGGGCTTCACGTCTAATGTGGTCGGTGCGGAGGAACGACCACTGTGTGTCCTCTGTCTCAAAACTTTAGCGGCAGAAAGCATGAAGCCTAGCAAGTTGAAACGTCACTTGGAGACCACACACCCGACTGATGTGAAGAAGCCCCTCGATTTCTTCAAGAGAAAACTCCAAGAATACCGTGGTCAGCAGAGCCGTTTCGTTAAAACAGCATCTGTTACGTCTAATGCTCAACTTGTGGCAAACAAAGTGGCATATCGTATCGCCCAGTCTAAAAAACCACACACCATCGCTGAGGAGTTAATACTCCCTGCTGCAATAGATATGGTTTCACATATGATAGACGAGGCAACAGCCCAAAAACTCAAAGCTATCCCCCTGTCAAACAACACTATTGCGAGACGCATCAATGACATCTCAGAAGACATGAAAGAGCAGCTTGTTGAGAAAATAAAAGACCAACGCTTTGCGCTCCAGGTAGACGAGGCCACAGATAGTAACAAGGACTGTCTGTTAATAGCGTATGTCAGATACATTGATGCGGAGGGTTTGAGCGAGGATTTGCTATTTTGCAACTATGTCCCAAACAGAGCAACAGCTGATGAACTGTTCAAAATCATAGACAAATACCTGAGTGAAGCCGATCTGAAATGGGAGGACTGTGTGGGGATATGCACCGACGGTGCCCAGGCCATGGCAGGAAAACGGGGAGGGCTCCAGACGCTCATCAAGCGCGTTGCACCGAAAGCAGTGTGGACTCACTGCATAATACACAGGGAGGCACTCGCGTCAAAGCAGCTGAGTCCAGAGTTGAATGACGTTTTGTCTCATGTTATCACCACCGTCAATTACATAAAAACAAGACCACTGAAAGCTCGCATTTTTTCCGCTTTGTGCGAGGAGATGGGCTCCGAGCACACAGCCGTGCTATTTCACAGCGAGTCGCGTTGGCTCTCTCGCGGAAAGGTGCTGTCCAGGGTGCTATCGCTGAAAGATGAGATCCGAATCTACTTGGAGGAGGAAGGGAACGAACTTGCCAGCAAGTTTAATGATGAAAACTTCCTCATGAAATTGGCCTACCTAAGCGACATGTTTGAGAAGCTCAATGAATTGAATCTACAGTTGCAGGGCAACAACACACACCTTCCACATCTGGCAGACAGGATACAATCTTTCACACGGAAACTGGACATGTGGGGCAGGAGACTTGAACAGGGGGACATCGACTCATTTGGGAATCTGAAGGCATTCATCGAGACCAATGAGCTGCAGAGCACAGTGGTTCCATGTATGAGAGAGCACATCTCAGCCCTGAAACAAAGCTTCCAGAAATACTTCTCTGTGGATGACAGTGCCAAATACGACTGGATTAGAGATCCATTTGTTGCACCACCACCTGCCATGTTCAGCACTGCGGAAGAGGAACAGTACATCGACATGACTTCAGAGTCAACCATGAGGCTGCAGTTCACATCCACGACTTTGGCTGGGTTTTGGATTGGAGTGGAGAAGGACTACCCTCTCATTGGACCGAAAGCTGTTGGAATACTGCTGCCTTTTGCAACATCGTACCTGTGTGAGATAGGCTTTTCTGCTGTTGCTGCTATCAAAAGCAAATACAGGTCGAAGTTGAACATTGAGAATGAACTGAGAGTGGCAGTCTCAAAACAACAACCCCGCTTTGAGAAGATTTGCAAGGCAAAGCAAGCACACACAAGTCATTGATCGTAATTGTGATAGAAATGTGAGGAGTAAGAATAGTGATGCAGTAGAAATTAGTTAATGTTGATATGTTGAATATTTCAGTGGCACAGGATCATTTGCCAAGCACTTATGTTCCTTTTCAAACCATAATAAAATATAAAACTATAGTTGGATATACTGTATGTGTCTTGTTATTATTAGAAGAGAAAATGTAATGTTTTTACAACTTTATACAATTAATTATATAAATCTAGGTGGGAACCGGGTTAGGGGGGTCTCGAAAATATTTCCAATTACCCAAGGGGGGCCTGATTGAAAAAGTTTGGGAACCACTGAACTAGAGCAATGCCTAGTGTGTGTCATGATGTTGCTATGGTGATAAGGGGTGGTGATGTCACAGTGGGGTCAAGACAAAACTGAGTGTCAAAGTGTCAAGTGGTCATTATTGGAGAAACTTCCAACAGGTAAGGTCATATTACTTTACCTGTAGAATATGTGAATAGAGGAGGTGTATAGTTTGATGTAGTGAAGGTTTAAGAAGTATCTGTCTACCTGCCAGTCTGTCCCCCTGTCTATCTGCCTGCTTGTCTGTACTCACTGTGATATTATTAATGTCTAGCAAGCTAGCCTGCCCCATACTCATTGTGATATTATTAATGTCTAGCTAGCTAGCTAGCCTGCCCTGTACTCACTGTGATATTATTAATGTCTAGCTAGCTAGCCTGCCCTGTACTCACTGTGATATTATTAATGTCTAGCTAGCTAGCCTGCCCTGTACTCACTGTGATATTATTAATGTCTAGCTAGCTAGCCTGCCCCGTACTCACTGTGATATTATTAATGTCTAGCTAGCTAGCCTGCCCCGTACTCACTGTGATATTATTAATGTCTAGCTAGCTAGCCTGCCCCGTACTCACTGTGATATTATTAATGTCTAGCTAGCTAGCCTGCCCCGTACTCACTGTGATATTATTAATGTCTAGCTAGCTAGCCTGCCCCGTACTCACTGTGATATTATTAATGTCTAGCTAGCTAGCCTGCCCCGTACTCACTGTGATATTATTAATGTCTAGCTAGCTAGCCTGCCCCGTACTCACTGTGATATTATTAATGTCTAGCTAGCTAGCCTGCCCCGTACTCACTGTGATATTATTAATGTCTAGCTAGCTAGCCTGCCCCGTACTCACTGTGATATTATTAATGTCTAGCTAGCTAGCCTGCCCTGTACTCACGGTGATATTATTAATGTCTAGCTAGCTAGCCTGCCCCGTACTCACTGTGATATTATTAATGTCTAGCTAGCTAGCCTGCCCTGTACTCACTGTGATATTAATGTGGAACATAGAAAGGAAGTGGGATGACCTTACTTTGCCTTTGTAGAATCCAATTGATAAATCTTCAAGCCTTAAGTTCAAGCCCTCAAACATGTGTATGAAGCATATGCATCTCTGTAACTGATGTGGCTATTGGAACTTGTATTCCACTCAGATGGGCAACGTCAGTCACTTTTGAAGTTCAAACAGCCTCACAGTCATCTCACAGTCATCCATGAACTCATAGGGGACAAGTAATTCTATAATAATAATAATAATATATAAATATAAAATATTTAATTTCACATTCTCTTTCCTTGTTCAGAAATGGGAAATAAAAAGAAGAAGAGTCAGGGAGATCAGGGAGGCTTTAATTTTGACGAAGCTTGGAGGATGGAAAATGAGTCGGACGATGAGGAGATCGCCTTAACCAAAGCCATGAACGCTCCCATCAGGGTCGCCCCCATCATGGCCGCCCCCAGGGACAACAACAAGGCCCAGACAGCAGCCAGCCTGGAGGACCAACCCAGTGGTGTGTGTGTGTGTGTGTGTGTGTGTGTGTGTGTGTGTGTGCGCTGAGTAGAGATCAACGTGGGTCTTGTGCGTAAATTACCAGAGAGTCTTGAATTACAGATTTGCACATAAAAAATTTGCCTTGACAAGTAAAAGTCTATGGGCTTGACGGCCTGACTGTATTCATAGGATTGTTGTAACTGTATAGGTTACATGATTAACTTTATAGGTTACAGGATTGATTAATATGTTACATGATTGACAATTAAAAGAGATTGATTTATATATATTACATAACATAAAGAAGTACATTTCTGTTGTATTGGCTAAGAATAGGTAGAACTGCAGGTCCCAGAAGGCCTTGCGGCAAGACGTCATGGAAGTTGACCGTTTAGTTTGTTGGTTTTGAGAAATGCAAATTGTAACGTCCAGAATTAAAGTGAATATCCAATAGCTCTTTTATTGTTTGAAAGTGATCAAAAGTGTAGGCCAACACTGTTGTCATGACAACTGATGCTTCAATCATAATGTCGCGCAATATCAACAGTCAGTCACTTTTGAAGTTCAAACAGCCTCACAGTCATCCATGAACTCATAGGGGACAAGTAATTATATAATAATAATATATACAGTACATCTAAAATACTTAATTTCACATTCTCTTCCTTGTTTTTCATATTGTAGCCATGAGCAGGAGGACTCAGAGGAAGCATGAGGATAGAGGGGCAGCTAAGCTGAAGGAGGACAGACCTGTTACTGTAAGTGTAACCATCACCATTAGCACACATCCCTGCAGTTAATGTATATCAGTTTTGTGTAACCATGTAGCCATGAATGATGCCACACCTCCTCTGTTCTGCTCCTGCAGCAGGTCTGCTCGGGTGACGAGGCCACCAATGCCTCTGTGGCCACGGTTGCCTCCATCATGGCCGCCCCCGAGGACAACCAGGTCCAGGGAGCAGCCCCCCTCCTAGAGGTCCAGGTAGAACCCGAGGCCACCTCTGCCTCTATGGCCGTGGCTGCCTCCGGGGACGACCAACCCAAGGCTTCATATGCCAATGTGGTCAAGGTAAGCATCCCGCAAAGTCCAACTCCACCTTCTGCTACGACCTGGCTAAACGACTTGATCTAATTTTTGTCACTAGAAAAGGTGAAATATTAATTAAGAGGCTCGATAGCGAATTTCTATAAAAGATGGCAACCTATCATTTCTTATGTAAATACTCTTTCCTCTCTGGATCCCAATTGATTAATTTGTTTATTGTTTGAGGTGAGCACCCAGTGTATCTGTTCTTTTGTACTTTTCTCCCTGTTTAATTTAATTTAATTTACTATGTGTTTTTTAATTTATTATAATTATTTAATTTACTTAAATTATACATTACGTTTTTGTGCTTGTCTTTTTTTTGTTTGTTTTTGTTTTGTCTCTCACTTGAGAGTTTGGGCTGGGTGGGTGTTTAGGGCTAACAAAAAAAGTTCTCTGTTCAAACACCAAATGGGGGATAAAGAAAATAAAACTCTCATTTAGTTTTTATTAAGTCAAGTGTATAATGTGCATTTGTATATTCTTGAATATACCATGAATGATGCCACACCTCCTCTGTTCTGCTCCTGCAGCAGGTCTGCTCGGGTGACGAGGCCACCAATGCCTCTGTGGCCACGGTTGCCCCCATCATGGCCGCCCCCGAGGACAACCAGGTCCAGGGAGCAGCCCCCCTCCTAGAGGTCCAGGTAGAACCCGAGGCCACCTCTGAGGAATGGCCGTGGCTATCTCCGGGGACGGCCGTGGCTGCCTCCGGGGACGACCAACCCAAGGCTTCATATGCCAATGTGGTCAAGGTAAGCATCCCGCAAAGTCCAACTCCACCTTCTGCTACGACCTGGCTAAACGACTTGATCTCATTTTTGTCACTAGAAAAGGTGAAATATTAATTAAGAGGCTCGATAGCGAATTTCTATAAAAGATGGCAACCTATCATTTCTTATGTAAATACTCTTTCCTCTCTGGATCCCAATTGATTAATTTGTTTATTGTTTGAGGTGAGCACCCAGTGTATCTGTTCTTTTGTACTTTTCTCCCTGTTTAATTTCATTTCATTTTCTATGTGTTTTTTAATTTATTATAATTATTTAATTTACTTAAATTATACATTACGTTTTTGTGCTTGTCTTTTATTTATTTATTTATTTTATTTTTTCAATTTGTTTTGTCTCTCACTTGAGAGTTTGGGCTGGGTGGGTGTTTAGGATAAAAAAAAAAAAAGTTCTCTGTTCAAACACCAAATGGGGGATAAAGAAAATAAAACTCTCATTTAGTTTTTATTAAGTCAAGTGTATAATTTGCATTTGTATATTCTTGAATATACCATGAATGATGCCACACCTCCTCTGTTCTGCTCCTGCAGAAGGTCTGCTCGGGTGACGAGGCCACCAATGCCTCTGTGGCCACGGTTGCCCCCATCATGGCCGCCCCCGAGGACAACCAGGTCCAGGGAGCAGCCCCCCTCCTAGAGGTCCAGGTAGAACCCGAGGCCACCTCTGCCTCTATGGCCGTGGCTGCCTCCGGGGACGACCAACCCAAGGCTTCATATGCCAATGTGGTCAAGGTAAGCATCCCGCAAAGTCCAACTCCACCTTCTGCTACGACCTGGCTAAACGACTTGATCTAATTTTTGTCACTAGAAAAGGTGAAATATTCATTAAGAGGCTCGATAGCGAATTTCTATAAAAGATGGCAACCTATCATTTCTTATGTAAATACTCTTTCCTCTCTGGATCCCAATTGATTAATTTGTTTATTGTTTGAGGTGAGCACCCAGTGTATCTGTTCTTTTGTACTTTTCTCCCTGTTTAATTTCATTTAATTTACTATGTGTTTTTTAATTTATTATAATTATTTAATTTACTTAAATTATACATTACGTTTTTGTGCTTGTCTTTTTTGTTTTGTTTTTTGTTTTGTCTCTCACTTGAGAGTTTGGGCTGGGTGGGTGTTTAGGGCTAACAAAAAAAGTTCTCTGTTCAAACACCAAATGGGGGATAAAGAAAATAAAACTCTCATTTAGTTTTTATTAAGTCAAGTGTATAATGTGCATTTGTATATTCTTGAATATACCATGAATGATGCCACACCTCCTCTGTTCTGCTCCTGCAGCAGGTCTGCTCGGGTGACGAGGCCACCAATGCCTCTGTGGCCACGGTTGCCCCCATCATGGCCGCCCCCGAGGACAACCAGGTCCAGGGAGCAGCCCCCCTCCTAGAGGTCCAGGTAGAACCCGAGGCCACCTCTGCCTCTATGGCCGTGGCTGCCTCCGGGGACGACCAACCCAAGGCTTCATATGCCAATGTGGTCAAGGTAAGCATCCCGCAAAGTCCAACTCCACCTTCTGCTACGACCTGGCTAAACGACTTGATCTAATTTTTGTCACTAGAAAAGGTGAAATATTCATTAAGAGGCTCGATAGCGAATTTCTATAAAAGATGGCAACCTATCATTTCTTATGTAAATACTCTTTCCTCTCTGGATCCCAATTGATTAATTTGTTTATTGTTTGAGGTGAGCACCCAGTGTATCTGTTCTTTTGTACGTTTCTCCCTGTTTAATTTCATTTCATTTACTATGTGTTTTTTAATTTATTATAATTATTTAATTTACTTAAATTATACATTACGTTTTTGTGCTTGTCTTTTTTTTTTTTTTCTTCCAATTTGTTTTGTCTCTCACTTGAGAGTTTGGGCTGGGTGGGTGTTTAGGGCTAAAAAAAAAGTTCTCTGTTCAAACACCAAATGGGGGATAAAGAAAATAAAACTCTCATTTAGTTTTTATTAAGTCAAGTGTATAATTTGCATTTGTATATTCTTGAATATACCATGAATGATGCCACACCTCCTCTGTTCTGCTCCTGCAGCAGGTCTGCTCGGGTGACGAGGCCACCAATGCCTCTGTGGCCACGGTTGCCCCCATCATGGCCGCCCCCGAGGACAACCAGGTCCAGGGAGCAGCCCCCCTCCTAGAGGTCCAGGTAGAACCCGAGGCCACCTCTGCCTCTATGGCCGTGGCTGCCTCCGGGGACGACCAACCCAAGGCTTCATATGCCAATGTGGTCAAGGTAAGCATCCCGCAAAGTCCAACTCCACCTTCTGCTACGACCTGGCTAAACGACTTGATCTAATTTTTGTCACTGGAAAAGGTGAAATATTCATTAAGAGGCTCGATAGCGAATTTCTATAAAAGATGGCAACCTATCATTTCTTATGTAAATACTCTTTCCTCTCTGGATCCCAATTGATTAATTTGTTTATTGTTTGAGGTGAGCACCCAGTGTATCTGTTCTTTTGTACTTTTCTCCCTTTCACTTTTCATTTTCATTTATTACGTTTTTGTGCTTGTCTTTTTTTTTTTTTTTTTTCAATTAGTTTTGTCTCTCACTTGAGAGTTATTGAGAGACAATAAACATTTTATCTGTGTGTGTGTAAAATTCACTGTTAAAATACATAGGGGGAGGAGTCGGGGCGCCGGCCGAATGCAAGTCTATGGCAGGCCAAATACTTTTGGCTTACACGTGAGCTGTAGCAGCGCTCCAATTGGCTGTCTCCTATTTCTCGGCCGGGGCGCAAAAATTGCGCCCTGAATATCCGGTTGTTAAGTCTGACGTCAAACGTGACGTTTTGGTAATTTCCGGCTCCAAACCAGAAATACAACATTGTGCGCACGACGCGAGAGAGTTTTTGCCGGGTGAGATGTCTTCAGATAGAAAGTAAGCAAGTTGAAACGTTAGCAAATATAATTGCTGAGTGTTCTGACAGAGAAAGTTGGTTAAAATTGGTCGTTATTATTGTGACTAGAAAGTGTCTGACTGACACTTGACAATGACTATAATTCCATTGTAAATAGTGTCAAAGAACTATCAAGCTAGCTAGCTAGCTCAGAGGTGATGAGATGAGCTAGTCTGCTGCACACATGCCAGCTAAAGAGCTAACTGGAGGCACTTTATTATTTTACTTAAGTTAAATTAGATATACAATCTTTCTTATTCTGCTAGAATTGGGCTTCATTGGTAATACCATAATGGCATATTTACAGTACATGGACAGTGGATTGAAGCATTTGAAATGTCTGTTTTGTATAGTATAGTTGGACATGTTTTTTTTTCCAGGTGAGAGAGTAATGTCAAAATGACATTATCTGACTGCATTGCCCACAGCAATCCAAAATTCAATTATAATTATGTTATAAATTGATATGGATCAATTTATACCTCTTATTAGATTATAAATACTCTGGTTGTTATGTTTGCCTTTTGGTTGACAGCAAAAGGGAGAGAGGAGGATAGAGAGAAGGAGAGAGAGCAGGATGGTGTCGGCACACCAGAGAGAGAGACAGCAAGAACCAGGTGAGAAAGTGGACAGGTATTTAAGACCACATAAGTAAGTAGCCTTGAGAACCGATGGTTCTCGAGCCTAATGGCCCATAGGGAAGGAGCCTATCTCCTGTTTCCGTAGCGTGAGGCGGCTTAATGTACAAGTTAGTACACCCCCTGGACATGACGCTGGTATGTCGCAGGGTCTTACCCCCTGGGGGGGGGGGGGTCCATGCCACGGTCCATGCCACCCCCCCAAGGCAGCAAACCTAGGGGAAACACTGTTATTCTCATGCTAAAATCGACTGTAAATCCAGATTTTAAAGTTGATATTCTTCCCCGTGGAGCATGCCCCCATAACCTGTGCCCCACCCAAAATGTTTAGCACCAGCCGCCACTGGTTAGGAGCTCTGAATGGTGAGTTTTCAAGGCGATTTCAAGACTTCAAAACAGTTGAGAATTAAATGAACATGATTTGTTCTCCCTTAACCTGCAGTGTGGATAATACACTCAGCGACGTTCAGCTCGAACTCATTGACCTGCAGTGTTTTGACTGATATTGATCAGTTTTATAAATTGGGTTTGTTTTGGACAAATCATGCCCCTCAGCTCAAGAGACCTGTCACATGTCTTTGTGATGTCATACTGTAGCCTATTATTATATTTAAATTATCTTTATTACATTCCATTAATGTTTTATTCATATTTTATCAGTTCTCTTTTACCCTTCTAATTACTACTTAGTTCCATAACTGCTTATGTTACCAGTGAAGACAAGAGCAGGTGATCTCCAATTGATAGCGAGTTTTATTGTGTGGCTCTGTGTGTACAGACAGACACGCAAAATGAGAGAAAATCATTCCCCTTATGGAGGGGAGAGTGGACGGAGGGGGTAAGGGTGCAATGATCAGCCTCCATACACCTGCTCGTTCACTCCTCTCCTTCACCTCCATACACCTGCCCGTTCACTCCTCTCCTCCACCTCCATACACCTGCCCGTTCCCTCCTCTCCTTCACCTCCATACACCTGCCCGTTCACTCCTCTCCTCCACCTCCATACACCTGCTCGTTCACTCCTCTCCTTCACCTCCATACACCTGCCTGTTCACTCCTCTCCTTCACCTCCATACACCTGCCCGTTCACTCCTCTCCTCCACCTCCATACACCTGACCGTTCACTCCTCTCCTTCACCTCCATACACCTGGCCGTTCACTCCTCTCCTCCACCTCCATACACCTGCCCGTTCCCTCCTCTCCTTCACCTCCATACACCTGCCCGTTCACTCCTCTCCTCCAACTCCATACACCTGCCCGTTCACTCCTCTCCTTCACCTCCATACACCTGCCCGTTCCCTCCTCTCCTTCACCTCCATACACCTGCCCGTTCACTCCTCTCCTCCACCTCCATACACCTGCCCGTTCCCTCCTCTCCTTCACCTCCATACACCTGCCCGTTCACTCCTCTCCTCCACCTCCATACACCTGCCCGTTCACTCCTCTCCTCCACCTCCATACACCTGCCCGTTCACTCCTCTCCTCCACCTCCATACACCTGCCCGTTCACTCCTCTCCTTCACCTCCATACACCTGCCCGTTCACTCCTCTCCTCCACCTCCATACACCTGCCCGTTCACTCCTCTCCTCCACCTCCATACACCTGCCCGTTCACTCCTCTCCTCCACCTCCATACACCTGCCCGTTCACTCCTCTCCTTCACCTCCATACACCTGCCCGTTCACTCCTCTCCTCCACCTCCATACACCTGCCCGTTCACTCCTCTCCTTCACCTCCATACACCTGCCCGTTCAGCCTGGTCTCACACGGCAGATGTCAGGATTCAACGTTTATGGACAAACGTCGAATTCCGACGTGACATTGGGGTAGCTCGTTCTGAAAGCGCAGGGATGCGCCTGTTATGTGCGCCTGTCGGGCTGCACTTGCATTAATTAGTTAGGCCACATTTAGGGTTAGGGTTAAGGTTAGGGTTAGGGTTAGGGTTAGGGTTAGGCGATGCGGTAGATGGCATGGTATTATTATATACCTTTGACACTCTGCTGACAATTCTGCACACTGTGGACTTGTGAACTCCAAAAAGATACTTGCATAATGGGATGTAACAATAAACTTGATTAATTATGTGACCATGGCTCAATGTCATGCATTGAGTCTAAAATAAAACAGGGAGCAGTGTTGTTACCACTCTCCCCTGTACGATTAGCACTATTCCACTCTGACAATTTTCCATTTACAAGGGTACACAAAATATAACTGTACCTTTGTCTATGTTGATTTTTTTTTCTTTCTCTTTCCTCTTCCAAGAGGTGTAATATGAATTTGTAAATCTCAGGTTCAATGCAGTGTTACTTTTGAGAGAAACTAAATACTGAGTATGTGTAAAAAGGACAGGACAATGCATCTGAAATAGACACCAGACCCTATAATATAGCTAATAATAGCTAAATCAATCACATTCTTTGGTTGGTGTATTCATATTCATTATTCATATTGGTTTGAAGATGGTTCTAAATACTGTACAATCCATGTTTATAGTAGACATGCAGCCCCCCAGAACTGGGAGGGCGTTTGAGAGTTCCTCTCACTTCCATGCTTGATAGCTGGTCCAACCTTCCCATTGAGGTATATGACAGTAAACAGTCTTTTGTAAAGCTATAGGCCTACCGTTGGGAAAACTCACTACTGAATTATTCACTTATTAAATCACGATAAAATTATTATTCAAATTAAAATGTAATAAAATGTAATTGGGTTTAATCTGTCTTGAATTTTCCTGCGAGAAACTCTTTCCTTTATTCCCAACCAGCAAGGATATGCAGCCATATTGTCATTAAAACTAAGCTAGGATTAAAGTTTGCTGCAACAGGATTAGTAGATAAGACTTGATTTAAACCGGTTTAAAATTTAAACCAGGTTGGTGCAACCCAGCCTAAGTTTTTAAAATGACTCATTTTCAACAGGCGCAACCACTGAAGGGTTAATCAGACGATCAATGGTTGAAAAAAGCACTGGGGTTACCTTTGTTTTCAGAAATGATATCAGAGAAATATCAGTATAGCCAGCTTCATGATCATTTCTAATGATTTATAATCTAACTGGCCAATACGAGTCTGGATACAAATGCACAATACTGTTGTGGGGCAGCTGTGGCGCAGGAGGTAGAGCCGCCATCTAATGATCGCAAGGTTGGCAGATCGGCGGTTCAAGCACCGGCTGGCCACATGTCGAAGTGTCCTTGGGCAAGACACTGAACCCCAAATTGCTCCCAGTGAGCGGGGCCAGCGCCTTGCATGATAGCTTGCCGCCATTGGTGTGTGAATGTGTGTGCGAATGGGTGAATGAGAGGCCGTTGTAAAGCGCTTTGGTTGTGCAGTCCATTTACAATACAGGGTTTTAATGATGGACGTTTTTAAAATCCCCAGTAATATGAACTCTTTTTAAAAACAAAATTACAATTAAATGTATAACATGATACAGAAAGCATGGATTTGTCTGTATTGTTGACAAACGAGGTAGGCTACACGTGAATATTTCTCTAGTTTGAAAAACAATCTTCCTCAACTGCACTCTCTGCTGCACTCTCTGTCACATAAAACATTGTTGTGAACAATCTTCCTACAAATGTCTTGGTTGGTTGGTTGTGGTCTTCTTTGACTTCTGTACCAGGCAACTATTACATATAGCCTATAATAATAGGCAAATAGTATTTGTGATTGTTAAAATTGTAATTATAGAATTGTATATTTCAGCTAGAACCCTGCGGTTTCCATGCTTATAGGCTTTACTTCTTGTAATAGCCATCTAGTTGTGACCTCACAATGTGCTGATGTCACTGGGTGAGTTATCTTGTCTGAGCTCAGGTTAGGTACAAACCACTGGTATACATACACACTACGTACAATTTACATGGCAATCCTTATTTGATGCTCAGTTGTATAGTTTTTATATTAATGCTGAAAGATCCATGAAAGGTATGGTACATTTGTCTCAATCTGAAACTAAAGTAAATAAGTAAGTTAGATATATAAGATATATCAAGAATTTCTAATAGAAATTACAATGGCAAGTCGTGGACCTGAAAAGGTAATTGCATGTGAAGTGTTTGTGAGGCTGCTACCAATTTCATAGGACGAAATGTACAACCTAGTGGGCCTGGGGCCCCAATTTGTTTCAGTAGTAGAGGTGAGCAGGACAGTTTGTTTCAGTAGTAGAGGTGAGCAAGACAGTTTGTTTCAGTAGTAGAGGTGAGCAGGACAGTTTGTTTCAGTAGTAGAGGTGAGCAGGACAGTTTGTTTCAGTGGTAGAGGTGAGCAGGACAGTTTTGAAACGTGCAAATGTGATTATGTTGTGGAATATTTCGTAGTTTCATAGGCTTATTAATGTGTAGTTAATAAGCGGGTGGATAAATAGCAAATTGTGATCGCGCATAGATTTCATAACATGGTGCCATGCACTTTGATATGTGTGTATCACAGTGAACCAAATCACTTTAAGGAGGTGGTCAGTGTGGTACTACTTGTAGAAGATTGTGTAGACGATGATGCAGATGATGATGACTTTTCCATGTAGATCAATACTGAGGTAGCTGTAAGACAATAATAAGTGTCATAATTAAGCAATAAGGTGAGAGGCCGTAATCTGTCACCTATAATAAGCTAGGCTTGAATGCAAACTTGGAATGAAAAGTGGAGAACCATCCAATCCCATTTTATAATACAAACATAACAGGCGAAATGCAGTCACAATACTGTTTTTTAAATATAATGTATGATATAAATATATAATGTATGATAACTGAATATCAATTGATATGTATTGTACATAACCACATGCTATGGTTCCCCAAAATGAATTACTGTATTCAAACAAAAAGCCATAGCTATACACAGGTTCACACCAGTCAACATGAATCTGATAAGGCATGCACTATGACAGCCACTAGGGGCCAAGCTAAAACTGATGAAGAGAAGATGAAGAGAAGACATCTACTTCAAGAGATGATATCTACAAGATATCTGACGAGCATTGTTATACCAGGTGATGGCACAGAGACAGTGAGGTAAGTCATTTGGTTACACATAAACTCAGTCATCCAATATGTTCACCAGAATACTGTAGTGTAGGATTCACAGTCATGAATTGGAGTTTGTAGATAAAGCACTGATCCATATGAGAATCGCCTCTGTTTACCTTCTGAGAGGGAACATAAACATCACATTTATTTTTTGTTTATTTTTATTTTTACTACTCGATCTTTTCAGTTTGTAAAGCGTCTTTGAGTGTCTAGAAAAGTCTAATGTATTATTATTATTATTATTATTATTATTGTCTTAAACAGGAGTAGGCCTTAATAAAAGTTGTCAACCACCTTGGATTAATTGATGAGTATTTGAAGTTGGTAAACAGCTTCACTGAGTGTATGGCTAGACAGGTCATGCAAATCTGCTCTATACTTCCCCCATCGCAGTGTGCAGGGTGACGGTGGTGCGCTGCTGGGGGCGGACGTGCTGGACCGCTACTTCCCAGAGAGGAGCCTGAGCGTCTACATCACCACGTGGAACATGCAGGGAGAGAAGGTGAAGGGTCAGCGTGTTATTAAGTGTGCTTGCAGTAGCAAGCAGCGCTTATTAGTATTGTACATTTTCTTCTTTATTTATTATTCGAGCAAAATTGGACTCGGCTACTCGTCCCACAGTTTTGGCACTAGGTAGACATGAGAGGTCCATTTACCAAACCAACAGTAAATCATGTGTCATTTTCAGGGACCAAACAACCTAGAGGATCTTTTGTTTGAGTCTGAATCTCAAGACTTGTACATCATTGGAGTCCAGGAGGGATGTCCAAACAGGTGTGTATGAGACGGCATGATTATGTTAATGAGTTATAACGTCATAACAATGAGGTTAAGTGTTGTGAAAACTGAGGTGTTTATGTGCATGTGTGTATGTGTGTCTGCGTGTGTTTGCATGTGTGTGTGTGTGTGTGTGTGTGCGTGAATGCGTGTGCGTGTATGTGTGTCTGCATGTGTGTTTGCATGTGTGTGTGTGTGTGTGTATGTGCGTGTGTGTGCGTCTGCGTGTGTGTGTGTGTGTGCGTGAATGCGTGTGTGTATGTGCGTCTGCATGTGTGTGTGTGTATGTGCGTGTGTGTGCGTCTGCGTGTGTGTGTGTGTGTGTGTATGTGTGTGTGTGTTTGTGTGTGTGTTTGTGTGTGTCCGTGTGTGGGCGTGTGTGTATGTGTGTGTGTGTGTGTTTGCGTGTGTGTGTGTGTTTGTGTGTGTGTTTGCGTGTGTGTGTGTGTGTGTGTGTCACAGGCGGCAGTGGGAGGCCCGTCTCCAGGAGGTTCTGGGGTCGGGCTACAAGCTGCTCCACGCCGCCGCCCACGGAGTTCTGTACCTCACCGTGTTCATCAGGAGGGACATCGCCTGGTTATGCACAGGTCCGGTCCAGAGAATGTTGTGTCAGATAGAATGTTTCATTGAGTGTCATTGACATTGCAGATGTTATATAACATGATCTGTCTAGCTACTACTGTGCATACACGTTTATCAAGCTACAATGCACTTGTTTAGTGTCATAGTCTGACTGTGTGTGTGTGTGTGTGTATGTATGTGCGTGTGCGTCTGCGTGTGTGTGTGTGTGTGTGTGTGTGTGTGTGTGTGTGTGAATGTGTGTGCGTGTATGTGCGTCTGCATGTGTGTTTGCATGTGTGTGTGTGTATGTGCGTGTGTGTGTGTGTGTGCGTCTGCGTGTGTGTGTGTGTGTGTGTGTGTAGTATATTTCTACTTAAACACACACACATGCATGGATTGTATATGGTATGGGCCTGTATGTATGCTATGAAGGAATGTTATAAAATGGCTCTTGTGATCTGTGACCTGCCCCCTGACTTAAGGCCAGGTGACATCATATTGGGGTCTCCTACTTTTCACACCTCAGGCATCTATGTAGTGACTGTGATAGGATCACTGTGGTAGATATTTGCATATGAAAGGACATAAAGGTGGGAGCACAGGGGCAGATCGCTCTCTTATTTCACCCCAGCCCAGCTGACCAGCCAGACCAGAATCCAGCTCTCATATCTTGTATACCTGTGCTTTGTTTAATTAAATCGTCTTAAACTCAGAATTCATTCTTTGATTCATAACCAACAAAATTAACCTCATAAGTGTGTGTGTGTCCCTGGCAGGGGCGGAGCATGACACAGTCACTACGCGGGTCGTCCCTCAGATCAAGACCAAAGGGGCTCTGGGGATTGCTCTCAATTTCTTCGGGACTTCGTTCCTCTTCATCGTCTCCCATTTTACCTGTAAGAGAGGCCTCTGGGAAATGCAGTTCTGCTCAGGAAGAGATGCCATTGCATGACATGGGATTCTAAACAGGGAACAGAAAGCCCATTCCTTTTTTTTTTATAGATTAGATTCAACTTTACTGTCATTGCAGAGTACAAGTACCAGACAACAAAATGCGACCGAAATTTGCATCTAATAGATAAAACATGATAGTCATAGTGATAGGTACAGTACGGTAGTTAGAGGTATATACAGGAGAGGATAGTAGTAAGCTATATACAGTTATGGTAGCTATGTACAGTATGGTGTATAAGGCTATATCAAAAAGAGTATGTGCACTGTGCAACAACAAAAAATGGTATGTGCAATGGTAGTATTTGTAAACAACAGTAGTGCAAAGGGTAATTGAGTGTTCACATTGACCAGGTGTGTGGTGCAACCAGCAGTAGTCTCAAGGCTAAAATGGTTGTCCGCAGTGTGTGTGTGTGTGTGTGTGTGTGTGTGTGTGTGTGTGTGTGTGTGTGTGGAGGGGGGGGGGGGGGTACTGATAGTCAGTTTACCCCATGGGGTGTGGGGGTGGGGTGCTGAAAGAAGCTGTGAAAGAAGCTGTTCTGGAGCCAGTATGTGTCATCCAGCCATGATGAGTGCTGCCCTAAGTATGATTGTACTGATTAAGTGATTTGTCTTTAGATGATGTAGCATTGTAGCATTGTTGAGCTTTTTTTTGTTTTTATGTCCATGTGTTCCAGCCGGAGTAAGAGGAGTGTCTAAGAGGATCCGGGACTACAAGAAGATCATTAAAACACTTGCTTTTCCCAAATGCCTCCCTGACACACACCCTGACCTCTCCACAGCCTGTAAGTAGACCAGACTGAATGAATGAATGAATCTTTATTTCGAACAATGGTTTAAAAATAAAAAAAACTAATAAGGAAAAGTACAGGTATCACTGTTGGAAAGGGAGTAGGATGAAGCCTCAGCTTATCCTGTCCTACCCCTATCCCTCACTTCCAAGTGAGAACAATAATACTTAAATGATATAATCCATGAATTAATACATAAATTACAGTATCCACAGTACTAATCATTTTCCATTCTTAATATTGAAACAACACAAAATAAATAAATAAACATAATTTTCCATTCTTAATATTGAAACAACACAAAATAAATAAACAGACTAAACTGTGTTCTGGTGTTTCTTTACAGGGAAAGGGAGTGCTAATGTATTCCTCTTACTGCAATGTCATAGTCCATGGCTAATTAAGTCAGGGGGACTGCTCTGTTTGTTCTCTGAACAACCTTTAACAACAAGGTATTTGCGTGGAAACATCAGTGTTAATGTCCGACTGTGTTCTATGTCTCTCAGCTGATGTGACCACCCACTTTGATGAGGTCTTCTGGTTCGGGGACTTAAATTTCCGCCTCAGTGAAGACCGTGTAGGGGTGATGAACATTCTGGACAAGACTGAAGGCCCAGACATGTCTGCACTGCTCCAGCACGACCAACTCTCTCAGGAGATGAAGGATGGTATGTTTATATACAGCTACACTACAGCTACAACTTGCAACATGCTAACACTCGAAAAGGACCCAAATGTGTTTTAAGGTTCAAGATATTAGATGGAGAATGATAACTTAAAATGCATTCTAATAATAATAATAATAATACATTAGACTTATATAGCGCTTTTCTAGACACTCAAAGACGCTTTACAAACTGAAAAGAGTAGTAAAATAAAAATATAAAAATAAATAAAAGAAAGTATAGGGGTCTAATTAATTTTTAGATGACTAAATCTAAATCTAAGTGTCTTTGTAGGACAATGTACTCTGTATACGGCAAGTATATCTAGATTTCGTGCGGAGAAGCGGCGAAACGCCAGTGTCCTCTTTAGACCGGCATTGTGTATTGTGTACACAAAAGGAAGTCTTCTATGATCTATTTTTGCTCTAGGCACTATCTTTAAAGGCTTCCAGGAGGCACCGATTCACTTCCGCCCCACATACAAGTTTGACACCGGTTGTGACGTGTACGACACCTCCTCCAAGCAGAGAACTCCTTCCTACACAGTAAGAAACCCATTCATCGTCATCCCTCATGGCTTTGGGCAAGAAACATTGTTGATGTAGGAGTCTTAACCTATTGTACATCTGTCTCTGTGTATTCTAGGACAGAATACTGTACAGGAGCAGACAGGCAGGTGACATCAAGGTCATCAAGTACAAGAGTTGTACAGGGATTAAGACGTCAGACCACAGGCCTTTGGTCGGCGTCTTCCAGGTCAGACTGCCCTCTGGTTGTGGGAAAGCTGTGTCCAAACTCTGTGACCATTATCAGGGTGGATCCTCACCTGAGCCCTCCCCAGTGACGAAAGCACAAGAGCTCTCACCCCACTCCTCCTCTGTCCCTGATGAGACGCCTGAGCTTCTTGGTGCGTGTGGTACAGCACAGGCAGCCAAGAAAGGAAAGAAGGGAAAACTATTCTCTCGCTGGAAGGTATATTACACATACTGAATGTATATCTTTCAAAATGTTAATTGATAACACTGCCTTGTCTTTAACTAATTGATACAGAATTACACATTTATATTCATATGTGTAGTATTTTAGTTTGTATAATTGCATTGCTTTATTGGGATTGATAAGCTGCAACAGGTATGGCATTTCCATTTGCACCTTTTCTCAACATTCAGGGCTCCAAGAAAATAGACGGCAGTCCTCCGAAATCGATGAAGAGCAAACCTCAAAGCTCTTCCAGGCCTGTATCCTCTACAGGTAAGTAAACCACTGCTCTGTCAAGATTATAAATATAACCCCATGTGCTATTCCATTAAAAATGTTGCACATTCAACTGAATTGATGTTTAAAAAAAAGAAAAGAAAAAAAAGCTGCACACCTATACCATCCTCCTTTCTCTTCCTTCAAAGGGAAAGATGACTCCTCTCCTCGAACAGAGAAGAGCAGTAAAACGTCCCTCTTCACCAGGATGAAGAGAAGAGGCTCCGAAGTTATATCCAGCCTGTTCAAATGCAGTGGATGATACCATCCTCCTTTCTCATCCTTCAAAGGGAAAGATGACTCCTCTCCTCCAACAGAGAAGAGCAGTAAAACTCACCAGAATGTAGGCTAATAAAAAATAATTGGGTTTATTTCATTGCCATTCTTTATTGCAATAATAACTTCTTTAATTATTTTCTAACATGATCATTTGTATTGATTAGGGAGTGTGAAAGAGCAAGTAATTATGGACAATTGTGTTTTAACATTGGTACGGATTTTAAATTAAAAGACAGCACAGACTTTGTTCAGTTTGATGATTATAGAAATCCCACAATTGGTAATTGTAATGGAACGTTTTCCATGTATTACTGGGAGTCCTTCTTCTGCCACTAGGGGGCATAGTTGTTTTATCTTTAGAGTCTTTTGCCAAGGCCATCTACTAACCTCTAACCTCACCAACAGAAAGCTCTGGGACCTGTACTAAACTGATTATTAATTTGATCAGTCCAGATGAATTAAATTGTCTGAACATCCACAAATTCACTCGTAAAATATGTATACATTACAATGATAACTAGCTAATAATGAAAGTACAGTATGCTGAGAGCATCTGATTTATAATAATTTGAACACCCTGAGAAGTCAAACATTTATTCATGTATATAGTCATATCTTCTTATGAGGCTGAAGAGGCTATATCTTACATTGCTGCTGCATATTCACCATCTCTAACAGATACACTGATAACACACATTATATGATAACAAACCAGATCAGACATTACTGTGTGGCGAAATATACCATAATCTTTCCTAAGTAGTGACAACACAAAGATAATTCTAAATTCCTGTGGCAGGAGAGATTATCAGAGGGGCAGAGTTTCTACCACCATCATTAGTACAGGCGCTGAAGTATGGATAGAGTTCCTCAGTGAAGGTGCAGCCAGTGAAAGAGTAGATCAGAGACCTGGCCAATAATTTAAATTGGCAATTAATCTGGCAAAACATATCCCTTTCCTCCAGAAATCCCAACCACCAGGTTATCCATTTCAATTTTACTCATAGGACATACTTTACTCCGTATCTGCTACATAAAATAAAGACCATACCCTGACCTAACTGTACTCTGTGCACCCAAAATACAGTTGGCACCTTTTTTCATATGGTATGGGAGTGCCCTGGAGTGGCTGATTTCTGGAGGACGGTTAGTGATGCATTGTCCCTGATCCTGTCCAAACACATTCCACACTCACCAGTAGTCCTATTGTTAAATGACAGTTCAACCCTAGACTTAAACATCAAACAAAGACACATCTGGCTGGCCGGCCTTACAGCGGCCAAAAGGCTTATTGCTTGCAGGTGGAAGTCACCCCATTTCTTGACCACGCAGAGGTGGATATTAGACTATATAGACATAGCCAACATGGAACACTGGATTGCCAACAGGCATCAGGCAATCTCTGACAATGTTTCATGCTGGGACCAAACTATAACCATTCTCAATAGGCTAATCTATTTGCTCCTTCCATAGGGTCCTGTAGGGTGGGGGGTGGGGGCTATGATTGGGCGTGTGGGTTGGAGGTATTTGGCGGGAGGGACATTTGTGGGAGGAGGGGGAGGGGGGCGGGGGGCTGTGATTGGGCGGGTGGGTTCGAGGTATTTGGCAGGAGGGATATTTGTGGGAGGGGGGCGGGGGGCTGTGAGGTCCAGAGAGCAGCCCAGGCTTCATATGCTTCTGTGGAGAAGGTAAGACCCACCCCATGTCAGGAGACATGTGCAATGTGCAATATAGTAGTACTAAGGTAGTAATGTACATCAGTAGTGCAAAGGTTATAGAGTGATCACATTAACCAGGGATGAGCAGCCATTATTAAGTATTGTCATTGTCATCATAGTGTAGGCATTTTCCATTGTCATATCCTAAGGTGGGGAGGGGGTACTGAGAGTCATAGTCAAGTGTGGGTGTGTGCGAGGGGGGGCAATAGTTCAGTGGGGTATGTGGAGGGGGGGATTGTTTATTGAGTGATAGCTCTGTTATCTCCATCGGGGAGCAAAGGACTATGGCATTTAGGATTGCTAAAAATAGACAATGCACAAAGATGAGGGGAGACAACTGACTGGTTTTATTCTCAGAAAAGACAAGGGACCCCTCTTGCCAAATACACCTTTAGTGTGTTCACTGTATGTCCACAGGAGTGTAAAGAGGCCCAGGCTGCCCTTCTGTTGGAGGCAAACCAAAGAAAGGCGGAGCAAGAGATCTAGAAAAGGGAGTTGGAGGAAGCACAGGCCAGGTACATGGCAGAGAAGGCCCGAGTGGCAGAAGAAAGAAAGGAAGAGCAAGGTGTCTGGAAGAGGGAAATGGAGGAAGCACAGGCCAGGTACATGGCAGAGAAGGCCCGAGTGGCAAAAGAAAGAAAGGAAGAGCGAAAGACCTGGAAGAGGGAGATGGAGAAGAGAGAGAAAGAGGGGGAGCAAGCTCAGGCCAGGCACATGAGAAAGATGGCCAGAGTGGAAAAAGCAAGAAAGGCAGAGCAAGAGGTCTGGAAGACAGAGAAGGAGAAGAGAGAGAAAGAAGGGCAGGAAGCCCAAAGCCGAAGGAGAAGGAGAAGCAACACGGCGACGCAGAGAAGAAGAGGCTGAAGAAAGAGAGACAGAGGGTAGATAAGGACAGAGAAGAGGTGGAGAGGAAGAGGAAAATAGTTAAGGATCTTCAAGATGAATTAGAGAGGAGGAAGAAAGTGTTGGATAGAGACACTCAGACTGTGAAGGATTGCAACGCAACCTTAAGTTTCATCCAGAAGACACAGAAAAAGAAGACAAAGGAGATGGAGGACAGGAAGAGAGAGAAGGGGAAGATTGAAAAGGAGAAAGAAAAGGATATTGAAAGGATGAGAAAAGAGATGGAGGTGATGAAGAGGACAGAAGAGGTAGAGAGAGAGGGAGAGAGAAGGAGGGTAGAAGTCGAGAGAGAGAAGGAGAAGATTGAAAAGGAGAAAGAAAAGGATATCGAAAGGATTAGAAAAGAGATGGAGGCGATGAAGAGGACAGAAGAGGTAGAGAGAGGGAGAGAGAAGGAGGGTAGAAGTCGAGAGAGAGAAGGAGAAAATCCTGAAGCTGATGAAAACGGAAATGGAGAGAGAGATTGAAAAGAAAAGAGTAACAAGAGCAAAGCAGGGGTTAGCGTTAGGGTTAGGTGTGTTGACGACATTTTTGCATTTGAGATCATTTTAAGAGTGAAGGAGATGAAAGGAGATGAAAACAGAAATGGAGCGAGAGGGAGAAGATTGAAAAGAAAAGAGTAATGGCGGCAAACCTGGGGTTAGGGTTAGATTTGTTGACGACATTTTTGCATTTTAGCTCATTTTAAGAGTGTCAGAGCAAAGGGTCTGAATACTTATGTACATGATTTATATTTGTATAATATTTCTGTATTTCAATTGTAATAAATATCCTGAAATGTCTAAAAAAAAAAAATCACTTTGTCATTCTGGGGTATTATGTGTGGATTGATGGCAAATGATGACTTCCCTTGTTCTGTAGACATGGGTCTACGGACATCAACTAAACTTGTTTCTCTAAAAGCTTGTTTGCTTTGAGAGAACCATAAACAGCAGAGGAACTATTAGCTCTTACAGGAGATACGAGAATGATAGTGATTTGGGATATTAAGATACACAGGTTACACGGTGACTAAACTAGCAAGATAAACACCTTATATTAAGATACACAGGTTACACGGTGTCTAAACTAGCAAGATAAACACCTTATATTAAGATACCCAGGTTACACAGTGTCTAAACTAGCAAGATAAACACCTTATATTAAGATACACAGGTTACACAGTGTCTAAACTAGCAAGATAAACACCTTATATTGAGATACACAGGTTACACAGTGTCTAAACTAGCAAGATAAACACCTTATACTGATCCACGGGCTGAACCAGCACTGCACACAAGAGCCCTCGGCATGACGAGTCTCATCATGATTATCTACAATCATTAACCTGTAGAAAAGACTACAAGTGATTTCTATTGCCTCTGCCCTTAACGGCAGCAAGCAAAGATGGTCGCTTGACTGTAGTGTGAGTCTGTGACCCCACTACATGAGCTCTCAGATACATAGATCACCCATACACCCAAAAACCAATTACACAGACAATGTTTTTGCAATGTTCAAATATATTTAATTCATAGGCAGTTATGCACATATTTTCATCTTTGATCTTCTCCATAATTTCTAGAATCAAATAAAACATACTACTCTCTATTAGAGGACTTATTGTTAGGGATATTTGAGCTCTGTGGAGGTGTGTCTGGTTCTGCTTACACTGCCTGGGCCAGACCCACCATGTTGTTCTGTCTGTCAAAGACGGTGTAGAACTCCCTGATGAAGAATCTCCCCAGGTCCACAGCCTGCTACTGACACCGCTGCCCAGGCCAGAGTAGCAGCCGTCGGAGTTCTAGAACGACAGAGCGGAGGATTTTACTGATGGAATTCCACTTAAATTAAATGTTGCTTTTGGCATTGGCTGGGTGGGCTGTTTGTAATGTAACCTATGTATGCCAACCAATTGGACCGACCTGGGAAACGTAGGCAGATGCAGGGATGGTGAAAGCATGATAGTTGATCAGGTCACTTCAGGCATAGTCTTGATGTTCTGACAGCTGACAGTGCCCTGTGTGAAGAATAGGACATGTTACGCCAGGACCACACCACGGACGTCAGTGTCAGTAGCGCTTGTGCGTTTCATTTTAACGGGTTAGAGCAGCCACACAGCGCATGAAAATGATCTGTTGATTAGATTAGATTCAACTTTATTGTAATCGCAGAGTACAAGTACAATACAACAAAATGCAGTTTAGCATCCAACCAGAAGTGCAAATAGTGATATAAGGGCAAGATATAGATATAAATAGAACAAGGGGTAGTGATAGGTAACTATGTAATATACAGTATGTGCAGAGATAGTATTGTAAACATCAGTATAGTTTAGAGGTAATATAGTTATGAGCTATGTACAGTGAGATACAGTATCTAATGTGCAGAGTATGAAAGAAGCTATGTCAGGAGACATGTGCAATGTGATAGTCATATTGACATCTTACCAGCAACATACACTACAGTTTCACTGTCTACATCTGTAAATGTGTCATAAACATTTGTTTTTAAATAAACACTTCCACTAACTGTTGTTAATAAGTGAAAAAGTTAAAATATATATTCTCTCTCTCTCAGGTTCTATTATACTATAGTAGGTGTTTCTGAGGTAATAAAGTACTCTTGCTCTGAAAGAGGGTAAACAAAAAGGACATGACTGCTTTATGCTTATAACTGTTTAACTTTTCGAATCACCCATTAAGGATGTAAGACAGAAGAGACTGAACCAAGAACAATTTATAATGAAGAGAAATTCACCATTATATTATTGATGGTTATTATCAAAGGCAAACTCAACGTACAGAGACAGGGCTGGCAGTAGCAGCTCCGCAGTTGAGCCGCAGCAGAAACACTGTCAGTATAGAAGCCGCAAGCGTGAGAGCCACAGCAGCTCCGCCACACACACGCGCTGCTGAGGTAGAATTGGTGATAAACAATTAAACACATTGATTAACTGACCTCTCCAGCTTGGTTGCTATGGGCTCCCAGCCTCCCACCCAGGAGTTCATGGTGCTTATGTCAGTCGATGGGCCGACGATAAGAGAGGTGCCATTGTCAATAATGGACCGACCGGAGCAAGCCACTGTGCTGCCAATGATGATATCACTGCAGCCCATGTTAACAGGTTAGAGCAGCCATGTGAGCCAGTGACATCCATGCTTATAAAAGCTTTGGACAGTTTCCAGCAATCCTGCTCCAAGTTCATATACCATGTTCCAGGAAATCGGTTCCTCCAGCAGTAATAACAAATGAATAGATGGATATGGTCACTCTGGAAGTGATCTGGATAGCGTTGGCTATGCTACATCTCCTCCCAATATGTAGCTTCTCTCAATGTCCATGTATAGATCTGGAGAGATGCTCCCTGTAGCAGGTATACCATGAGCTATTCAGGGGTGGCCGGTGTCTGGTGTAGGAGGTCGTCCTGTTAGTATGGTGTTTATTCTACTTCAGTGTAGCAGTTCATTGAGACATAAGTTGGTTTCCAGTCCCTCTTGGTTTACCCGCTAGGTTTCTTGTCCAAAAGCGCCCTCCTGTGTTTGTGTTGACTACTCACACACGGCATGGATAAAGCTGTGATCCCCTTATTTCTACAACTTTCTTCAGTGTTATACTGTATGTCTGCTCTAGATCAGCGTGTGTATGTATTTTGTATCTCAAGTTGTGTCTGACAGTTTCATGAAAGAATAATATGAAACTTTAACATGGGTGACAATCCGTTGTTACCCTCAACAGAGCAAATGTACTAATTGATGTCATGTCTACATCATGTGTATCTAAACTGAAGATGATGATGGTGAAGTACAAAGAGATGCACTGATTTAACTAAAATGTCAAGAGATGCACTGATTTAACTAAAATGTCAAAATCGAGAGGTCTTGTAGTGCCGGAGGAAAAAGGAAAGACGTAGGCAACGTAATGATAACGGTTTAATCAAAATAACAACTTGTACTCTCCGTACAGGACCAGGAAATCGATCACCAAAACTCTTGTGTCTAAACAGGAAGTTGCAACGTTAATAATCCTCCCCTCTGCCCCTAGTGCCAGAACTGGTTCCCTCCCACTACACAACCAACAGTAAGAGGAGAACATGAACCCATAATGTAGTCACTACACCAGCCCCCCCAGTGTTCACCTCAATATTGGAAATCCTCACGGCGAGGAGGGCGTATGGCCCGGCCCCTACGATCGTAGGTAAAGTCAGGAGGTGCGGGAGGAGGTGTGACATCGCCCATCACGTCCTCCTGCAGGGAAGGACGGGGGGCAGTGACGACCGGGGGCTCGCGAGCTGCGGGGGGTTGTCGGGGTCGGAGGGGGGAATGGCCAGGGCGCTGCAGGGGAGGTAGGACTGGAGGCCGGCCTCTGCGCGGTGGCAGGGCCAAGTCCAGGGGCAGTTCAAGGTCCAAGTGGGCCGGTTTGAGGCGATCAACGGACACACACTCAGGCCTACCCCCCATGTCAACCATGAAGTTCTTGGCTCCGGCCTCGATGACACGGAAAGGCCCGTCATAAGGAGGACGTAGTGGAGTCCTGTGGCCATCATGACGAATGAAAACGAACCTCGCTGAGTGCAGCTCCGGGGGCACCCTCGAAGTAGGGACACCATGCTGCGTAGTCGGGACCGGGACGAAGGTCCTGGCGCTGTCCAGCAGGGAGGCGCGCTGAGCGGCGGCGGACCAGGGCTCCGTTGACTTGGGAATGAAGTCACCGGGGACCCGCAGCGGCTGTCCAAACACCAGCTCAGCGGACGACGACTGGAGGTCCTCCTTAGGCGCTGTCCTGAGCCCCAGCATGACCCACGGCAGCTTGTCAAGCCAGTTGCTGTCCGTGAGGCTGGCTCGAAGGGCGGCCTTCATGGATCGATGGAAACGCTCACAGAGCCCGTTCGCCTGCGGGTGATAGGCGGTTGTGCGGTGGAGCTTGACCCCCAGATTCTCCGCCACCGCTGCCCACAGCTCTGAAGTAAACTGTGAGCCACGGTCAGAGGAGAGATCAGCAGGGGTGCCGTAGCGGGAGACCCACACCGCGATGAACGCCCGGGCCAGGTCGGGGGCTGTCGTTGAGGAGAGCGGAACTGCCTCCGGCCAGCGAGTCGTCCTGTCCACCATGGTAAAGAGATAGGTGTATCCGTGCGAGGGGGGCAGCGGCCCTACCAGGTCCACGTTTACATGATCGAACCTCCGCTCAGGCACAGAGAACTGCTCCAGGGGGGCCTTGACGTGTCGATGCACCTTGGCGCGCTGGCAGGCGATGCACGTGTCTACCCAGGCCCTCACATCCCTCTTGAGCCCATGCCAGACGAATTTCTCTGACACCAGCCGTGAGGACGGTTTCCTACCAGGGTGAGACAAGCCGTGTATCGCCTCGAAGGCGGGGCGCCTCCAGTTGGCGGGGACCACCGGTCGTGGCCGACCCATGGAGACGTCGCACAGGAGCGTGGCCCCTGCGTCACCGAAAACCACCTCTTCTAGGCGCAGTCCTGTGTCCGACAACTTGAGAGCCTGGACGGCGGGGTCGGCGGCCTGGTCTGCAGCCATGCGCGCGTAGTCCAAACCCAGTTGGACCGCACCAACCACCGCCCTGGAGAGACAATCCGCGACCTGGTTGGACTTCCCAGCAACGTGCTGGATGTCTGTGGTGAACTCGGATATGTAGGCGAGCTGGCGCTGTTGGCGGTCGGACCACGGCTCCGCCACCTTGGACATGGCGTGCGTGAGTGGCTTGTGGTCCACGTAGGCCGTAAACTCGCGGCCCTCCAGTAAAAAACGGAAGTGTCTGACAGCAAGCCACAGCCCGAGGAGCTCCCTGTCGAATGTGCTGTACCTTTGCTCTCTGGGAGACAGCTGGCGGCTGAAGAATGCAAGAGGCTGCCAGGCGTCCCCAACCCACTGTTCGTACACCGCTCCCACAGCAAAGTCAGAGGCGTCCGTGGTGAGAGCAGTGGGTGCCGAGGGCGAGGGGTGGGCCAACATGGCAGCGCGGGCCAGGGCCGCCTTGGTGTCCTGAAAGGCTTTGACACGCTCCGCCGTCCAGTCCACCGGCTGCTTCAGAGTCTTGCCCTTCTGGGCATCGTACAGAGGCCGCAGGATGTGAGCGATGTGGTGGAGGAAGCGATAGTAGAAGGTTACCATCCCGATGAACCCCTTGAGCTCGCTGATTGTGCTGGGGCGCGGGAAAGCAGCGACAGCTTCCACCTTCGAGGGGAGGGGGGTCACCCCCTCTGCGGAGACCCGGTGTCCGAGAAAGTCGATGGTGTTCCGTCCGAACTCACACTTCGCCGGATTGACAATCAGCCCATGTTGGCTGAGCCGTGTGAAAAGGGCCCGGAGGTGGGACAGGTGCTCCTCCTCCGTGGTGCTTGCGACGAGGATGTCATCCAAGTAGACGAAGAGGAATGGTAGGTCCCGGAGCACCGAGTGCATGAGGCGTTGGAAGGTCTGCGCCGCGTTCTTCAGGCCGAACGGCATCCGCAGAAACTCGAAGAGTCCAAATGGCGTGATTACGGCCGTCTTAGGGACGTCCTCGGGGTGCACCGGCACCTGATGGTACCCCCGTACCAGGTCCACTTTGGAGAAGAAGCGTTTGCCTGCCAGGTTCGCTGAAAAGTCCTGGACATGTGGGACCGGGTAGCGGTCAGGCTTGGACGCGTCGTTGAGGCGGCGGTAGTCCCCACATGGGCGCCACCCGCCGTCTGACTTAGGGACGATGTGCAGGGGAGACGCCCAGGGGCTGCTCGAGCGCCGAACGATGCCCACCTGCTCCATATGCGCAAACTCCGCCCTGGCGATGGCCAGCTTCTCCGGGTTGAGGCGCCTGGCCCTGGCGTGGAGGGGAGGCCCCTCGGTCTCGATGTGGTGCTCCACTCCGTGTTTCACCGTGGGCGCGGAGAAGGTGGGCTTGGTAAGGTCGGGGAATTCGGCGAGCAGCCGAAGGTACTGGTCACTTTCGGCGAGCGTATTGGACCACCCGCTGTAGACCGCCTCCCCCTGCGTACAGGCGAAGGAAGCGAAAGTCTGTGAGTTGACCAGGCGCCTGTTCCCCACGTCCACCAACAGGTTGTGGGCGCACAGAAAATCCGCACCAAGGAGGGGAAATGTGACAGCCGCTATGACAAAATCCCACGAAAAGCATTGCCCTCCGAAGCACACGTCCACCGCCCTAGTGCCATAAGAGCAGATAGGTGTGCCGTCCGCGCCTGCCAACTGCGGACCACGCTCCTCCTTCGCCACATCCGATCTCTCTGCCGGAATGATGCTCCACTGGGCACCTGTGTCACAAAGGAAACTGCGACCAGAGGCGGTGTCTTGTATGAAGAGCAGCCTGTTGGTGACGCCAGCGCTCAGGGCCACTACTGAGTGCCGGCCCCGCCGTTTCCCGTCGGTCCGAAGGTGCAGGGTGAGCGGCACCGTTTGGCCTTGGCGCCAAAAGTGGCGTGGTAGAAACAATGGCCCGCAGCGTTACCCTGCTGGCCAGAAGGTCTGGCGTCATCCTTCGCTCTCCTGCGACGGTCGGGTGGCGGGGCGGCCGCGGGAGCGAGCAGGTCGGGGGACCGTTGAGGCATGGCCAAGACGAACCGGTCCGCCTCCCTGGCCAGGGCGCGGGGCTCCATGATGGCGGTGTTGGCCAGCGCCATCCTAACTTGAGCTGGCAATGTGCGCATGAACAGCTCTGTGAAGAGGATCATGGGGTCTTCTGTACCGAGCAGGTTTAGCATCCTCTCCATGCGCGCAGAAGGCCTCTCGTCACCCAAGTCCGACATGGCAAATAGGCGACGCACCCTCTCCGCAGTGGACAGTTCAAATGTCTCTAGAAGCAGGGCCTTGAGGCGCTCATATTTGTTCGTCGTCGGGGGAGCAGACAAAAAACCTACCACTCGAGCTGCGGTGGAGCTGCCCAACATTGCCACAGCATGGTTGTACCGGTCGTCGTCGTCATCGATGTCACTTTTGTTAAAATGTGCCTCTACAATAGCAAACCATGCAGCAGGCGTTGAGTCCCAGAACTGTGGTAGCTTGAGAGTGGGAGTGTGCGCACCACGCGTTACCCTGACAGGGGATGGTGATGGCTGCCGCTGGTTTGAACGTCTTCCTCGCCCGGACATTTTGCAGGATTGTAATGTTCGCTCGCTGGTTTTTGTACACAATTACGTTAACAAAAATCCACGTCGGGGGTCACCAGTGTAGTGCCGGAGGAAAAAGGAAAGACGTAGGCAACGTAATGATAACGGTTTAATCAAAATAACAACTTGTACTCTCCGTACAGGACCAGGAAATCGATCACCAAAACTCTTGTGTCTAAACAGGAAGTTGCAACGTTAATAATCCTCCCCTCTGCCCCTAGTGCCAGAACTGGTTCCCTCCCACTACACAACCAACAGTAAGAGGAGAACATGAACCCATAATGTAGTCACTACAGTCTCTTATTTTCTTACTTAAAAGGGTAACGCACCACTAGATGGCAGCATTCTGTCTTTTAAAACTGCCCTGAATCAGCAAAAAGCTAACCCTTTCACCTATCCTCAACGATCATGATGATTACAAAATCATAGCTGAGCTGTATCAGTGGTTGGTACAACTTCTACCAGTCTCTTACGTGAATAGACCTGTAGTAATATTCATGCATTTGAATTCTTTAAACAGACATTTCCCTTTTTCTCTGCATACAAAATACATGCATACTAAATACAAAACTTAGAACAGTTATACATTTTTACAGAGTGTAAGCGATCACCTGGCCTACAGAGTGTGCTATAGCAAATTCTTGAAAATAGGCTGGACCAGACAGGTCCATGAACAGCCTGTATGCATGTGCAAATATTGATGTTCAAAAACATTTGTCATGTTATAAGACATAATTCCCATAGCCATTGATTACTACCTATGTCACATTATAATTGGAATTGTTATAGCGATGATATGAAAGAAAGGTAGGTTGGTTTGGTAGGATGGTTTGTAGGTTGGTTGGTAGGTTGGTTTGGTAGGTTGGTTGGTAGGTTAGTTGGTAGGTTGGTTTGGTAGGTTGGTTTGGTAAATTGGTTTGGTAGGCTGGTTCAGTAGGTTGGTTGGTAGGCTGGTTCAGTAGGTTGGTTGGTAGGTTGGTTTGGTAGGTTGGTTTGGTAGGCTGGTTTGGTAGGCTGGTTTGGTAGGTTGGTTGGTAGGTTGGTTTGGTAGGTTGGTTTGGTAGGTTGGTTTGGTAGGCTGGTTTGGTAGGTTGGTTGGTAGGTTGGTTTGGTAGGTTGGTTTGGTAGGCTGATTTGGTAGGCTGGTTGGTAGGTTGGTTTGGTAGGTTGGTTGGTAGGTTGGTTTGGTAGGCTGATTTGGTAGGCTGGTTCAGTAGGCTGGTTTGGTAGGTTGGTTGGTAGGTTGGTTTGGTAGGTTGGTTTGGTAGGTTGGTTGGTAGGTTGGTTTGGTAGGTTGGTTGGTAGGTTGGTTGGTAGGTTGGTTGGTTTGGTAGGTTGGTTTGGTAGGTTGGTTTGGTAAATTGGTTTGGTAGGTTGGTTTGGTAGGTTGGTTTGGTAGGCTGGTTTGGTAGGTTGCAGTTTCGGGGAAATGGTGGGCATGTACCCAATGCTGAACTTCACAGGGTCGAATCTTCTTCGGGACAATTTTGACAAAAGTGCTTTGGTTTTAACCACTCAAAGTTAATGGTAAATGGTAAATGGTAAATGGACTGCACTTATATAGCGCCTTTTTTGCTGCCCCAAAGCGCTTTACAATGGCCTCTCATTCACCCATTCACACACACATACACACACCAATGGCGGCAAGCTGCCATGCAAGGCGCTGGCCTGCTCACTGGGAGCAATTTTGCCTAATACTGCCTAACCACTATGATAACGTATAATATATATATTACAATTTTTATCTAGATGTCTTCTATTTGGACCAAAATAGTAGTATAAGGACGTTTCGCAATGATAACATGTTGCCAAGAAAAGCAACAGGAGCAAAGATACAAAACAACAAAACAGAAAACCTAATTAAAACAACAAAGCCTAATTGAGCACAGCTTACTTTGCTTTTATTGTATTTATCAATTATGTTTTAGTTTTGTTGTTGTTGTTTTAATCTGTTCCTTTTCCTTTCTTTTGCACTGTATTGTACAGCACATAGAGCTGCATTCTTATATATGAAAATAAATAACGTTTATTATTATTATTATTAACATTGTTGTTATTATTATTATTTCTATTACATGCTGTGATGTTCTAATAGATGTTCAACCCTACAACGACTACGATTGAAAGGTTGAGCAAAGTGTTGGTTATAAGCAGTGTGTGTGTGTGTGTGTGTGTGTGTGTGTGTGTGTGTGTGTGTGTGTGTGTGTGTGTGTGCGTGTGTGTGTGTGTGTGTGTGTGTGTGTGTGTGTGCGTGAATGCATGTGTATGAATGATGAATGTGTGTTATTGTGGGGACCACACTCATCCCGCCCTCTCCCTGCCCCTCCCACCCACCCTCTCCCTGCCCCTCCCTCCTTAAAGATCCCGGCAGGGGTTGACTTATTAATCATAGCTAAGTAACTCATTAGGACCGTGTCAACACCTTACCTCCCATGGCCAAGCAGGATGTCTTCCATTGCGCACCAGCCGCTGCCTCCGTTCTCAGTATCTACTAAATCACCCCACTGAGTGACTTTTGGGAGTCCGGCAGCTGACTGGAGCTAGACTTACAGACTTGGCTGGACCAGATGCTTAATTTTGGCACATGGCACATTTGGTCCCCCCCCCAGACCCTCCACCCTAAGTCCATATGTCCATGAGTGATGACATGCATCCTGTCCTAATGGAGATTTAGTATGATCAGTCAGTATAATGCATTATGATGGGCAGATGGAGATTCGCTAGTTTTCCCCACTTGGGCATGTGGCTAATTTAATATATACATTTCCAGGCCTAAAAGGATGAAGAAAAAATACAAACACAGACCTTGTCTTGTCTTTTCTAGGCCCAGAACTGTATAACGGACTTTGCATACTATACAGGCTTCCAGTTTTCTTAATCTCATACATATGAGTGATTGGGTGTCAAAGACTGTTGAACTCCAATTGTCTTGGCAGTTGAAGCTCCAAATACAAGAACAGACAGAACTCAAGATGGCTGCCAAAATAATGTATCTTCTCCCATCTCTCTCCCAGTTATGCTAACCCCTCTACCTAAAAACCTTCACAACTTGTTTTCTTCCTTTCTCTAGCACTGTGACTGCTGATGGGACTTCTTATCGAAGGGTTTACTTACAATAACTAATGTATTGTTGATTCACTTACTTTAGACAAAATGTGCTTATTGTAAGTCGCTTTGGATCAAAGTGTGAACCCCAACACCTCCTCCTGACAACAAAAACATTGATTGGACCCAAACATTGGGTGCACTGATTTCTCTGCACCCACAACGCAAAGAGAGATTAACACCACAACCCGCCACTGTACCTGTGATAGTATGAGAGAGGACAACTGGACCTATAACCGAACTGATATGGCTGATTCAATTAAACACTTTATATACGGATCAGTTTAATTGATCACTGGGAGATGATCAGACTCTCCGTAGATTTCATATGATGATGATGATGATGATAACGTGAGTAAACAGTCTCCAGGTCATGTGGGAGAGTGTCTATGTTCCCACAGCCCGATGGTCCCACAGGCCAATGTTCCCACATTTCTAAGTAATCTAACTAACCCTAACCCTAACCTTAACGATAGCCCTAACCCTAACCCTAATCCTAATCCTAACCCTGACCCTAATCCTAAACCTATCCCTAACACTGACCCTAACCCTAACCCTGACCCTAATCCTAAACCTATCCCTAACACTGACCCTAACCCTAGTCCTAACCCTGACCCTAACCCTATCCCTAGCCCACTTATGAAATATTATAAATGTGGGACCATTGGGCTGTGGGACCACTGGGCTGTCATTTTGAAGAAAAAAAAAATATATATATATTAGAAATGTGGGACCATTGGGCTGTGGGAACATAGGGATGACCCCCATTATGTAGCTAACTCTGACCGAGCTAATTTTAAGGATTGCACAATTCATTGACTGTTGTATGCCAAGGCTGCTACCGAGAACTAGCATGACACCGGAGCAGGAGCTGGGGTTCGCTGAGAGGGTCTGTGACATAGATAAAGGGGCGGGGTTTGGGCAGAAAGAGAGGAGTGACGTCTCTGCCTCGTTCACACAGCAGAGGGAGCTGTCAACAGACATCCCTGGGTCCACACACACAGGCACATAACATGCATATGCACACACACACACACACACACACACACACACACACACACACACACACACACACACACACACACACACACACACACATACACGTATACACATATACAGATATATATGCATACATGCATACATACACAAATACATATATCCATGACATACAGTAGTATACATGTATACATGTCTACACTTATGCTCATACATGTATACATACATTAGAAATATATATAGTGCTATACGCAATACATGCATTCACACATGCGCATGCATACATACATGCATACACACACATCCACATATACAATGACTGTAGTTCAGTGAAAGGGACGTACTTGTACTCTGAACCAGCACTCTGAACTAGCAGCTCTGATACAGCGACACTGGATATGGGCTATGTTCAGTTTACATTCATGACTGTTTTTTGTAGTTGTTTGTTGTTGTTTTTCTTGTATTCTGGGCGCCACCCTTAGTACTAGTGGCTACTCTCACCAGAGGGTTTATTCTTTTCTTTTTTCTTTTTATTAACGTGGCTTTTCTTTCTGTACCTATTTTACCCCATGTATTTTGTTTGTCATCTGCTTTGTTACTCAAGGAATAATTTGCTCTCCAAGGCTCAATGCAAATAGGCCTTGCAAAGGCATTACACTCACTGTAAGGATGCTTACGATTACTTACCTACTACACTCACGATATGACCAATTTAGGCAATAGAATAGGAATAAATACTCTAATGTTTGGTTCCTATAATGGAATTTTAAAGGCTTGAACGGTCCAGTTAAAAGATCTAAGGGTTTTCTACACTTAAAACGTCTAAAAACGGATGTAGGTTTTTTACACGAGACTCATCTTCGCCTGTCAGATCATGCTAGACTACGTAGTAACTGTCAGATCATGCTAGTAACTGGATAGGCCAATACTTTCACTCGAGCCTCAATGGTAGGTCGAGAGGTGTAGCTATTTTAATTAATAAAATACTTAATTTTGTGGTTTCAGAGGTCACGGTAGAATCAAAAGGCAGATATGTTGTTGTGGCGGGTACCCTTTGCCAAACACCGGTCCTCTTAGTAAATGTATACGCTCCCAACTGGGATGATGCAAGCTTTGCCAACAACCTGCTATCGTCCCTCCCGCACTTGATCACTCACTATCTTATTTTAGGAGGCTAAACTGTGTGATGAACCCTCTGTAAGAAAGATCAAGTCCTAGGACTCAACAACAGTCTGCAATGTCTAAAGCTTTCAGTGTATTTATGCAGGCAAATGGCTATGTTGATCCTTGGAGAGATAAAAATCCCCACGCCAAGAAATTCTCCTTCTTCTCAAACTCTCATAACACTTTCTTCCGCATAGCTATTTTTTCGTTGACCAACTCTTCCTACCAGCTGTTGAGTCATGTGTTTACATGGCTATAGTCATCTCGGACCATGCAGCGGTGCTCCATGACATAATATTCTTTTCTATCAGTCAGAAAGAATGGCCTCTTTGGAGATTCAATTCCCTACTTCTGGTAGATAACACATTTTGTAAATATATATCAGACTAAATAGATTCATTCATCAGATCAAATAAAACAGAAGGGACTTCTGCTTCCCTTTTATGAGAAATCTTTTCTTAGCCAACTTACATTTTATAACATATGTAAGGCTATTTCTGATATAGACCAAAATCTTGTTTCTAATCCTGATCTAGAACTATGTAAGAAACAACTTGATCTTCAATCACAAGGCAACTTACTGACTGAAGGGCTATGAATATGGGGACAAATCTAGCTGTCTATTAGCACATCAGTTAAGACGACAAGCAGTGGCTTATTCCACAAATTAAAGACAACTCAGGCACTCTACAATCTACTCCCTCTACTATAAATGAAACATTTGTCACTTTGTATTCCTCCCTCTATAAATCGGAATTTCCCTAACCCTAATCGGAGACCCTAAAGGGAGACTTGACTTGTAAACATACTTTAGTTTTAGGTTGTGTTCAAAAGCAAGAACTGTGTGTTCATGTTGTGAATGATGTTATTAAAATACAGTTTAGACCTTTGTAGTGATGTGTTTTGTTAGCCACTAGCTGTGTTCGTAGCTGTGGCTGTGTTTAGAGTCACTTTTCTCCCATTCAGTGTTTGAGGTGTACCAACATTCAAATATGCCTGTCGTGTTCAATTCTTCTCCGATTTCAATGTATGACACATCATTTGAAAGCTTCCAATCTGTAGTTTAAGCACATGTACAAAACTGAAAAATGACTTTGCCTTCTGGTTGCACATTTCACCAGACCGTGTCACATATGATAACCTTTCTATCAAACCTCGACATCCCTAATATTAATCTGGCTGACGCAGAGAATATGGACAAATCTCTTGACATAGTAGATGGCTACCCCTCAGAATTGTATAAGACCTGCAACTTAGATCTTCCATGCGTGCATATGGTGTTCCCTGGGGACAATCTCTATATACCCATGAGCTTCACACGATGTTAGATGTGGGAGTACAGACAAGGGGTTTAGTCTCTAAATTATACATTTGTTTACTAGAAGCTTCCTGTAAACCTCTTGCTGTTCACCAGGGTATGGGAGAGAGACCTTGATTTTTCTGATGGGGAAATTGATTGGATGACTGTTTGGGACAATCTGGATATCACATCTAAAAATCCTAATCATAAGCTTATTCACTTTAACTTCTTACACAGGCTATACCTCACTCCTAGAAGACGCCACCTCATGAAAATCATACCCTCCTCAATTTGTGATCTGTGTTCACTCGGTCATGTGGGCTCCTTTTTACACATGTACTGGGAATGTCCTGGGGTGGCAGCATTTTGGAAACTAATATCTTCTACTTTATCTAATCTATTGGGGATCCATATACCTTGTTGTCCGAGAGTATTGATTTTGAATGATACTTCATCATTGGATCTGTCAGCTTCCATGTTTCGTGTTTTATTTGCTGGTCTTACCGCAGCCAAAAAGATGTTAGCATTACGATGGAACCCTCCACATACTCTTACGCGTAAACAATGGCTTAAACAATGGCTGCTGTCTTTCCTGGACATACTATACATGGAACAATCTATAGCCAGAATACATGGAGCTAAAGAAAGGACAATTCAAACATGGACCTCTGCAATACATAAGATAAAAGAGTTGATGGAGTGACTGTGTTTGTAGGCTGTGTGGTATGTGAATGTAACCTGTAATTGTTGTATTATTATGATTTTATGATATACCAAATATAGTGTAATGAAGAACTATGGGGGAGGTCAAAACGATGTGCTTTATCCCCAGCCAATCTTAGCCACATGTTTTGGTCATGCCCTAGACTGGTAACTTTCTGGACTACTATCTTTAAGATATTAACAGAGGTTTTTTCAGTTCATGTCGAACCCTCACCCCAGATAGCCTGGATCTTTGGAGTTCCACAAAATGTCAGTCTCCTAAACACAAATAATTCTAATATAGTAGCATTTACTACACTGATAGCAAGGCGTAGAATTTTACTTGGATGGAAATCTCCTCCTTCAATAGCCATGTGACTTACAGACATAATGCATTTTCTAAAATTAGAAAAGACGCTTAGAGGCTCAACGAAAACATTCTACTTGCACTGGCAATCGTTCATTACATATTTTGAGAACACTTCCTACAAACTAATACTTTTGTAACCAAGCAATTTGTCATCTGCCTTGGCCTCTGAAACCATGAAATGTACATGTAAAACTGACACTAACCTACCTATGAACATAATGTAGCACATTATAACAGTCTAAAAGGATCTGACCAGCCTGAATATGACTTATATAAGCAACAATCTCCTACTACATCTTTCGTACAACCTACCAGAATTTCTTATAACTCACTGAAATTATTTCCCATCATTCTTCTTTTTTCATTATATATATTGATGGCCGACAGGCCTGAGATTCGTGTGGAGTTACAGAATATTCTAGTCTCTTGTTGTGGGTATCCAAGATTGAAGATCCAGCCAGTGCATATCAGGCCACACTCCTGGCACTCTATCTACCTCGTGAGTCATGATGACAGAGTTAAAAACATTCCTAAATCAAACATTTACTATATAGCCCAGGTCAGAGGTACGCCAGTGTACTCAAGTGTCTACTTGTATACTTGTGTGAGTACATACTCTTAAGTGAGTGTATACAATGAGCATTTATTTGTGTTTTTAAAATGTTGTTGTTATTTGCATGGTTAAGCGTGACATGCATGACACGCATGGCTGTGTCTGGGGGGGGGGTTTCTCACAGTTACTTGGAGCTGCATTTCTCATTAAGTTTGTTTGGGAAGGTCAGTGTTAAATTAAATTAATCTCAAGATTTAATTTGGCAATTGAATAGTGTTCCGACTGAAGAATGTCCAGTGGCCTCTGCCCAAGTCAATTCCCCTTACTAGAATATCACAGCCATGCGTGCTTCGCTAAATAAATCGTTGGGTGAAAAATGATATGACTCGATCTAAAGTGATTTCGAGAGGGCACTTTTCTTTAATCAAAGGTGTTTCATCAACATGTCTTATGTCTCATGTTGTTTCATGAAAATATCTCAAGACTGACTGCTCTTGTTCTCTACATATCATACAATACATATCATATCATACATTTGGACTAAGAAAGTGAAGACATCTTTTATACAGCCTAGTAAGTGTAACAGAGTTGGGAATGTATGTTTAGTTGTGGTGAATGTAGATGAGTTTCGCCGTGCTTGAGCAGCCCTGGTTGTTGTTGGAGCCCCCCTTTGGAGTTTGGGTGTACTGCAGGTCTGCGCGTTCTTTTGTCCTTCTCTTGTTGCCGTACTTACGGTGGAACCAGAACATGGCCGCCATCTTAATGGGTATGTGCGCTATGTAAAATGCTCCTCGTGTTTTGTTGTTTGTATGGAGAATCTTGTAATGTAGGGTGAAAATGTTGGTGTAGTACTGTGCTGTTTGTTTTTACATGTATTGTGATGATGTGAAACAGAACATTTATTGTATGTTATTTTGAACGCGCAGATTTACAAGAGTTGCAGAACAGAGAAGAATTGTGTTTTATGTGTCTTCTCTGCAGGTATGTTGCTCCACATGTTGTTTGTAATTGTTATTTGTAAATGTTTGAGGGAAATTTGTGTTCTTTCTGTAAACAAATTGTCTTGATGTGAAATGTACATAGACGGTGGAACGAGAACATGGCCGCCATCTTAATGGATTTACAAGAGTTGCAGAACAGAGAAGAATTGTGTTTTATGTGTCTTCTCTGCAGGTCAAATAAAAGAATTGAATGAAAGAAGGTTGCCTGTTTGACCATCGTTACACTGGTGCCGTGACACGTCGATCTCAAGATCAGCTGAACGCCGATCTCCGTGGATGCTGCGTGGATGCCAGGTCTTAGTGTGATAGATCAAGTGTGGTCAGAGTATTATAGTAAATGGTCATTCAGTCTGAGGTCTGTGATTACATCAGTTTAAAAAGTGCTTTGATTGTTTGGTTTTTATGTCCTGCTGTAACTTTATATATTTTTTTAAACATTATTTTTTATTTTATTTTTTCATTCAGTAATATTACACAACGCAAGTCTGTACCACTATGGCTCAGAGGCCAGGTTTTAATGATGGGATTTTTGCCAGTCCAGTGTTGCCTATGGGGAGGGGTGCATGGGGGGCATGTCAGAGCAGAGCAGACAGTGCTGTCATCGGTGGGTTGAATAGTAGGGAGGTGGGGTGTTCCCAGTTGTTTACTGACAGTGGTAGAGGCACAGGGTCAGGTCAGGACCCAGGTTGTGCTGCTGTCGGACAGTTTACAGGGGAGGCTCCTCCCACATCCACACCCAGTGTTAATGACACTGAAGCTCTTCATCACCTTTCAGACATGATGGGTCAGCTAGGTGCTCAGATTGGCGAGTCCATTGTAACCAAGTTAATTTCAGCTGGTGTAGTTCACTCAAGTAGTATGAGCAGTGCACACCTCAACTGCACATCGCCTCCAGATCCTGTAACTGATCCTAATGTTGTTAGACAGGAGGTTCCGCGCGTTACTGTGAATGTAAAATCAGACAGGGAACCACCAATGTTCCGAGGTGATAGTTCTGATAAGTGTTCAGTCCAGGACTGGATTGACATGTCTAAAGCTTATCTGAGAAAGCAGAAATGTCCAATGCATGAACAGGCTGAGGAGACACTGGCAAGGCTGATGGGTAAGGCAAAGGATGTCGTGAGGGTTGGTTTGCGTAGCGATCAGACACTTGATGTGAAGCAGAACCCTGATCTCATCTATGATATCCTTCTCAAGTACTTCAGTGATGTGTCATCATGCCTCCCGTTGTCAGATTTCTATGCCACTCTACCCAGACCCAATGAGAACCCTGTAGACTACTGGTTGAGGATCAACAAAGCAGCTGATGTAGCTGGTGAGGGCCTTCGCAGACAAGGTAGGAGGATGGAGAACGTGGGTGAAGAGGTAGCACGGATGTTTGTCAGGCATTGCCCGGACTCTGGACTATCCCGTATTCTGGAATGCAAGGCTATTGAGGAGTGGAGCTCACGAGACATACAGTTAAAGATTGATAATTATCAGAGAGAGCTGAGAGCCTCTGGCAGGACCGGTAGTTCTGTGCCATTGAAGAGCCATGCCACCGCCCTCCACACTGTGCAGTCTCATCCAGAGCCTTCGATTCAGTCTGTGTCTGAGCAGTGTTCCACCCAGTACCCCCCTGCTCCTGCCCATAGTCCAGTGTACCACACACAGTGTCCGCCTTCTACCCTCATTCCTTCCCAGGACCATGCTTTAGGCCAGCTTCCGTGCCACTCCTCCGCGACTGCTGTGGCCCAGAACACTCAGCAATCTGAAGACAGGATTCTTGCTCGCATTATGGAGAGGCTGGAGCAGATGATGGGGAAAGTGCAGCAGCGTGACAGTGCTCCTCGTGGCGGAAGATACCAGGGTGGCGCCCGTGAGAAGGCCTGCCGAGTCTGTGATGACAGTAGACACACTACCATCTCACACTGCATGTCAGAGAGGCTGTGCTTTGTCTGTTTAGCCCCAGGTCACACAAAAGTTGAGTGTTCCACCAGGTCGTCCCGAGCACCTCAGCCTCAGGGAAACTAGGTGGCCTGTATTCAGAGGGAGAAAGTATAGGTCGCCAAGTAAACTCCCATTGTGAGGACGAATCTAGTGCTGAGACAGTGTATATAGCTCTCAAAAGCTCAAGTGATAACTCTGAAGATATTGTTTATCAGAATACGCATACAATTAGTGGTAGTGACAGCCTTTTCTACACACCTGTGACAGTTGGTAATACAGTGACTCTGAATGCTATGCTAGACAGTGGGTCTATGGCTTGTACAATGAGTAAGACGGCAGAGGGAAAGCTTAGAGAGGTTGGAGTTGCTACAGAACATAACCAGTTCAGTTCAAATGTGGTGCTTGTTGGCTGTGGTGGTCGCCGTGTCAAGCCTGAGTCAGCTTTCAACGTGGAAATGGAGGTGTATGGCTGTAGGATTATGGTTCCCACTCTGGTAGTTGAAGGCCAGCATGATGAGTTGATACTAGGCACCAATGTTATTAAATATATCCTCCGGCAGTATAAGCAATGTGATGGCTACTGGAAGGCTGTGTCTACGCCCTGTCCTGCTGGCGATCCAGAATCTGAACAGTTTCTCTCGATGCTCGCTGGTCTGAACCGTTGGCGAGGTGACGTCATACCTGACAAGATAGGCACAGTCAGGTGCAACTCAGCCGTGTGTCTTGAGCCTGGTCGGGAGTACCTGATGTGGGGCAAGCTACCCAAGTCCACTATTGTGTCTCCTGGTAGCGCTGTGATGACAGAGCCCACATCGTGTCGCTCAGCTCCAAGAGGGGTTCTGGTGGCCAGAGTTGTTACTCCTTTGTGGGGAGACGGATGGGTTCCATTGAAGCTGATCAACTCGTCCGACAGGCCCGTCTTGGTAAGACGCAATGCTAAATTGGCCGACGTCTTCTCCTGCATTGCGCTCGAGGACATGGATGAGACCGGACCTGCTGAGGTCCCACTACTCAGTTGCTGTCAAGTAACCCCGTCCAGTGAAAATGCGGCCCGCACTGTTGATGAGGAACTGAAGTACATGGGATTGAGTGGGCTCGACATACACTCCTGTGACGTGTCTGAACAGTGTAGAAGCAAGATGGCTGACCTGGTTGTGCGCTACAAGGACATCTTCTCACGCCATCACCTGGATTGTGGAGAGGCAAAGGGCTTCATACATCGCATTCACCTCTCAGATCACAGGCCATTCCGGCTCCCATTCAGACGAGTGCCCCCCAGTCAGTATCAGAAGTTGCGCCAAGTACTGAGTGAGATGGAGGAGAAAGATATAATCAGGAAGTCAACCAGTGAATATGCATCTCCGTTGGTTCTTGTATGGAAAAAGAACGGAGATCTCCGTATCTGTACAGACTTTCGCTGGCTGAACAAGAGGACCCTGAAGGATGCTCACCCTCTCCCTCACCAGGCCGACTGCTTAGCTGCACTTGGAGGTAACTCCTTGTTTAGTACTATGGATCTAACCTCAGGGTTTTATAACATGCCACTACACGAGGATGACAGAAAGTACTCTGCCTTTACAACACCTATGGGCTTGTATGAGTATAATCGCCTCCCGCAGGGCCTCTGTAATAGTCCTGGGAGCTTCATGCGTATGATGACTAGCATTTTCGGAGACCAGAACTATCTGAGCTTACTGGTTTATCTGGATGATTTATTGGTGTACGCCCCTGATGAGAGGACAGCTCTGGAACGCTTGGAGATGGTGTTCAGTAGACTGCGTGGTCATAACCTGAAATTGGCCCCCAAGAAGTGTTTTTTTCTCCGGAAATCCGTCAAATTCCTCGGCCACATAATTAATGACAACGGTGTGTTGACTGATCCCAGCAAAGTTGAGAGCATCGCAAAGATGACAAGTGCTGACCTGATGGAAGCGGACGGTGTAACCCCCTCACAGAAACGAATCAGATCTTTCTTGGGGATGATCAATTATTACCAGCACTTTGTGCCTAGCTTCTCCGCTATTGCAAAGCCTCTCTTCTCTCTGTTGACGGGCCAGAAGAGAAAAGGGAAGGTGAAACAGTCCAAACAAAGGTCACAAAGCAGGAAGTTGAAGGTTACTGACTGGACCCCCGAAACGGAGCAGGCTTTCCAGAAGCTGAAAACGGCGCTGGTTGAGACGGCTGTCCTGGCTCACCCTGATTTCAGCCGTCCCTTCATGCTGTCAACGGACGCGTCCCTTGATGGCATCGGTGCTGTCCTGTCGCAGATCCAAGAGGGTGAAGACCGAGCGAGGCCAATCGCATTCGCCAGCAAGTCCCTCTCTCAGTCTCAGAGAAATTACCCAGCCCATCGGTTGGAATTCCTAGCCTTGAAGTGGAGTGTCTGTGACAAGTTCAGCCATTGGTTGAAGGGGCATGATTTCACTGTTTGGACGGACAATAATCCATTGACTCATATCATGACGAAGCCCAAGCTGGACTGCTGCGAGCAACGATGGGTGGCTAAGTTAGCGAGCTATAACTTCGACATCAAGTACGTGCCAGGCCCACAGAATGTTGTCGCTGATGCCTTGAGTCGTGTGCCTTTCGTCAAGCAGAGAGTCAGTCACAGATTACTTGAAGAGCCCTACAAGAATCTCCTCTCCGAAGTCCAGGATGTGTCGAGTGCTTCTGTACAGGACGCCTTCCGGTCGTCCAATGATAGTGGTGACACTCCACGCCAGGCAGAGAGTTACGCTCAAAGTGTCCCATCACCTCTGCATGTCCACGCTCAGTCTATGGAGATGGATGAAGTGTCTGTTGTTCTACAGTCATATGACGATCTGTGGGAGGTCGGAGCAAGAACGCGTGCTGTAGCAGTCTTGCACCATTTGCCTCAGTTAGTCCCAGGTGGTCAGGACTCACTTCCTGCTTACAGTGAGAAGGAACTCCGGGATGAACAGCTCAGAGACAGAACTCTCTCTCGAGTCTTGTACTATGTGGAGAGACATCGGAGACCCTCCAGGAGAGAGAGAGATAAGGAATCAGTCACAGTCATGAGGTACCTGAAGCACTGGGAGAAACTTGTTGTGAGCAATGGGATACTCTACAGAGTCTCGAGGGATCAAGTCGTGAAGTCAAAACGCCGCCAGTATGTGGTTCCTGAGTCTAAGAAAGTTGAAGTTCTGAGAGGTGTTCATGACCATGCCGGCCATCAAGGTCAGTTCAGGAGTCTTGGCTTGGCCAGACAGAGGTTCTTCTGGCTCAACCTCGACAGAGACGTAAGAGACTACGTCCGTAACTGCCAGCGGTGTATTGTCAGTAAGACTGTTGAACCTGCTGCGAGGGCGCCTTTGCAGAGTATCACATCAACCAGGCCACTTCAGCTGGTTTGCATTGATTTCTGGTCAGCGGAGGACTCAAGGAACAAGTCAGTTGATGTGTTAGTTGTTACTGACCATTTTACAAGAATGGCCCAGGCATTCCCCTGCAAAGATCAGTCAGCCAAACAGGTGGCGAGAGTTCTATGGGACAAGTTCTTCTGCGTCTTTGGGTTCCCAGAACGTATCCACAGCGACCAGGGAGCTAGCTTCGAGAGTCAACTAGTGAGTGAGCTGCTCAGAGTCTCCGGTGTCAGAAAGTCGCACACAACCCCGTATCACCCGATGGGTAACGGTAGTGTGGAACGTTTCAATAGAACTCTCGGTAACATGATCCGAGCGCTTGAACCAGAGGCAAAAATCAACTGGCCGAGGCGTTTGCAAACTCTGACGTTCATGTACAATAGCACAGCGCATGAGTCAACTGGCTATGCACCTTTCTATCTGATGTTTGGGCGTACTCCTCGTCTCCCTGTCGATATACTCTTCCGGACAGTCCTGAATGATCCAGCTGTGGTCAGCTACGACAAGTATGTGATGTCTCTCACGAAGGATCTGAGAGAAGCTATGGTCATAGCCCAGGAACATGTCATAAAAGAACAGCACCGTCACACAGAGCTCTACAACAGACGAGTGAAAGGGCCCACCATTGACGTCGGAGACCGTGTGCTGTTGGCAAACAAGAGAGAGAGAGGAAAGAGAAAGGTGGCTGACCGTTGGGAGTCTACTGTATACACTGTGGTGGATAGGAACTCTGAGACTCACACATATAGGATACAAGACACTGTCACTGGACGAGAGAAGGTAGTCCACCGTAATCTATTGATGTTGGTGAACTTTCTGCCGGTGTATGATACGAGTGTGATCTCTGACCCAGTTTCATCCCTGTCTGCTGTTCATACATCAAATGAGCCAAGTGACATGTCCGTGTCGGAAGTGGAACAGGATTCCTTGCCTGGGGAAGTGAGTAGAGGAACCGCGTTCGAGTCGGAGAGAGTGGATTCCTGTCCTGGGAGTGAGGGAGGGGAGGTTGAAGACATGGAGTATGGGGGAAGAGCTGTTCGGGAGAGGGATGTTCCCTTGACTGTTCCAGAGCCCAAGGATCCCAAGGGAAGAACCCTGGAGTGGGTCACCCAGTTACCATTCCCTGACCACTCACGGACAGAGGCTACTAACACTGTAGTGTCTTCAGTCTCGTTTGCCCCTCAGAGGGTCCCCGAGCAGATGGCTGAGGAGCAAATGGTAGATCAGTCCATTAAATCTGATTCTAGATTTGTGGTTAGCGCTGATGATTGTACTGATGTTTCTGGTAACACGAATCAGACAGATGATGCTAGTGACACACAGCGTACTGACACTCTAGCTTCTGTTACACAGTGTGAACATCCTAGTACAGTCACACAGGTCAAGTCCAAGTTTGGTCGCCTTATCAAACCAGTTGACAGATTGATTTATACTATGTCAGGACAAGACATTATCCAAGACACTAAGTCAAACATTCGAGCTGTTTGTAGGTCAGTGTTTCAGGCTTTCCACAGTTAGATAAGCCGAAGCTCAGTTCAGTGCATGTATACACTGTGCACACTGACATCCTATGACATATAGGTTTGTTCGTTATTCTGATTGTTTCATAAGAGGTTGTGGCCTCTTGAAGGCTAGTAATACACAGTGAAAAAAAAAAGGGTCTTGTGGGGTGTAGAACGCATCCTACCGCCAGTAGTTGGTTGGAGAGATAGGTTACCTCTCTTTCCACTTCATCCTTATAGGATACTTTTCAAGTTGGCTGTCCTGTCCTTTGGCGGCCCTATGTAATAGTGTAAAAAGTAAAAAGTAGTATTTAAATGTATAGTTGCTGCTCAAGGTTGGCGAAATTCAGGGGAGGTGGGTGTAACAGAGTTGGGAATGTATGTTTAGTTGTGGTGAATGTAGATGAGTTTCGCCGTGCTTGAGCAGCCCTGGTTGTTGTTGGAGCCCCCCTTTGGAGTTTGGGTGTACTGCAGGTCTGCGCGTTCTTTTGTCCTTCTCTTGTTGCCGTACTTACGGTGGAACCAGAACATGGCCGCCATCTTAATGGGTATGTGCGCTATGTAAAATGCTCCTCGTGTTTTGTTGTTTGTATGGAGAATCTTGTAATGTAGGGTGAAAATGTTGGTGTAGTACTGTGCTGTTTGTTTTTACATGTATTGTGATGATGTGAAACAGAACATTTATTGTATGTTATTTTGAACGCGCAGATTTACAAGAGTTGCAGAACAGAGAAGAATTGTGTTTTATGTGTCTTCTCTGCAGGTATGTTGCTCCACATGTTGTTTGTAATTGTTATTTGTAAATGTTTGAGGGAAATTTGTGTTCTTTCTGTAAACAAATTGTCTTGATGTGAAATGTACATAGACGGTGGAACGAGAACATGGCCGCCATCTTAATGGATTTACAAGAGTTGCAGAACAGAGAAGAATTGTGTTTTATGTGTCTTCTCTGCAGGTCAAATAAAAGAATTGAATGAAAGAAGGTTGCCTGTTTGACCATCGTTACATAAGTGATTTGATTCTAGCATTTACCTCGTGTTACTGGTAGTTGTGTGTTAGCTGTTTGGGGTAAACTGCAAACCAGTTTCATCTGAAACCACTGAAGCCTAATAGCCCTCAATTTGCACTGGGAGGAGTTTTGGACACCTCTCCAGCTATTGAAGCCAAGCCAGTTTTTTTGATAAACGTTTTTCGTATATAAAAATATTACCGTCTACACTAGCATGTTTATAAAAATGTCTGTGTCCACATGCATACGCATGAACGCAATATAAACGCTGTCATTGAGCATTCCACACCAGTAGTCGGCAATACCCCATAGCCCAGCTGGCCAATCAGACGCCTCTGTCTCTCAATGTTCTCGATCATTAACCGTGCATTTCAGGCACGTGCCGTGAGCTTTTAGATTGGGTAAGCATAAGATATAGAAATACACATAATTACACATACACGCTATCAGTGAACGCAGTTTCAAGGAAATGCAATGTTGATGCCCTAGAACCCGCTAATAAACGGTAGTGTCACTTTGTGATCAGATTACCAAAAACAAAAAAAACAGTTGCCAGTTTCGACTATATCAGGGGTGCTCATTGTTCAATCTTTTTTGAACCAAAATCTTTTCAAGTAGCCAACCTGCTGAAATCTACAAGTCCAGTTTCAACATCGCAAACGCACACACGCACAACACAGACACACACCGTTTCCAACCACCATAGTAAACTCACAACACACTTTCTTTTCACATTTGTGTCACACAGGCACTTGACATCACATCACACATCACCAGCCTCGCGAATCATATAAATCATATAAATCATATAAACCGCTCATACCAGGCTTGCTGTAGCCCCGAGCGACTCTCCCTTTCTGGGTGTGAAGATCGGTGAGCACTGGCTTCGGCCGGCATTTAGCCAGTAGTTGTGTTTTTCCAGTCCAGTCCAGTCTACGAAATCCCTTTAGGTCGCTGACAGTAATGTCCATATTCACAAAATCAAGCAAGTTATCCTTATTGATTATTATTATTTAGATCGTTTGAGCTAGCTGGCATAAGCTATTCTGCCGGGCGAGAGGTGAAATGTTAAGTGAACTTGAAAGTGATAAGAGCCAATCAGTAGCTCTTATCGGAATGAACGAACTACTGATTGGCTATAAGCATGCTTACCCTGGCCACATTAAACAGCGGGCTGAGGCATCGGAAAAAAATAAAAGACATTTTCACGCATTCGAATGTACGCGAGGGAAAGCAGAGAGTGAAGTGCTTATAATGTAACGCAATGCAGAGTAGGAAGTGCTTACTCCTGCAGGTGGCGTCAAAATTAATGACTCCTGCTGCCCTGGGACCTAAAATACGACTCTTTTAATGAAATCAAACAAACGGTTACATGCACTTTTATTTTAATATTTTCACGGTCCTTTTTAATTTTTTCGTTGGGTAAGCACTGCTTACTCTGCTTATATGGACGGCACGTCCTTGGTGCATTTATCTGTAAACAGGTTAAAAGTCCAGTTAACAGTGAAAGAACTAGAAGCACTTTGTACACATCAATTTTCCTCGCTTCCTCGACCACCTTTGCCTGTTGTAAACAAAGTAGTTACTGGTGCCATGATATGACGTTGGAGGGAACAGCAAACAGCTGCAATGTGCATGATCATAGAAATCTACGTGCATGTGACGAATACAAAAAAACTCTGTCTTTCTCGTCCACACGGCAAAAATATACCGCAAATATATGCAGTTTTTAAAAATCTTCACTCTGGCCGGAGTTTTTCAAAATGTTTGTTTTCAGGGGGCAAAAACGTGTTTGTGTGTGGATGAACCCCCCAAAACGAATATAAAAATCCATGTTTATCCAAAAAACGTATTGGTGTGGACATAGGTCCAGGCCCTGTCCACACCTATACGTTTTTTTGATAAACGTGGATTTTTATATTCGTTTTGGGGGGTTCGTCCTGACGCAAACGAATTTTTGCCCCCTGAAAACGAAGATGTTTAAAAACGCCTGCCAGAGTGAAGATGTTTAACAACGCTGTATATTCGCCGTATCTTTTTGCCGTGTGGACGAGATAGACGGAGCTTTTTGTATTCGTCACGTCATCATGCGCACTGCAGCTGTTTGCTGTTCCCTCCAACGTCATATCCTAGCACCAGTAACTACTATGTTTACAACAGGCAACGGTGTTCGAGGCTACACAAGCGAGGAAAATGGATGTGAAAACATGCTGGTGTGGACGGTAATATTTTTATATACGAAAAACGTTTATAAAAAAACGTATAGGTGTGGACAGGGCCTAATGACTAGTGTGATACATTTGGACTAAGTGAGTCCACCTGTCCGGTCGTTAAGTGATCGTTAGTTGGGAGGGGCTGCAAGCCTGCCAGTCTTCAGCAACTTTTGAAATCCCCATTAATATCCGGACTCCCAGAGCCTCCTGACACAAAGACAAGACAAGGGAGTCCATCGAAGGAGGCCTGAGAGGGAACCTGCGAACCCTGGAGCTGTCTGGCGAACGAGCCTGCGTTCACACCAATTTAAATGGAACCATCCGCGTCATCAACAGAGGGCGTTAAAAAGAAGAAGATCAGCAGAGGGCGTTGCTCAATTAAGTCAACAAAATCGGGAAAAATGGCAGATCGCATTGATCAACTGATGGCTTTCCTCATGTATTTGTTTTCACGCAATTATCCATGGCCCAACAACTGATTATCAACAGAAGAGACAGAAGAGAAAGAAGAATACCACGTAGAAGGCAATTACGCCTAAGGCGAATGGTATGTAAAAAGGATATGCAATGTTATATATATTCGCTGGAAATAACGTTCGAGTCAGCAAATAAGTTCGTAATTTATCATCTAACGTTAATTATAACAAAGCATGGTATGACAATGGAAATTTAATGGAAAATGTAACTTTACAGGCAATCATAAACGCCATGAGAACACGGAGGGTGTGGGCACATCCACGGACACAGCAATGGTGGGATGACATTGTTCCCGGTTTCGACAATGACATGTTCATAAGGAACTTTCGGATGTCCCGGGAGTCCTTCACCTACATCTGTCGTCGCCTAGGCCGTGTCCACATTAAGACCCCTGATTCCTGTAAATTGATGGAGATGGCTAAATTGTTTGGCAACAGGTGGAGGGCACCTCAATGCATTGGAGCGATAGATGGCAGCCACCTCCCCATAATAGCACCTGAAGCGTTCCCACGTGACTATTATAATAGAAAGGGATGGCACTCAATCCTACTTCAGGGTGTTGAGGGTGTTGATGGCAAGGGTCTGTTCTGGGATGTTTGTGTTGGTTTTCCTGGGAGTGTACATGATGCACGGGTTCTGAGGCAGTCTCATTTGTGGGAAGTTGTGACTGATGGACAATTTCAGGACGTGACATAGGACACTACCTAATTGGAGACCCTGCGTACCCTCTGCAACCGTGGCTGATGAAGCCTTTTTCTGATACAGGCCGACTGACCCAGGAGCAACACATTTACAAAGGCAGGCTAAACAGTGCTAGGGCAGTTGTGGAGACATCCTTTGGAAGGCTGAAAGGTAGATGGAGGTGTCTCCTAAAGAGGAATGACTGTCAATTGGACCTCACCAACATTTTTTGTTATGGCCTGTTGTGTACTGCACAACATTTGTAAGGAGCATGGGGATCGCTACATGCCAGACCCTCCAGTGATGGAGAATGTGCAGCCACCTGTTCGTATGTTCCAGGAACGTCAACAGGAAGGAGCTGGTGTGAGAGCTGCACTGGTTGAATATTTCAACTCAGACTGATGGACAGATGCAGTATTTTATTTGTGATATGATTTGTTAAAGAATGTGCAGCCACCTGTTCGTGTGTTCTCGGAACATCAACAGGATGGAGCTGCACTGCTTGAATATTTTAACTCTGACTGATGGACAGATTACAGTTTCAAGTTTATTTGTGACATTATTTGTTAAGACATGTAAAGCATTTTTTTAAATTGCCCCTGTTGTATGAAATCAATCTGCTATACAAATAATATCATTTTTCAGTATTTCTTGCAATATGCAAAGCACTTTGAATTGCCCCTGTTGTATGAAATCTGCTATACAAATAATATCCTTTTTCAGTATTTCTTGCAATATGCAAAGCACTTTGAATTGCCCCTGTTGTATGAAATGTGCTATACAAATAAACTTGCCTTGCCATTAATGCAGGTAAGACAAGGCAGGTTGCACTAGCGGTGCCGTTAGTGATAGTCAATTGTCTACAGTGGGCTTGTTCCAAGAGTCTGATCATCTGGGGGAAGTAGCTGTTTGTTAGTCTCGTACTGTCTTCTTAGTCTTGTACTGTACATTTGTTCTTTTCTATATTTCTTCCCCCCCCCCCCCCCAACAAAATCAGACAGCAATGGTTTTCAACCCCAAAAATAAAGAAACACAAATATAACAGAAAGTGTACGTGTGTCTATAAAGTTCTTCCCATATTTAAACATGTATCAAATATAAAGTAATATGTACAAGAAATGTATGTAAAACAAATATAAATAAAGGTTTAAGGGCGGTTGCTGCTGGCCTCTATGGCACAGACCATCCTCTCCACCAGCCCCAGCAGGTAATTGGTGGACCGCTCCATATGCTCAAGCATCCTCTCCTCCCTCTCCTCTCCTCTCTCCTCCCTCTCCTCTCTCCTCTCCTCCCTCGCCTCTGCCTTCTTCTCCCTCTCGTCTGCCGCCTTCTCCCTCTCCTCTGCCCACTCCAGGAATGACATGAGGTCTTCATTGCCATTCTTCTCCTTTCCTGGGTAACAGAAAACAGGTAGTAAGCAATACAGAAATCATTTTACCAGGTGGTGCATGAGGCCAGGACAGATGCCAGCCATGATGACAAATATGTTTGGAAAATATAAAGGATACTGGAAAATAAGGTTGTGTAATAGGCCATCAATCTTCATACATCATCATCGATAGAAGGGAAGGGGGTTGTAGGCCCAAATACTTCCTTTTCCTTTTCCTGGGTTGTGAGGCAGGCTCTTCAAGTTCTGAAGGGTCCAAACCACTTCTGGTGGAGTTGGCGGATGATTCTGAAGGCGATATTACATCACAAAGACATTAAGGCTACATGCCAGACATAAGGTGAATGAACAGTCAGCTTGTTGGTATCTAAAATATTACGTTGCCTACTTGTCCCTCCAAAACATAAACAGCTTGGAAACTTTGGCCATGAAAGTTGATGGTGTAGGAGTGACGGCAATAACTGGACGATGTAGTCGGTTTGCCGGCAGAAAAACAATCATGTGCTTTATTCTCACTCTCTGCATGCGTACTGACAACAACAACATTCATCCATCTTTGTCCCACTTATATCCCGTCATATCACCCGCTAAGCAACCTGGGTGATTGAGTAAACACAAACATATCAACAGTGCTTTGTACAGGCTGGAACGCCGTGAATTACGAATACTCTGCTCACTAACGAGCGGTCACTACACACGTCCCCCCAGAATTCACAAGAACCGGCCCCAAAAAACGGTCAGGGACTCTGATAACTCGCCCAAAGCGACTCTGGCGCCCTTGAGCAGGCACAGGAGACCGAGGCAGGGGAAAAACAACAGGCGGACGTTTGGCCGGCCTCGGACGGCAGGGCAGGGGGTCTGCAGGAGCTAGGGTCGGGACTGTTTTAACAGGGGGGCGACCGCGGCGGGGCGGGTGGGCCACCTCGATGGGACGGTCCAAGTCCAGATGAGCTGGCTTAAGGCGATCCACCGAGATGCGTTCCTTACTACCCCCCATGTCGATAATAAAGGATTTGTCGCCTGTCTCCACGACCCGGTAGGGACCATCATAGGGCGGTTGCAGAGGGGCTCGATGGGCGTCTTGGCGGATAAAGACATACCCCGCTGCCTTCAGATCAGGCGGGACACGTACCTTAGGAACGCCATGGCATGAGGTAGGGATCGGCCGGAAGGACTTGGCCTTGTCCAGCAGCGCACTTCGCTGTTCTGGTGCTGACCAGGGGACCGTAGCACAGGGGAGGAAATCCCCCGGAACCCGGAGGGGTTGGCCGTACACCAGCTCAGCAGAGGACGAAAGGAGGTCCTCCTTAGGTGCAGTACGGAGTCCCAGCATCACCCAAGGAAGCCTGTCGACCCAGCCGTCGCCCCGGAGATCGGCTTTAAGGGCAGCCTTCATGGACCGGTGAAAACGTTCACACAGGCCATTGGCCTGTGGGTGGTAAGCCGTAGTGCGGTGGAGGGAGACACCCAGCTGCTGAGTAATGGAAGTCCATAAGCCAGAAGTGAACTGGGCCCCCCGATCAGAGGAAAGGTCTGAGGGGACCCCAAACCGGGAGACCCAGGTGCCGATGAATGCGCGGGCCACCTCAGCTGTGGTAGTCTCCGTCAGTGGGACGGCCTCTGGCCAACGGGTGGTCCTGTCCACCATCGTCAGAAGGTGAGTGTACCCCCTGGAGGCGGGAAGGGGACCCACCAGATCAATGTTGACATGGTCGAAGCGTCTTTCTGGGACCGTGAACCGCTCCAGCGGGGCCTTAACATGACGATGGACCTTCGCACGTTGGCATGGCACGCAGGTCTTGACCCACCCACCAATGTCAACCTTCATCCTGGGCCAGACGAATTTCGCCGCAATCAGGCGCTGCGAAGGTTTCCTGCCTGGGTGTGAGAGGCCATGTATGGCCTCGAAAACTTGCCGTCTCCATGCATGTGGAACCACGGGGCGCGGCTGCTCCATGGACACGTCACAAAGCAGCGTTGTGCCGTCGTCACTGAAGGGGATGTCCGCCAACTGGAGGCCAGAAACTTCAGTCCTGCATGCCTGGATGTCTGGGTCCGAAACCTGATCCGCAGCCATATGGGCGTAGTCGATGCCGAGGTGGACAGCCCCGATAGTGGCACGAGAGAGGCAGTCAGCTACAGGGTTGTCCTTCCCCGCCACATGCCGAATGTCTGTAGTGAACTCGGAGATATAAGCCAGATGACGCTGCTGCCTGGCAGACCACGGCTCCGACACCTTAGCCATGGCAAAAATCAAGGGTTTGTGGTCCACAAAAACTGTGAATGGACGAGCCTCCAGCAGGAAACGGAAGTGCCTGACTGCCAAGTACAGAGCGAGGAGCTCTCGGTCAAAGGTGCTGTATTTTTGCTCACTGGAGCGGAGTTGTCGGCTGAAAAATGCCAGGGGTTGCCAAACCCCCTTGACCAGCTGTTCGTAAACGCCTCCAACGGCATAATCTGAGGCATCAGTTGTCAAGGCCACGGAAGCTTCAGGCACGGGGTGAGTCAGCATGGTCGCGCTCGCGAGGGCTTCCTTGGTGTCTGAGAATGCCTTTGACATTTCGTCGGACCATGCGATGATGTGCTTAGGGGTCTTGTCCTTGAGAGCCCCATACAGGGGTCGCATTAGGTGGGCAGCCTGGGGGATGAATCGATGGTAGAAATTCACCATCCCCAGGAACTCCTGTAAAGCTCTAATGCTGGTAGGGCGTGGGAGCTGCAGCACAGCGTCCACCTTTGATGGCAGCGGGACCGCCCCAGCAGTAGTGATGTGGTGGCCGAGGAAATCCATGGCAGGCAGTCCAAACTGGCACTTTGCTGGGTTGATGATTAATCCATGTTCCCGGAGGCGACTGAAGAGGAGACGGAGGTGGGATAGGTGCTCTGCCTTGGACGTGCTAGCTACCAGGATATCGTCTAGGTAGACAAACACAAAAGGGAGGTTGCCCAGCATGGCGTCCATCAACCTCTGAAAGGTCTGGGCAGCATTCTTGAGGCCAAACGGCATCCTCAAAAACTCAAAAAGTCCGAATGGTGTTATAACCGCTGTCTTGGGGACGTCCTGAGGGCTAACTGGCACCTGGTGGTATCCCCGTACCAAATCCACTTTAGAAAAAATAGACGCGCCCGCTAGATGGGCTGAAAAGTCTTGAATGTGTGGAACGGGGTAACGGTCAGGTGTGGTGACATCATTTAGACGCCGGTAGTCGCCGCACGGATGCCAGCCTCCGTTGGACTTGGGAACGAGATGGAGAGGCGAGGCCCAAGGACTGTCAGAACGGCGAATGATGCCAAGTGCCTCCATGGCTGCAAACTCCTCTTTCGCGATGGTGAGCTTGTGTGGGTCGAGGCGACGGGCCCTGGCATGCACTGGTGGGCCTTCCGTGGAGATGTAATGCATGACGCCGTGTTTGGTGGTAGCAGCCGAGAAGGTAGGTGTTGTGATGTCTGAGAACTCCAATAGAAGAGGAGAAAAATCGTCAGCCGGCGAGACAGCACTGGACAGCTTCATTGTGGCTGCGTCACTGCGCTCACATGACAAAGAGCCGAATGTCTCAGCGTTGACGAGTCGGCGGTTCCCCACGTCCACCAGGAGGCTGTTAGCGCAGTGAAAGTCAGCGCCTAAGAGGGGAGTAGACACTTTGGCCAACACAAAACTCCAGGTAAAACGCTGGTCAGCAAAACACAAACCCACAGTGCGCCTGCCGAAGGTAGCGATAGCACTGCCATTGGCAGCCTCAAGGGAGGGTCCTTGTTTCCCTGTTTTAATGTCTATTGCCAATACGGGCAGCACGCTCACCTGGGCACCTGTGTCACACAGAAAACGGCGGCCGGAGAGGGAGTCAGTGACGTACAGCAAGCCTGCAGAATGGCCGGCACCCACAGCTGCTAATGAGTGGCGGCCTGTGCGTTTCCCGACACACTGTAGTTGCATGGTGGTAGGCACTTCTTAGCTTTGTCCCCGAATTTCATATGGTAAAAGCACAACCCCGACGGCCTCACCCGTCGGGCCACAGCAGTAGCGGAGATGGAGAGTGGTTGGAACCCAAACTCATCCATGGTGGCTGTAAAACACTTCTTCCCAGCTGAGAAAAATATATCCGCTTCCTTGGCTAGCTGACGAAAGTCTGTTTTGATGGAATTAGCCATTGAAAAACGAACCTGGTCTGGTAACTGTTGCAGAAAAAGCTCTTTAAAAAGAAAACACGGCTGATGGTCGCCCAGCAAAGCTAGCATGTGGTCCATCAGTTCAGAGGGTTTCGTGTCACCGAGCCCAGGGAGAGAGAGGAGCTGGCGTGCACGTTCAGATTCAGACAAACAAAACGTATCTATGAGGTGCGCCTTCAAGGTAACATATTTGTGCTGTGCCGGTGGGTTTTCAATAAGACTCACCACTCTCGCTGCCGTTGAATTGGTTAAAGCTGCTACCACGTAGTAGTATTTGGTATGATCCACGGTAATATCCCTGAGGGCGAATTGAGCTTCAGCTTGTGCAAACCATGCGTTGGCATTTTGTTCCCAAAAAACGGGCAGCTTGAGTGAAACTGCGTTTGTTGTCATGTTCAAATGATCTCCGAAAACGTTCGAGAGAATGTCAGGGTCACCAATGTAGGAGTGACGGCAATAACTGGACGATGTAGTCGGTTTGCCGGTAGAAAAACAATCATGTGCTTTATTCTCACTCTCTGCATGCGTACTGACAACAACAACATTCATCCATCTTTGTCCCACTTATATCCCGTCATATCACCCGCTAAGCAACCTGGGTGATTGAGTAAACACAAACATATCAACAGTGCTTTGTACAGGCTGGAACGCCGTGAATTACGAATACTCTGCTCACTAACGAGCGGTCACTACAATGGCATGATTATAGCATAGCCTACGTTTCCCCAAAATGAACATTATAATGCATTAGCCAACAGAGCACATTTTGTAAGACGTCAACACGAGCTTACAGAAATTGAGATATTATTTTGCGCTACATAAATATCCAATTGATTAATTGATTGTCAGTCAACGCCATCAGACCTCGCTTTGGAATAAGGCGTCTGCTCAATGCCAAAAATGTAAATGTATATAACTGTACATATAATATTGATATTTATCTCATGTATATTCACTGTAATACCTGGCAATGTCTACATTGTTATACATTGTTATGCCACTATTTGCACTGGTTAGATGCCAAACTACATTGTGTTGTCTCAGTACCTGCACTCTGTTCAATGACAATAAAGTTTAATCTATTTTAATCTAATCGAATCTAATCTAAAATTGGTCCTGACTAACCTGTGCAAAACAAGATAATAGGGAGTAGATAACTGTAAGTGTATATTATACTGTAACTCTATACAGTTGAATAAACAGTTGATCACAGACACAGGGCATTGGAGATTGTTTTGCCTTTACCAGTAAGTAGTACCAAAAGTCAATGTTTGATTTCGGAATGTTTTTAACTCCGTCATCACGACTCACAAGGTAGGAGAGGGCCAGGAGTGTGGCCTGATATGCACTGGCTGGATCTTCAATCTTAGATATCCACAACAAGAGACTAGAATATTCTGTAACTCCACACGAACCTCAGGCCTGTCGGCACTCTACACTTGTCGGTAAAACGAGATGGGGTTGGTGGTGGGGGGGGGGGAGACTATGGAGGAATATAAAATGGTGTGAAATACTTCCTTAAGTAACACATCAACCCCCCTCTCCTGCCATAAATCCCCCCTGGCCACACTTAAGCTCAGACTCCCACAGTGAGTCCATCTTACAGCAGCCCTCTAGCAGAAGGCTTCTATTAGAGTCAGAGGAACTCCCTCAGCCTACGTACAGAACATGTACAACATACCACCAGGGCACCCACCATAGAATGTTGCGTTGAATGGGAGTGTCCAGTCTACTCATTCTGATAGGGTGCGTCTGCTGAGATCTATGCATCTCTGCCCCTGGTCTTGGTCCCTATGCCTTTTAGCTGCCTGGCCTCCAGACATGGCGTCAATATTGCTCTAATCGTTTCTGATGAGAAAGCCAGAAAACATCCAGGAAGGGCTGGGGTGTGGTTGTACCAGACACTCTAAGGGAGCCTGGCTTATTGACCAACCCCCTGTACAGCTGCCCAAAAGGCCTATTTAAGTTACCAAACTCACCCAGAAGGGCTCCTGTAACAACACAGAATGACTCACCCCCCCCCCCCCCAAATCCCCATCCATCAGCCCCCCCCCCCCAACCCCAACAACACCCCCCCTCTAGGGATGGCCCCAAATTATCTGCCTGGCCTCTGTGCCACTTCGGGTGGGCAGGGGATTCAGGGGATAACCTCACACAGATGGAAAAATACCAGTGCAGTTTTGGCTCCAGTGATCATCTCTGTTCACTGAGTCTGCGCTGATGATGTGTGCACATACGGCATAATATCAATGATATCATGATGTCAATATGGCTCAGTTTCAAAGACCACGAGAACAGCCATTGACTGGCTAGTGGTTTTTATGTGTATTTAGAGAAATCGTAAAGATAATCATAGATTATAATCATTATATCATAGAAAATATCGGTCCTCGAGTATATCGGTCCCCTATGGACAATAATTTCATAACAATTCACATCACAATTTGACCCAGATAGGCTACTGACTACAAAATGATTTTCATGAATTTCCATGAAAGTCTGACTACCTACTCCTCTCAATAGCAACCGAACATGTCAACAAGAAAACACACACTCAGCCACTCAGACCCTTAACTGTTACATGTGTTGTGGCCACCTTCTCTTTGAAAGGCATGAAACCCGATCAGCCCAGATGAGAATTCAGAGAATTTTGTTGTTTTCTGCAACCATACTAAACCTTAAATGACCTTATTTTGGACCCCTGAAAGAGGGCTATTCAGGTGCACAAGTGTGTATGTTTAAGACTGATGCCATGCTTTGTGAGTCAGCAGGTCCTGTATAGTATAGCTACATTTGTATTCAACCTTCTTTTTTTTGCAGGGAGCCCTGTACTATACACACAGTTTACAACATTGTCAACAAGGAGGTCCTCAATCCAGCAGTGAGGTGCACCACAACTAAAAGCGGATTTAGAGTCCCGAGGAACGAGTTAGGTAAGTGATGTTCTTGCATTACAATAATGAGGTTAGGTAACCTGGGTGTTTTTGCATTAAGTGTTTATACACAAAAGGTCCCTGATCTAAGGGACTTTAATAAGGTCCAGGCAACTTTTTGATATGCAATGATGAGTATTAAAACGAATCAAGCACTGGCATGAAGGTTGATTGCACAATCTGCTGTCTGCTGTTCCGGAAAAGGCAAGATCTATGAAAGAAGCCCACTTTAAATCTAAAAGATTTTAAAATTAAAGCTTTTTAACAAGCTTCTCTATATGTTTTCTGAACATCAAGTCTTTGTCAAACCGAATGCTAACCGTTTCTTTGGAGATTGATAAATCAAGGCAGTACAATGGTTTTTTTCTGATCTAGGCAATTTAACACATCATTTAAGACAAGTCGTGACGTTAGAATTATAAGGTTCTATCTCCATTTTTGGTCAAAATGTAGTTTTTTACATAATCTGATCCATTAGGTGTTTATTAATGCCTGTGTGGTGGTGGTTTAAATGTTGAAATGTTTTAGTTAGTAATTAATAAAATACTAAGGTTCCAAAACATAATGGAATGTAAAAACCTTGATGCTCAATATCTCTGAACTGCCCTAAACAGAGATAGAACCTTATAATGCTAAGCTCACGAAGTGTAGCTGCTGAGACTGTGCTATGACCAGGTCTAGACCAGACTGAGACTGTGCTATGACCAGGTCTAGACCAGACTGAGACTGTGCTATGACCAGGTCTAGACCAGACTGAGACTGTGCTATGACCAGGTCTAGACCAGACTGAGACTGTGCTATGACCAGGTCTACTGAGACTGTGCTATGACCAGGTCTAGACCAGACTGAGACTGTGCTATGACCAGGTCTAGACCAGACTGAGACTGTGCTACGACCAGGTCTAGACCAGACTGAGACTGTGCTATGACCAGGTCTAGACCAGACTGAAACTGTGCTACGACCAGGTCTAGACCAGACTGAGACTGTGGTACGACCAGGTCTAAAGCCAGATTGGTGCACATTTAGAATGGGAAGATAAAAAGAGTCTTAGGTGGGAGTTGTCCAGGGTCTCTAATACTTTGGAAAGGCAAGATAGCTTGGACATTTATCTAGGTCGGAGGGGTCACCACCTTTATGGAGAGGGAGCACATGGGCTGTCTTCCAAACCTTGGGGAGAGCGCCTTCAGTAACATTAAACATATGTGTCAGTGACCCTGCACAGGGGGGCCAGGTACTGGTCCAGGCCTGGTTCCTCAACAAAAGGACATCTGAAAGTTCTGTGGAATGGGGAGGATTAGTTTTATTCTTAATTCTAAGGTGTTTAATGGGGCCATGTTTGTCTGTCAGAGGTGTAAATATAGATGAGAAATGTTCTAGAGCCAAATCAGGGTGAGGTCTGCAGCTGATAAGGGATAGATTCGACCAGTAAAGATCATGTAAAAAAAAAAAACTTGCTCGCTAAAATGTTTCAAATGTATTTTTGTAAGGAAGGCCTATTTGTTAGAATGATGTCTAGCAGGGTGGATTTATCTGGATTCTTCAAGTTAGGCCATGTTGGTTTTGAGATTAACTGTGATAGTGACCATCGCACAGGTGTTTGATTCTATCTGAGGTTTCAGACAACCAGTATAGATTAAAATGACCTATTATTACTACTTACTTACTTACTTACTTACTTACTTTAGCCTTCTGGCATTTAAATGTAATAGTCCAAGACCATCTCTAATTTTTTAATCGGCTGGTGTTTCTAGGGTGGACGACTCCCCTGAGGCGTAGGTCAAGTTGCCAACCTGTACTGAAACTGGTTTTATTTGGATCTCCTTTCCTAATCCACCTCTTAGCTAGGTCCCATTGACCTTTACATTACATTACATTGCACATTACAAACACACATGCATCTGGGAGATTGGAAAAGCATGAGGTATGGAGAGATGAGATGAGATGAGATAACGTTTATTGCCATTATGCATACACATTAAGCATACACATATAGGAATTTGATTCGGCGTTACAGTAAGAGCATTTCTAAATGCAATGCAAACAAAACAACACAGGACAGACAGCAGTGCAGACAGAACACAACAAACTGTAAAACCATAGCTGCCATGTGCGGCGCTATAGCATGAGGAAAGGAGCATGTCGTAAAACAGTAGCTACAGTAAAACAGTAAAACAGTAGCTATGGTATGCAACATTTTAATGTTCACTACCCCCACCCCTTCCCTTTGATATGATGCTATGAGTAGCCAGTTGACCTCAACAAATGGTTGACATGCGTGGTGACATGCCAAGTGTGTTTACCAATAAATACTGGAAAACTCAATGAAGTCAGCAGATCCCTGGGACAGTAGTGTCTTTTGACAGCCAATGCTTTTTTTCATGGCTACTTCATGGTCAGATTAGTGTGTGTGTGTGTGTGTGTGTGTGTGTGTGTGTGTGTGTGTGTGTCTTTGTGACTATATGAACAGTGAGGCCTTGTATCAGCACGTTGCTCAAACAAAGGGGTACAGTATGAGGTGCGGGATGGGGTTAAACCAACCAAATCCCTCTCCACTGCCACTTGCTCCCCCAACCCCCCCCCCCCCCCCCCCCCCGTTCCCCAACTAAAATAGCAGTTGAGGGAGCATGAGAGGGGTCGCCAAATGATGACAGACATCCACCCCCTCCCCCCCCCCATCCCCGTCTTCCACCCCCTGTCTCTTTCAGCCCCCACCCCCCTCCCCCCCTCCACCACACTAATCAGGGCCATAGCTCTGGGGGATCCATGTCCTAGGGCCTGCTCCCAGGTCCCCGCCTGCCACAGCGCCAGCTGTCCTCGCCTCCCAGCAGACAGCTTTACTAAGATAAACTCTGGCAGAGACGGAGGGGCCCGGTTACCCTCCACCACACCACACGTGTCCCACAGGCCAGAGGGCTGGGGAAGGGAAGAGATGGGAGAAGAGGTGAAGAAAGGGATTGTGAAAGAAAGACTGGAGAGAGAGAGACAGAGAGGAGGGAGACTGGATCGAGAGAGATTGCACTTAGGGTGGAGCAATGCCTGGGACCATGTCTGGGTCTGGGAGAGGGTCTGGGTCTGGGAGAGCACTGTGGATCATTTGGCTGAGGATGGACAGAGAGCGTGCAGGGGACGGATGTTTTGCACCAATCAGCTTAATTGATTACAGGACCCTTAATCAATGCATTTAACCCCTTCACCCCTCCAGGGGCCACTCTGTGGCTGACACTGGGTTACTCCCAGCCTGACATTGATACATGTGTGTGTTTATATGCAAATGTGTGTCTCAGGTTACTATGGCAGCAAAATTAGAGTCAAAATAGATAATAACTTTTATTGTATTGTAAACCCAATTTTCCAGTGGTATAGATAATATAATTTGTGTTTTGGATTCATTCAGGTTTGGAGAGAAAATGTTAGAGGTCAGGTGCACTGATATTAACTCAGTATGTAGGCACATTCATACCAGATAGAGAGAGAGAGAGAGATGTGTTGGCAGACAGCGTTTTCTCCGGTGACAAATGCATCATTTTGTGGACTGGAGAGGGACACAGAGGAGGGAGACTGGATGGAGAGAGCTTCGATTTGGGGTGGAACAAGGGCTGGGGTCAGGTCTGGGGTCAGGTCTGGTTTAGGGGACAGATGTTTCACAGGGGACGCTGACTGGTAATAGGCCCTCAGCTTGACTGATCATAGGACTAAGGAGGGTTGAGCTTTATTATTATTATTATTATTATTATTATTATTATTATTATTATCATTATTATTATTATTATTATTATTATTTATGAATATAAACCTGGATCCAGGTTTATATTCATAAATAATAATACTAATAATACTAATACTACTACTACTACTACTACTACTACTACTACTACTACTACTACTACTACTACTACTACTACTACTACTACTACTAATAATAATAATAATAATAATAATAATAATAATAATAATAATATTTTGAATAGCGTTTGTCTCGGTACTCAAAGACGCTACATTTCAAGACTGGAACAAGAATAGATAGATAAATAAAAAGTTAAACAAAAGCACAGTCAGTATAAACAACAATACAAGTAGTTAAAGATTAAAAACAAGTTAAAAGATGCGTTTTGAGGGATTGTTTGAAGGAGGAGATCATTTATGACAGGAGTTCTACCCTGTCAGCCTGATGTAGAGAAGGTCTCTGTTCTACATCAGGGTGACGTCAGGGTGGAACTCCTGTCCACAAAATGGTGACTGCCAAGGTCGATACAGAAAAGCTAAATACAAATGGAAAAACGCTTTTAAAACGTGCTAATGTGTATGAACCATGTCTTTGTGTCTGACAAAGGGATCAGACAGATTTGGCAACCCTGTGGTATCTATATAAAGAGTCCAGTGACTGCAGGCCACCAACTATCTCACCAATCTTCTCAGGGATTTAGCGGTCCGGGACACACAACGCTGGTTGACATGACTGAGGATTTACTCCCTCATTCATAGGAACGCCATCGCTTTAGTGCTGTATCAAGGAGAAAAAAGAAAAAAGATGTGTAAAATCCGAGGGCTATGTGTATATGGTTTTACTGTCATGTTGATGTCCATAATACAGCTCTGAATATCCTGTTATACAATGGGAGTGTTAGTTAATATACTGTTATACAATGGGAGTGTTAGGGGCAGGTAGACTGTTATACAATGGCAGTGATTGGGACAGGGAGACTGAGGCCCAATCAGCTCAAAGTAACGTCCAACCAAAGTTAGAGTGAGTTAATTTGAGTCAATTTGGCCATGCAATTGTTCACTTCTGAATGTTGACAAATACACATTTCCCACAGAACTACAAACACAATTATATTAGAAATCTAATCTAATCTAATATCAACTCTGTCATGTGTTTGCTATATTTCATTTTGCGAGTAGTGTTTTTCAGTATGCCAATTTTTTTGATATCATGACATCCACTCATAGATATCACCTTGCTTTGATTAGCCAGTAGATTACTCCCACAGTGAGGCCCCCAAATCATCCCTTCCACCTTCGTCACCTCTAATTGCTCATTTGGGACTCATCGTGTGGCAGGTCCTTCAAAGATAATTGTCAGGATCCATTTCAGTGTGTCCGAGCGCTGGTTCAAAAGGTTCTTCTCAGGGGATCATATGAGATCTGGGGTGACCTAGCAAGCCTCCAGCCCCATTGGTCGGTCATGGGTAAATGATTAACAGTGTTCCGGTAGTGACGGGGTCTGTCTGACCTGACCTTTCCACATGGCTGTATTTGTGGTGGTGGTAAGTACCGGGTATTAGCAGCACTGTGGCATGGTAGTGCCCAGACAGCTGCACTCTTATCCCCCACGCCTTATCTGCAGGGCTGAGGGGCCTGTGATCTGGGATTGAGACTGGGGGCCAGAGGGATGGTGACAGTGGGCGAGGGCCAGGGAGATGGTGGCAGAGGACCAGGGGGATGAGGGAAGAGGGCCAGGGCGATGGGGGTGGATGGGGAGGCGGATGGTGACAGAGGGCAAGGGGGATGGGGGCAGAGGACCAGGGGGATGGGGGTGCCGACACAAGCACGAGTTTGTAAATCATGGGATAATAAATCTTCACTCAAAGGACACCCATTGAGACTATAATTGCATTTTATGTACAGTTTAATTGCATTTTATGTACATTTTATGTGCAGTCAAGACACATGACTGTTTCTCTCATGAAGGACCTATGCTGACCTTTAATCACCCTAATCTTTTACCTCAGGTTGTATTTAACTGCTTTATTTTACTTCGTACTTGATCTCAACTAAATACAATATGCATACAAACGTTGTAGGCAGCTATGCTGCATCACTTCAGTTAGGACGTTGCAACACAGCCCTTCTAAAGATGACCATAGATTCTCTGGAGGCATGGGCATCCCCCTCACCCCCCCCCCACACACACACACACCTCATCCTCTGCCCCCTTCCCCCTCGCACTCTGCCCCCATCACCCTCCCCCTCTCCCTCCTCCCCCATACCCCTGGCCCTGGCCCTCTAGCGCTATAACCCTCACCCTCTGCCTCCACCCCCATCCCCCTGGTCCTCCACCCCCATCCCCCTGGTCCTCCACCCCCATCCCCCTCCTCCTCTGCCCCCATCCCCCGATCCTCTGCCCCCATCCCCCTCCTCCTCTGCCCCCATCACCCTCCTCCTCCACCCCCATCCCCCTGGCCCTCCACCTCCACCCCCCTGGTCCTCTGCCCCCATCCCCCTGGCCCTCTGTCACCATCCCCCTCCCCCCTCCGGTGTCGTCGGTGGCCTCTGCTCCGCAGGGAGCGAAGGGCCTAAGTGAGTAGGTAAGTATATCGAGGCACACTGACTGATCCATGTGGAAAATAGTTTGGTTCGAGGCGTCAAGAGCAGAGGAATCAAATTAAATCACTCCACACCTGAGCTGTGTCTGCTGAAAAGAGATTAAACGCTTCAGAGAACAAATGCTTCAGGGAAGAAGACTGTCATCTGACTTCAATTTCCCTCTCCCTCCTGCACAATACAGCTTTCTCCTCCTCGTCATCTCACTCAAAGGTTAATCTTGGCCGACACCGACCGCGTTACCGCTCCGCTCCTCTGGTGTGTTCGGCCACAGAGGCTTTAGGCCGTGTTCAATCGAAAGCGGTTGCACACTCTCCGCAGCGAGACACCTCCGATGCAATCGAAAAAGCCAAATCGAATTGATAAGCAGTGACCATACTTCATAATTGTTCTACCCTCAAATATTGTTTTGCACAATGTTCTACAAACACTCTACAAATGCTCCATTCACGCTTTTCAGGGTTTAATGAGATAGAAACCAATGAACATTAGATTACTTGATTATTTGTATAAATGGACTGACTTATATATAGCGCCTTATTCCAAAGAGCTTTACAATGGCCTCTCATTCATGCATTCACACACACATTCACACACCAATGGCGGCAAGCTACCATGCAAGGCGCCGGCCTGCTCGTTGGGAGCAATTTGGGGTTCAGTGTCTTACCCAAGGACACCTCGACATATGGCCAGCCGGGGTTTGAACCTCCGATCTGCCGACCGTGTGATCATTAGACGCCATTAGACGATTAGACCAGTGTTTCTCAACCCTCTCCTCGGGGCGCCCCAGCCGCTCCACATATTTGATCTGTTCCACCACCAGCTCACCTGATTCTACTAATCAAGTATAAATCATAGCTTTGTACTTGATCAGTTGAATCAGGTGAGCTGGTGGTGGAACCAGCTCACCTGATTCAACCCCTAATTGCTCCAGGGTCGCCTTTTATGGCTCTGACCCCTTGTCTAGACTCCTCGGGGCGCCCCAGCCGCTCCACATATTTGATCTGTTCCACCACCAGCTCACCTGATTCTACTAATCAAGTATAAATCATAGCTTTGTACTTGATCAATTGAATCAGGTGAGCTGGTGGTGGAACCAGCTCACCTGATTCAACCCCTAATTGCTCCAGGGTCGCCTTTTATGGCTCTGACCCCTTGTCTAGACTCCTCGGGGCGCCCCAGCCGCTCCACATATTTGATCTGTTCCACCACCAGCTCACCTGATTCTACTAATCAAGTACAAATCATAGCTTTGTACATGATCAGTTGAATCAGGTGAGCTGGTGGTGGAACAGATCTATGATTTGTACTTGATTAGTAGAATCAGTTTTACAGTTTGTTGTGTTCTGTCTGCACTGCTGTCCTGTTGTTTTGTTTGCATTGCATTTGTTTAGAAAAGTAGAAATGCTCATACTGTAACGCCGAATCAAATTCCTATATGTGTATGCTTAATGTGTATGCATAATGGCAATAAACGTTATCTCATCTCATCTCATCTCTCATCAGGTGAGCTGGTGGTGGAACAGATCAAATATGTGGAGCGGCTGGGGCGCCCCGAGGAGAGGGTTGAGAAACACTGGTAGACGATCATTAGACCTCCTGCGTCACAGCCGCCCCTGGTATAGATGATGGGGCATTTACTCAGACTCATTATACCAGGGACTTTTAACGATACAAGGTGACATAAGACCACATCCTTTGGCTGGCATATAATAAATGCACCCAACAAAATGCACCTTCAGTTCATACTGATTCATTCTGGACAAACACACGGAAATGCTCACACACAGCATCGTTTCAACCTAGTCAGGATGCACATGTCAGGTATGAAATCAAATCCAAATCAAATCAAGTTTTATTTGTATAGCGCATTTCTCACAAAATGTGACCCAATGCGCTTCACGTGATGACAGAACACACAGGCCAGCAGGCAAGGGCAAAAAACCTGTACACTGTGCATTCCCTTGCAGCCCTCTACTCATAGAGCGACTACTACCAGTTTGCCTACCAGCACACAGCAGCGTGTGTTGTTATTATGTTGTGTTGTGAGTTTTTTCCTTGTTGTCGGAACTGCTTTGTCCAGCACGGTACAGATCCTGGTGCAGGTCCTGGTCCTGGTACAGCCTGGTACAGCCTGGTCCTGGTACAGCCTGGTCCTGGTACAGCCTGGTCCTGGTACAGCCTGGTCCTGGTACAGCCTGGTCCTGGTACAGCCTGGTACAGCCTGGTCCTGGTACAGCCTGGTCCTGGTACAGCCTGGTCCTGGTACAGCCTGGTACAGCCTGGTCCTGGTACAGCCTGGTGCAGGTACAGCCTGGTACAGCCTGGTACAGCCTGGTCCTGGTACAGCCTGGTGCAGGTACAGCCTGGTCCTGGTACAGCCTGGTCCTGGTACAGCCTGGTCCTGGTACAGCCTGGTCCTAGTACAGCCTGGTCCTGGTACAGCCTGGTCCTAGTACAGCCTGGTGCAGCCTGGTCCTGGTACAGCCTGGTCCTAGTACAGCCTGGTCCTGGTACAGCCTGGTCCTAGTACAGCCTGGTCCTGGTACAGCCTGGTCCTAGTACAGCCTGGTGCAGCCTGGTCCTAGTACAGCCTGGTGCAGCCTGGTCCTGGTACAGCCTGGTCCTGGTACAGCCTGGTCCTGGTACAGCCTGGTCCTGGTACAGCCTGGTCCTGGTACAGCCTGGTCCTGGTACAGCCTGGTA
>NC_137677.1:51774149-51791649 GCF_963989245.1 Nansenia antarctica | reverse complement strand
TGAGAAGAGAGAGAGCAGTGACATCCTGAGATCACAGAAAATTCACTAAAAAGAAAAAATACACACTAAGCAATGAAGGGCAATGGTCAAGCTATTGTCTTTCATCCTTGATTTACGATCTACCTGATCGCTCTGTAGCTTCAGAAATGCTAGCTCCTGTTCTCACATATACGCAGATCTTTCGATGATTTTAGATTGTTGTGGTAGAACATGATCTTTAGGGGGGGGGGGTGTGGTGGGCAGCGTGACCACAGACATGTCAGTGGTGAATGTGTGAGGAGACGACCGTCTCTCTTTTGCCTTTGAGTGATTGACCCTCCCCATGCCTGCCTGGTCAGGGCATCGGTATCTGGCTTTAACTCACGTTGGCATGAGCAACCTCTCAGACTGGGGCATCAAAGAGAACGCAGAAGCTCCGAAAACAGCTGCCCATCTTTTTTTAAATTGACAGAGATTACATTTGTAGCTCAGTTTATCTTTTTTTTTTTTTTTTTTTTTTTTTAAGAGCCAGATGAATCCCAGTTTAAGCTAGGTGAGACAAGGGAAGCAGCTCAGAGAGAAAGAATGCGGGAGGGTTTGGAGTGGGGGAGGAGGGGAGGAGGGGAGGAGGGGAGGAGGGGAGGAGGGGAGGAGGGGACGAGGGGAGTAAACAGCATGTCTCGACCTCCTGAAATCATTCGTCTTTCAGTTTGAAGACAGGCAGTGGGACACTGTTTCCAGGAAAGTTGGATCAGTACCGCACTAGCAGTGAATCATTTGTCTTTCTAATTTAAAGACACTGTCACTGTGTTTCCAGGAAAGTTGGGGCCAATCCACAAAGGCACTTTCTTAGCAATTTTACTGAGCATCTTTACCTAGAATAGTAAACCCCCTCTTCTTGGGTATGTGGTGGCGGTACAGAACCTGAGATGCACACACACACAAACCAGAACACACGATGATGTTTGAAGCTGATGTTTGAAGCTGATGTTTGAAGCTGATGTTTGAAGCATGATGTTACAGGAGGTTTAACCTAGAGAGAGACTGAATGCTGAAATTGAAGCGATAGAGAGATAGACAGGGGTGAGAATCTGACCTCAGGAAAGAACGATGGGTGAAGAAGTCATAGGAAGGAGAGCCCTATCAGCTACAAGGAGAGAGGGGGGGGGGGGGGGAGAAAGAAGAGGGTAACTTGTAGAAGAAGAAGAAAAAAAAGGAAAATAGTAAAAAAAAAAAAAAGAGGGAGCGAAGAACAGAGGAATTTAAATCAGTGAGAGGGAAAGTTTTTTTTGTTTTGCAGCCTTTGCCTCCATATACGGTCAAAGCATGGCTGAGTAATCAGTGGGCAGAGAGGAGTGTGTGGGCTGGAACTTAGAGAGTTGGAGAGAAAGAGAGAGAGAGAGAGAGAGAGAGAGAGAGAGAGAGAGAGAGAGAGAGAGAGAGAGAGAGAGAGAGAGAGAGAGAGAGAGAGAGAGAGGGAAGGGGTGAGGAGAGGAGAGGATATGGTTGTGAAGCGTTGTGTGTTTGGGACACTGGGGACTTCCACAGGGAGTGGATCACACACACACACACACACACATCCCTGGTCGACAGAGCGAGACAGTCAAGGCACAAGAAGGACCAGAGGGCTTATCAGGGCAGGACTGCTAACAGCTGCAGAGCGTGAGTAGCCATTATTACAGTGTGCCATCACACACGCACACACACACACACACACACACACACACACACACACACACACACACACACACACACAGGGGATGCTGCAGGCAGGGCAGCGTGGTGCCGACAGCTGAAGGTGAGGTGATGAATGGGTCAGAGCAGAGTGACATGGTGAGTGTTGGTATGTGACAGGGCGAAGGTCTGCTGTCTCTCATGAGTGACTGGAGTTATTCATATCCCTCTCCTCTGTCACCCACTCCATCTGATACCAGGAACACACAGACAGACAGGCAGACAGGCAGACAGGCAGACAGGCAGGCAGGCAGGCAGGCAGACAGACAGGCAGACAGACACGCAGACAGACAGGCAGACAGGCAGGCAGGCAGGCAGACAGGCAGACAGGCAGGCAGGCAGACAGACAGGCAGGCAGGCAGGCAGACAGGCAGACAGACAGACAGGCAGGCAGGCAGGCAGGCAGACAGGCAGGCAGACAGGCAGGCAGACAGACAGACAGGCAGGCAGGCAGACAGGCAGGCAGACAGGCAGGCAGACAGACAGACAGACAGACAGACAGACAGACAGGCAGGCAGGCAGGCAGACAGGCAGGCAGACAGACAGGCAGACAGGCACACACACAGACAGACAGACAGACAGGCAGACAGACAGGCACACAGACAGACAGACAGACAGACAGGCAGACAGGCAGACAGGCAGACAGGCAGACAGGCAGACAGACAGACAGACAAACAGACAGACAGGCAGACAGGCAGGCAGACAGACAGACAGACAGGCAGGCAGGCAGGCAGGCAGGCAGGCAGGCAGACAGGCAGGCAGACAGGCAGACAGGCACACAGACAGACAGACAGACAGGCAGACAGACAGACAGACAGGCCAATGACAAAACCATTACAGAGGGACGGAAAGGAATATCTGACAATGAAGCGCAGAGGATAACAAATATGTTGGATGTGTCCATGTGTTATGTTGTATTTTGATGCCTTCACATCCTGATCAAGATTCCGATTTTTTGACCTCACCATTTTTGAGAGAGGAGGATGCCACTTTCATTTGTTTTTGTTTTCTGAGTTGAAAATGACGTTAGTCTGCATCTCACCTGGGATGGTTTGCTTTTTAAAATTATTCAAATGTTTAAACTGTACTTACCCTCAATGCCTAAACAAAGGGCTTTTTTTACGGGTTAGGGTTAGGGTTAATGTTACTTGTGCCTTCAACACTGAGCGAACGAGCTCTTTGTGGATGGCCATCGTTCTCCCTGCTCCTACTCGACATCCGTAAGCAGATATCATTGTTTTTTAAAAGGGGCAAACAGACAGCGCTCTCTTCCATGGCCGCTTCTGTGAATCCACCAGAGTTGAGGAGTTGAAAAGCTACTTAGCTCAGGCATTCCACACATGTATCATATGAGAATGACTGGAAAGACAGCACCGACCACCGGCATGCACGGTTCAACTTCTCAGACTGTAAGTGGATCTCTGTTAGTCTAAGTAGAGGTGAAATGGTTTAAATATATCTCAACAGATTGATTGTTGAACTTTTGGCTGCTGCTGGACTTGGCATAACAAAGTTGTGATCCTGTGGTAGACACAAGTCCCTGCATCAGTCACACCTGCAACTCTACTGATGCAAACAGCTGTGGACCAACTCCAGACATCTGTGGGCAAGTGACATTCCCTAACCTCTCTCTCTCTGTTTCTCTATTTCTCTTTCTCTTTCTCTTTCTCTTTCTCTTTTTTTCTCTCTGTCTCTGTCTCTGTCTCTGTCTCTCTCTTTCTCTATTTCTCTCTTTCTTTCTCTCTCTGTCTCTCTCTCACTCTGTCTCTCTCTGTCTCTCACTCTTTCTCTCTCTCTCTTTCTCTTTCTCTTTCTCTCTCTGTCTCTCTTTCTCTCTCTCTCTCTCTCTCTCTCTCTTTCGCTCTCTTTCTCTCTCTCTCTCTCTCTTTCTCTCTCTCTCTCCCTCTCTCTCTCTCTCTCTCTCTCTCTCTCTCTCTCTCTCTCAGGTTAGAGGGGTGTGAAAGTTCCTGTGTCAAGATGACAGAGCGTTATGACTGCCACTACTGTAAGGAATCCCTGTTTGGGAAGAAGTATGTCCTCAGGGAGGAGAATCCCTACTGTGTCAAATGCTACGAGAGCCTGTACTCCAACAGCTGTGAGGACTGCAAGAAGCCGATTGGCTGCAACACCAGGGTAAGAATAGATGCACACACACACACACACACACACACACACACACACACACACACATTGTGACAAGCACTGTGTTAACTTCTTCTACTCTTCCCCCCATGAGCATTATCAGAGCATGCAGAGAGATTCGGAGTCAGCCTCGCTCTAATTGTCCCTCTGGTGTCCCCGTAGGACCTGTCCTATAAGGACCGTCACTGGCATGAGGACTGTTTCCAGTGCTTCCAGTGCAAACGCTCTCTAGTGGACAAGCCCTTCTCCACCAAGGATGAGCAGCTGCTGTGCACTGAGTGCTACTCCAACGAGTACTCCTCCAAGTGCCATGAGTGCAAGAAGACCATCATGCCAGGTGAGGAAAGGTTGATTGAAAGGTTGGAGGTGATTGAACAGTCTTTGGATGTCTACATTCCCATTAAACCCTTGGGATTGGTTCTTCCCAGAGAAACTCTATCCTCTGGAGCCACTCTGCTCTCCAGAGGTCTTTGAACACAAACTCTTTCTTTCTTTCCGAGTTTGTTTATATTTATTTAGATTTTCAGAGAGCATCTTTGGCTGACACTCGCCTGAGTGTGCGTGTGTGTGTGTGTGTGTGTGTGTGAGAGAGAGAGAGAGAGAGAGAGAGGGAGAGAGAGAGGGAGAGAGAGAGAGAGAGAGGGAGAGAGAGAGAGGGAGAGGGAGAGAGAGAGAGAGAGAAAGGGATAGAGTTACACAACACGTTCTAGCCTTATTCCTAGCCCAAATTACAAATTCTCTCCCCTCTCCTTTCCTCCTCTCTTTTCTCCTCTTTCTCCCTCACGTGAACCTCTTCTCGCCACTTGCATTTACCTATCTCCATATTCCTCCGTTCCCTCATCTTCCTTCCCCCTGCTCTCTCTATCCTCCAGGCTCCAGGAAGATGGAGCACAAGGGGAACAGCTGGCATGAGACCTGCTTCACCTGCCAGCGCTGCCAGCAGCCCATAGGCACCAAGAGCTTCATCCCCAAGGAGAACAACAACTTCTGTGTGCCCTGCTACGAGAAGCAGTTTGCCATGCAGTGTGTGCATTGCAAGAAGGTGGGCACCACAAGCACCGCACACTAGAGTAGAGCGTATGAAACGTCACTTGTGTACGGTAACTCTTTGAAAGGGTTTCTGGGGGTGGCGGTGGTGCCAGGTTGTTGTAGATGATTTTCTCTCTTTCTATAGTGCATAACTACTGATGTGTTGACTTGCCCATAATCAACACTAGCAGATATCCTATACTATGTTTTTCAAGGATGTGTGTGTATGCATTGTGTGTGCTAGTATAAACCTATCTCTCTCTCTCTCTCTCTCTCCCTCTCCCCCCCCCCCCATAGTCCATCACTACTGGTGGTGTGACCTACCGTGAGCAGCCCTGGCATAAGGACTGTTTCCTGTGCACTAGCTGCAAGCAGCAGCTGTCTGGCCAGCGGTTCACCTCCCGGGATGACTTTGCCTACTGCCTCAATTGCTTCTGCAACCTGTATGCCAAGAAGTGTGCCTCCTGCACCACCCCCATCAGCGGTACTTTATCTATCCAATCTATCCAATCCATCGATCTAGATGAGTGGAGGCTGGTGGAGGTAGAAATCAGAGGACGGGCTTGTAATGCATGGAAAGGAGTGAGGAATGGTATCTTCCACGTGTTTGATACCATTCCTCATTCCATTCCATGCTTTCTATTTCCACAAGCCTCCACTGACCTATCGTATCTATCTTCATCTGTCAGCCAATGAATTCATCATCTAGGGGTAGTAAACATATCCTCAACAGAGTACAGTACAGGCCAGTCTCTTTCTACCTTGATTCAGGTGTCTCCTCCCCCTGTGGTACTAACAGGGTTCCCACACCTTCTGAAACATCAAATTCAAGCACCTTTCAAAGACTTTCAAGACTCAATTCCCTCACATTCAAGGACCCACCACGGCATAGTTTGAGACAGATCTAGATTAGAATTGATATACTATAATAATTTATATAATTCAAGAGAGAATGAATTATGAATTTGAATGTGTGAACACTAGATGGTCTCTTGCCTTCTCTACCACAGCACAGCAAAACAATATATTGTGACATATGTGTAAAGTTAAGCAATACAGACACTTATTTACTAGTTGACGAGCTAAGTAAAAAAATGTTTTATGTATAAAATATTCTTTTTTTAGAGAGAGAGAGAGAGAGAGAGAGAGAGAGAGAGAGAGAGAGAGAGAGAGAGAGAGAGAGAGAGAGAGAGAGGGGGGGGGGGAATTCAAGCACTTTCAATGACCCATGTCTATTTTCAAAAACTTTTAAGACCTTGATTTTTTTTTCTCTAATTCACAACCTTTCAAGGATTTCAAGGACCCGTGGGGACCCTGTACTAATGTCTTGGCCCTCTGTCTCAGGTCTGGGTGGCAGCAAGTACATCTCCTTTGAGGAGCGGCAGTGGCACAACGACTGCTTCAACTGCAAGAAGTGCTCCGTGTCCCTGGTGGGGCGAGGCTTCCTTACCGAGCGTGACGACATCCTGTGCCCAGAGTGTGGCAAAGACATCTGAGCGGATGGCAGCGAGTGGCCGACAAACCTGATTGGATGGCAACGTATCGACCAGGAAGGAACCGCGATGAGGAAACCCTGGCAAAAAGCAGAGCATAGCTACAACAACCTAGCATGACAATCAATGTCCAGTACATTTGACATGCAAGCACAAGCTACTAAGCTACAGCTAACCAAATATGCTATTTGAGTGAAAGAAATATTTGACTACGATATTATTTTGACTATTATTCAACTTTAATGAATGCAACAGCAAATGCTGCTTTCTGCATGCACTGGCTTGAGTATCAGTTTGAGGTTTTGTGCATGAGCGTCTACTGTAAGCTATTATATACAGCCAAAAATATATTCAGAGTTTATGGATTTAAGCTTTTAAATGTCTAGAGATATGAAAGCACACAAATGTCAGAGTGACAAAGTAAATGTGAAGTCTCAAAATGTGAACTAACACACAGGGCCAGATTTACTAGGCATTTGTCCAAGTTCCCAGTCATTTAGACAGGAATAAGCCCAAGAAAAAGAAGAAAAAAGAACATAAAGGTTTATAGAAAGAAGTAAAGTGTAAATAAAGAGAGTTTTATTGTTACGCTTTGTTTAATTCTTTATTTTCATTCTGTCCTGAAGTCTGCTGGTTCTGGTGCAAATGCTTTAGTGAATCTAGCTCTCTAACTAATGCAGAGACACACAATAATGTCTGTATCAGTCATTTTCTGGAACGAATGCAATGAAAAGTCTGTCTAAAATTCTAATAAAGAACGTTAAAAAGACCAATCCCTGTCTTGATCTCCTGTGACTGACAGCATATGACCAGAACTCACTGATGATGCTGTCCTATGAGGGTGTGGCTCTGGCTCCATCTAAAGGTTGAATAGAGCAATTACCATTTCAGACAGGACAAACACAGCAACTCTACTTCCTTATTTAACTTCAATGCACACATTAAAGGTCCCATATTATGAAAAACTCACGTTTTCAGTGCTTGTGCACATACATTTAGGTCTCTGATGTGCCTACTAACACACAAACTGTGAAACCAACCAACCCAGTCAGTTTTTTGCGGGCTGCCTATTTCAGAAAACATGCGATTCAACAAGCAGGGTTCCCACACCTTCTGAAACATAAAATTCAAGCACTTTCAAGACTCAATTCCCTCAAATTCAAGGACCCAACACGGCATAATTTGAGACAGATCTAGATGAGAATTTATATAGGAACTATCCACTCACAGACAACAATTAAAAAGAGAGGCTTGAATGTGTGAACACTAGATGGTCTCTTGCCTTCTCTACCACAGCACAGCAAAACAATATATTGTGAAATATGTATAAAGTTAAGCAATACAGAGACTTATTTACTAGTTGACAAGTAAAAAGTAGAAATATTTTGAATATATATATTTATTTTTTTAGAGAGAGAGAGAGAGGGGGGGGGGGATTCAAGTACTTTCAATGACTATTTTCAAAACTTTTTAAGACCTTGATTTTTTTTCTCTCAAATTCACAAACTTTCAAGGATTTCAAGGACCTGTGGGAGCCCTGAACAAGCCATTCAGATTTGCCGTCCCATCCTACATAAAATGGGGTCTCGTCGAATTATAGCGCCCCCCCATCTGAGTATACTTGCCAATGCCTGCAACAACAAAAAAAATCTAAGATATTTGTTTTGAGGACCCCAGAAACCTATATAACTTATTGAAAAAAGAGTATAATATGGGACCTTTAAGGTTTCATACCAGAAAAACCCACACAAGCAAACATCTCAATACAACCTGTCTACGTGGTGCATCTGTGTCTGTCATGTGGAACATGATGAACATGTGTGTGTCATACATGTGGAGCATGATGAACATGTGAGTGATACATGTGGAGCATCAAATCAAATCAAATCAAATTTTATTTGTATAGCGCATTTCTTACAAGATGCAACTCAATGCGCTTCACACAATGAACATTTTCAGTCAATCAATCAATCAATCAATACTGAGAGAGCCGCGAGCAGGCAAAAGTAAAAACCTGTACACTATGTAGCCAGGAAAATTCCCTTGCAGCCCTCTACACATAGAGCATGATGAACATGTGTGTGTCATACATGTGGAGCATGATGTACATGTGTGTCATACATGTGGAGCATGATATACATGTGTCATATGAGGAACATGATGAACATGTGTGGCACAGAACTGATCCTCTGCTCAACAATAATGTTTAGCCCATTCTAAACAACACATCTCTATCTGCAACCTTATACCTAATAAAGACCCCCTCCACCCCAGGTTCCGCCGATCCCTGTTCAAGTACCTTCAGCCCCCTTCCTCTTAAAGGAATTTGATACACCAAGACATTTGAAGTCATTATCCCGGTCATTTATGGAAGCTCTTGAAGTAGACGGCATGAATCGAACACTCTCACACTCGTCACATAAATAGACTGCATAGAACAGCATACAATGTTCTGCTATTGGACATTATACAAACATACAAATATTGCTTTCCAGTGTCCTTGAGTCAGTTTAGTCCTGGTTGATCCTGGCTCCCAGAGGTGGGACCCTGGGTAGGGGCAGGCTGCTGACTGTAAAGGCACTTGGGGGTCGGGGATTAGGGGAGGGGGGTTACAGAAGAGCTCTGGGGTCCATGGGGGCCCTGGTATGTGGTCTGATCTGGTCCAACCCTTTCTCTGCAAGGACCAGGGGCCTCATCTATAAAACTGTGCAGAGTATTCACATGATTCACAGGAAGTGCTTATGCACAAAAACATTCTAATTCATAACACAGTGCGTATGCACGACACATTCCACAGCAGTTTCCCTTTATAAATCAGAATCAACTCTAGATTTTGCGCACGTGAGCAAGCGTCTTGTCCCACCATTTTAACACCCATAGTTGCCTATAAATGGTCAGTGAAACGCCCCTAATTAATATTCATCCATACTGACTGCATGACGACAAATCCCAACAGAAAGTTAAAAAAAATTGAATGTCACCCAGTGAAATTCTACACAACAGTTCTGCGCAACGAACACGTGATAACAATACGACATTGCACTCGTACCTGTCCGACTGAGGCATCGAAAACGGCATCAGTTTAAATGTAATTTGTCCTACTATTTACCTTATTTTTTATGAGAATACATTTCATAACATGCAAGTTTTGGTTAACACTTACAGATCCAATTAATATGATTCCTGATGGGAACTGTACAACACATTTGAGGGGTTGTTTTGTAAAAAAAAAAAAGAGATCTCATCTCATCATTCATCATTATTATTATTATATTATATTATTATTATTATTATTAATCATTCATCATTATCATTATCATTATCTCATCATTCATCATTAGGAGATATTATCCTAAACCATGTTATTTTGTGTGCACTCCAGGGAACATATTCAAATATAATACTTGAGGTCATTTCATTCAATTCATTTTACACACGTCACTCGAGTTTCATCCTTCTGCCATCGGAGTCTCATTTGCTCATTTCTCCAGGTTATGTTGCGTACGCATGGGTCAAAGTGTCCGTGGTGGGCCACACATTCTCCCCACCAAGTTAGTTTGTTAGGAATCCCCAAAGTAGGCTTAGAAAGTGGCGTACGCCTTCTTTTGTGCGTACGCAACATTTATAAATGAGGCCCCAGAGCTGCTCTCACCAGGGAGACGGTAGGGAGATGACAGAGAGGGGCAGGACTGTGAAAGAGGGCCCCCTTTGCCCTCTCAAGGTAGGGACCTCTCTGGTGTGTCGCAGCTCTGATGAACACACAGCGGGAGTGACATACTCAGTCACGGGAAGTGTGTGTGATGGGGTGTGGGGGTAGGGGGGGAGGGCACAGAACAACCCTGCCATGCTCTCTGTAGAGAGGTGAGGTCCAGTCTCTCTGGCAGGTCCACTGTTAACAGGTCAGGCGTCAGGGCCACTTCACATGCTGGATCCTTTTCTTCGCTTCCGGAGACGTCGACTCACCCTGCGGAGACGGAGGGGAAAAGCTCTTTAGACAACCTTCCAAGCGCTGGCCGTGACAACCAGTACTGCATATATACACACACCATCTGTGTAGCCCTATGTCATAGCTCCAAAAACAGATGCAGATCAAATTGCTGAAACACACGTAAGTTCAGGTCATAAATAAGTAGTGTGTGTGTGTGTGTGTGTAAATGAGGTTGCATACCAAGCTGTTCCCCTCTCTTTTCAGTTTCATCACTGAGGGAGAGGACGGTCCCCCGTTCCCCGCGGGACTGCTGTGGGGGCTCCCAGGCCCGCTGACCGCGGCGTGGGAGGACGAGGAGGTGGTGGTAGAGGATGAGGATAAGGGCGGAGTGGCGGTACTGGACAGCTTACGTATGGGGTTGGAGAGGTTCTTGGAGGGAGGGGGCTTTAGTCTGTCAGTGGCTCCTGATGCTGTGGCTACTTCGGCCTTCTTCAGTCTGACTGGGCCGGCGTTAGAGGAGCTGCCGTCAAACACAATCAAGGGCCTCTTCCTGTTGTCATTGACGGAGCTGCAAATCATCCAGGGGAAAGAGCCGTCAAAACTTCTGAGTGTAAGGGCCTTTAAATGTGGGTATGATCTCTTTAAGGACCATAACTAATATCTATGAGCAATAACAAATCAACTGTGCTGGAGAGACCGAGACCCACAAACGTCCATGTCATCAAATACCTATGTGGAGAACGCCGCTCTGTTCACTCTGAGACGGAACAAAGAGTGAGCGAGATGGTTGGTGGTTTTCAAGACAAGGATTCTCCCTGTGGACAACATCTTCTTACCTGCGTGATTGTACTCCCGCCGGGCTCTGTCGCGCTCCGGACCGCTCCATCCTCCTGCCCCAGCGGCTGTTGGGCAGCGGTCTCTGCGGGAGAGGGATGACGTGCCGCAGGTAGAGCTCCGTGAGTCTGTCGCGGCTCTCGTCATCTCCGGAGCTGATCTTTCTCTGTAGAAACACAAGTTAGCCAGCCTCGCTGCTACCATGTCACACTCCCATCAGCATCAGACAGCAGCTGTCACTGACGATCCATTCATTCATTCATTGCCTTGCGTGTGTGACAGCTCGTGAGCTTAGAATGATACGGTTCTATCTCCGTTTAGGGTAGTTCAGAGATATTGAGCGTCAAAGTTTTGACATTCCATTATGTTTTGTGAGATGGAACCTTTGTATTTTATGAATTACTAACTCAAAAATTAGGGATGCTCCGATTTATCGGCCACCGATTTAAATCGGCCGATTTCACTCCAAATGACTCGATCGGTGATCGACAAAAATGGCCGATCGCAAAAACCGATTTTTTTTTTTTTTTTTTTTTCCCCTGGGGAAGACAGATAACTGAACAGAAAACATAGGAGGACGTAACAGTATGTAAACCATGAAGGCCACGTTTATGATGTCTTTTATACAGCCATATCGACTGACTTGGGCTTCAGGCCCTAACTGGGTGATAGGCCAGACTTTTACTATGCCATAAAAATGGGTCTGCGTTTGCTTGGTGCCTAATGGATCAAAACTTTTGTCTAAAAAGCAAAAAATATGTAGGCTATCCAGTCAGTAGGCCTACAGTTATGTATTTAAAAAAAAATCGGTATCGGTATCGGTTGATCTTGAGGAAAAAAATCGGTGATCGGTATCGGCCCCAAAAATCCAGATCGGAGCATCCCTATCAAAAATGTCAACATTTAAAAAAAATAACACCACACAGGCATTAATAAACACCTAATGGATCAGATTATGTAACAAACTCAATTTTGACCAAAAACCTTATAATTCTAACGTCACGAGCTGTCACTGACGATCCATCCATTCATTCATTCCCTGGCGTGTTGTGAAAGCTGTGTCAGCTACTTTCTCCAATCTCTTGGACTCGAGGCTAACTACGCTACAGCTCGTGAAAGGAAATGTATCTGGAAATATGTCTCTTAGTAAACAAGTCAGAATAGTTCTAGAATAGACACCCAAATCACAACTGTGAACATTCTAAACCTGTTACTGCGACACTTTAATGAATGTGCAACAAATATGTGCAATATGACAACCCAAGTGTACATAAGGTTCAGATATAGGAAAAAGTTAGGACATTTATAGCATAGCATAGAGTACAGCACAGTGTTTTATTTGTATAGTAGATAGTGTACATACATAGCCTTTATTTATGTAAACCAGCTCTTTTCCCTTCTTGTTTTTAGTTTTTTTTTTCCCTAGCACCAGGGGAGCCCCCCCTCCTAAATTTCGTTGTATGGTACCTGTACTATATCAATGACAATAAAGACCATTCATTCATTCATTCATTCATTCATTCATTCATTCATTCATTCACATGTGTGACAGTGATGCCTGGCGTCGTCAACAACACGCTGTGTTAGCTAGCTGGCCGATGATGCTGGTTCAACACTGTTTCTTCACACATTCCGCAAAGATTCGTCGTTTGCATCTTCCCTTACCTCGCGTAGAAGCAGCTGAATAAAGGCCTGGGACAGCAGCTCTGGGTGCATTAAGAGGTCGGGGTTAAAAGCACCCAGGCTGTCCAGAGTTTTGCCTTTCTCCTCTCGCCCTGTGTTGAAGCTCGCCGCCATCTTTGAAATCCTCACTGAAATCCCAGCCAGGGTTGCCAGATGGGATTGACCATTTCCAGCCTAACCACAGTCTAAAACCCACCAAAAAAACAGCCCAAAACCTGTTAGAAAACAGCTACCGGTAATTACTATTGGACAGGTGCCCATCTTAAACTGTATGTCTGTTGCAAAAAATAAATAAAAATATGTAGCTACTAGGGTGTGTTTTAACTTCACGCATTTTGTAATTTTCAAGCACAGACATTTTGATAAATTAATGTTATTTATCCAGCCCAACCGCCCAAATGCTTTTTTTCCCCCGGCCCAGTGTGATCAAAAGTAGGCCATTAGACGGTAACCCGCCCCACCTGGCAACCCTGATCCCAGCATCCTTCTCGTCAGGGTTTTAGCCAATCAGCTCCGGGCTCAGTTCGGGTGCGGGTCAATAGTCTACAGTGGCTTCCTTTTCTTTTTTTGTCCCACTTGCCCCATCTCTACTTTGGGTCCCTTAACTTGATTGAGATGGAGTTTTTTCAGGTTTTTACAAACATTTTCCATGATTTTTACAATTTTATTGGGAAATAGGTTATTATAATAACAAGTGACATAACAAGTGACGTATTGATTGAATGACTGGTAAGAATTGGAAATGCTCTCAATAAATTAGTCAACCACTGTGTTGACCAGTGTGAATGAGGACGATGTAAAAGCCCCATAGAACGTCTGCTCTGAAGTATATGGCTCAGATATGGGTCACTCACACATACACACAGCCGCTTCCAATCAATAGATAGTATCCCAGCAACACAACCGTGCGTTGACATTACAGAAGCAGGTGATAACTAGATGTTATAGTAGCCTACAGTAGGTAGTTTGGATTTGTTTTCATAATTTGTAGTCATTTAGTTATAGGCTATAGCCTACCCCTGAATAATGAATGCCAAATAATTTGTTTATAACGCATTCATTAAACCAAGCATTCATTCACTGAAACAACAACATTTTTATCTTTGAACATTTCATCACAAATGTATCCAACATTTTCATTTACATATAGACATTTAAAAACAACCATCTGGGATAGTAGTGACCAACACTTACAACAACATACAAACATTGGGGAAGCTGTTCATAAAAGTTCTCCATGGCGTTCCATTGGTCCTCTTTGTCACGTGACTTTACAGTATCATGTCTGTTACATCACATGTGTATCTGATATGCAACTGAGCCTGTTGTGCTCAAAAGAGAAAGAGAGTCCTTCAGGGTGTACTGTACAGAAACATTGCTATTCAAGGGTGAACTGGACACGTCAGAGGAGTGATAAAGAAGTTTGGGGCACAGATGTGTTGGGGAGAACTGAATGGAGTAAAGGTACCTGACAGTTGGGTAGGGTAATGTGGGGTACAATAGTTAAGGTTTGGGTAAGAAAACAACAGGTGTGAGGAATTTAACTTTAGATATAGGAAATGGTTAACACTTTGATAAAGTTGGCCACGGTATAGAACAAGGGAGGCTAGTGGAGGTAGAAATCGGAGGACAGGCTCATTGTAATGCATAGCATTCCATTCCATGCATTACTATGAGCCTGTCCTCCGGTTTCTACCTCCACTAGCCTCCCCTGGTGTAGGAGGTCCTTCACCCCAGTGGGGCCCAAGCCTGCACACCCTGTGGCCTTCCAGGCTTGGTGACCAGACCCCTGCTACACACACTGGTTACTCCTCTGGGCGGGACCAACAAAAGGTAGAGGAACAGTGAACAGCAGGGTCAAGCTGGTCCATTATCCTGAGTGCCAGAGTTCCCCCCCGAGTCGTTCTCCTCACACTGCTGACTGAGTCTCACTGCACACGTAGATGTTGCTGGGCCTCACCCTCCTGCGGCTTCGGCCCGGCACCCTGGGACACAGCCTGCAGCTCTTGGGCATAAACTCCAGGCACGCCTCCCGGAACTTCCTGATCCTCCAGCAGTAGATGACGGGGTTGAACACCGTCTTCAGGTAGCTCAGCCACAGCGCGCCCACGCTGACCGGGTAGAACGCCGGGCTGAAGTAGAACCGCCGGCTGAACACGGCCAAGAGGCTGACCACCGTGTGGGGCAACCAGCACACCGAGAAGCCGATGAAGAGGATGAGGATGGTGGTGAAGGCTCGGGTCTTGAAGCTCATGTCCACGTTGACCTGCGGGGGCCTCTGGAGGCCCGTGAGGCCCAGCTTGCTCACCTGGTTGAGGGCCGGCAGGCTGGCCTGCTCGCTGGTGTGGTTGTGGATGCGCAGCGCGTTGCGGCGCACCGTGTTGAGGATGCACAGGTAGGAGTAGAGCATGACACCGAACGGCACGAAGAACACGGCCACCGCCAGCAGCACGGTGTAGCCGCGGTCGGCCAGCGACTCGCTGTATCCCAGCACGCACTGCGGCGCCCAGGCGCCCCCGACCCCCGCGCCCTTCCGCCACCCCACCACGGACGGCAGCGCCACGCAGAGGCTCAGGGCCCAGGACGCCACGATCAGCAGCTTGGCGCGGTGGGGGGTGAGCTTGTCCTGCCGCTGCACGATGATGAGGAAGCGGTCCACGCTGATGATGAGGAGGATGGACACGCCCTCCAGGACGAAGAGCCAGTACAGCATGATGGACGCTCGGCAGAAGCCGCCTCCGAAGCGCCAGTCCGAGGTGGCCACGGTGACGGCGGTGAAGGGCATGCAGAGCAGCGACAGCATGATGTCCGAGAACGCCAAGGTGGCCAGGAGGAGGTTGATGGCGGAGCGCATGGCGGGCTTCTGGTAAACAATCAGACACACGATGGCGTTGCCGAGGAAACCGATGGTGATCATGAAGATCATGATCGCGGCGAGTGTGACGCGCAGAGTAACGGGCATAAGAGGCATCGGGCCCCCCGAGGACAGCGGGATCTCCGGCCCTTCCTCCTCCTCGTCTGGCTCCATCAGACTACACCCGTCCAGCAGGCTGCCGTTGCAAAACGCCATGGCAACTGTTACCAGGCAACGTCTGTCCACATTGTTCTTCGCCGGAGCGGTTCGTCAAAGTGTCTTCCGTCAGTTACACCTTGTTATTTCGCCTTTCATGGAATGTTCTGAGATGGGGGGGGGGGGGGGGGGGGAATAATGTGTAACACATTCAAACAAAGGGTTAGGCCTAACACACATTTATTAATTTTACTATTCAAACTACTAGTAGTAGTGCTATCAGTCCAGAGGATTTGTTGGTACTTGTAGAGGTCATTTGAATCCTTGTATTTTAAACACATACAGGAACCGTGTGATTGGTTAGAGGGTATAGCGTCTCATTAGATTGCCGGCGAGGCTCAGCTGGTGTGTTTTACTACTACTTTTACTACTGCTAGTGTGGATTTTGAATCAGCAGAGAGGTGGGTCAGATATACCACTCAGAGACTCACCCTCACTCTCCACTTTTAAATCCCACCTCAAAACCTACCTGTTCTCCCATGCATACAACCTCCCCTACCCCTAACCATCTCCCCTAATCCTGCCACCCCCCTCCCCACCTGGACATTGCTCCGTTACTGTGTTCCCCGTTCGTTAACTCTGTGTTCTATGTGCTCATGTTATCTGTTGCTTGTTGTTTCTGTGTTTTCTGTTTTTCCCATATTGTCAGCGTCTTTGAGCCTCGGAAAAGCGCTATATAAATACAATGAATTATTATTATTATTATTAGTTGAAGGGGAATGACGTACCTCTGCCTCTGAAGCTTATGAACAGTTATATAAGCAGTGAAGCCGACATACTTACACACCAAAGCCAAAGTGACGCTCACAGAGGAAAGAGCAGACAGCAAAACATCATGACCATGGGCTAAGTGCCTGAATCTGGCTTGTCATTAACACCCTCTAAGAACTGGCCTACACACACATTCTTCAATTCTACAAGGGCACACACATTCACACACTGTACTGTACAGACACACACATTCGCACAACCACATGCACACACATAGTGCACAGACACTACTGTATGTCACATATCACATATACAGACACATGATACTTTACTGTACAAACCTGTCTGTCTGCCATTCGCTGGGCTACACCTCCCCGGACCACCTCAGTTCTGGATGTATTAGCCCAGTTGAAAGTGAGAGGCATCTTCAAAGGAGCTCACTCATAGGACGCAGCTGTTGCTATGGTTTCCACCCCTTGTATGTTCCTAGGGTGGAGTGGGGGGTGTTGTTTAGTTCTCCATCTCGATGCACAATACGTTTCCTTCCTTCAACCCCCCCCCAAAAACACTCCACCCTGTTCCACTGGCCCCTTCTTCAAAACACGCAACACCCAACCAGGCAGCAGGCAGACAGGCAGCAGGTAGACAGGCAGCAGGCAGTCAGGTAGACAGGCTGGCAGACAGGTAGGCTGGCAGACAGGCAGGCTGGCAGACAGGCAGGTTAGACCCTAGAAGAAAAGATTACTGTGTCAACATAATCGATCGCATGAACCGATCGACGTCATGGTCATGTTTTATTTATGTGTATTCTAATGTCCTGTGAACACAAACAGATGGAAAAAACAGATATGGTTATACAAAGAGACAGAAATAGAGATAAGCTGAATAGGTGTTTAA
>NC_137677.1:51756649-51764149 GCF_963989245.1 Nansenia antarctica | reverse complement strand
CATGCACTCTAAGATCAAAACCGATCAGCTGTTGGTTTGAACGCATGAGCTCATGCTGTGTGCTGCTAGAGAGAGAGAGACAGGGAGAGAGAGAGAGAGAGAAAGAATAAGAGAGAGAGAGAGATAGAGAGACTGTTGACTGTCCTTACTCCCCCTCTACTCGCTATCTACATATAGCTGCCAAACCCATCATCTGTGGCCATAGACCCGCTCCCGGCTTTGCGCCTCTCAGACAGCTCTGACACACTGTCACCTTGGCAACCGCTGCCTAGGTGAACCGCCAGCTGGGATGGCCGACCTTCCTTGGCCGCGTGCCAGAGAGCTGCAGAGCGCGTGTCAGAGGGCGTCCTGCCGCTGGAAGGGAACATCGGAAAGATGTAGAAGGTTTGACTCAGAGTCTCAAATGCTACAGTTCGAGAAAAAAAAAGAAACAATTTGGATGAACTCATGTACGATTTATCCGACACAGAATTAATGTATGTATAGGCCTAGCACTGTTTCATAGCTACGCAGTAGATTGTGTCATCACAATTGTTGTGTATCGCCTTCATCACCATCTTCCAAACATCATGTCAGAAACACAAATGAATGAATGCCTAATATTCATAGATATTAAATCGGTATTATATAACACAACATAACAAGAGAACCAGGCGTTTATGCCTATAGGCTATACATTGATTCTCCAAATCGATTTATAAGGGATTCTCTGTAGGGATCAAACAAGGCAACAGTCTACATAACACACACACACACACACACACACACACACACACACACACACACACACACACACACACACACAGTTCTTGCTCAAACCAACAAGGCAATTGGCTCAAATGCAAATCCATGTTCACCTCGGACCAACATTTGAGCCAAACTGAATAGGAGCCCAGCAACAACCTAATCTTGCATGCCAGGCCCATATGCAACCTGTCTGAGACACATCTGGCTACCAAAACTATAGAAACAAATCAGCCAGACAGCATCAGCTTGTTGTTATTGTAACATTAACAGGTCCCTATAGCGGGTCATAAAGGCCTAAAGGCTTGTTGTAAATAGTAGGTTAGGCCTAACAGATTTACTGAGTGCTATGTGTCGAAACTAAATATCTTGTACTATGACTTGTGGACAGCATGCGAATGAGAAGAGAAAAAAACTGTAGGTCTATTTTATTCTATTCGATTCTATAATTATTTCTCTTTACTGCCGAAGTTGCATGACAGATCCAGGAAAAGTAGCCTAGGCTTTGTCTGACGAGCAAATTGGCGATTTTTATTGAATGCAACCTGAAAGTGAGTCAAATGCATGCTTTTTACCGCGGTTTGAATTGAGTTGCTTGGCAACCGCCGTCGTCTGGCATATCCGCGAAATTTAAATCTTCACAAGGAGGACGTTTGAATGTCTCAGAACTAAAGCCTTAGTTATCCAACATAAACCGCACGGTACTGCAACTGGCCTGCAGCAGCCTTGCAATATTGAGTGCCCAATAAAATATAGACTATCCATAGCACCAAAAGTGTATGCTGACATGACTTTAGACTTGATGAATGGATGTGTTACAGCTGTCAAAATGCACATCGTTTTTCGAGTTCAAGTTTTTTCGTGTTTTTGAGATATAGGCTACTTTTTCCATAAGATTTTGATATTTCAATTCGTTCGATTTAGTTAGCCTAGGAGATCAAAAAGTAAAGAGCAAGCACGCAGGCTCAGGGGTAACCTGATTCTGACCTATTCCTGAGAAATTGCATCATAGGATATCTATTTTACCAAATTAAGACAAACAATAGCCTTTGACATGTAGAACTGCTCTGTGTCGGCTACCCCGAAATATAACCATATGTGGGCCTCATATTTGTATTTTGGCAATATTCTACTCATAGATCTATTAGGCCATTTTATGCACTGACATTTAAAATGCAATGACTTTCGTTATGACATATTTTTTTAATTATCCCTCATGAATAAACAACAGAATATAAATTCCAGACAAATCATCACATAAATTATACAATACCATTAACAAACAACATCAACTTAAGGGAATGTATGCTCCTTTTAAAATAAAAGCCTATACTTTTCGTTATCATCAATGTAGTCTACGAACTTGAAAAAACACTTCAGTCATCAACGACACACATGTGAAGTACATAATACAATTTTCTTAAGGGAAAATAACTTATTGCTCATTTGGTGCATTAATTATAGAAGGCCTAATAAAACAGCCTGCATGGTGAAAAATAAAGCGAATTATTCAGATCGCTTTATTAGTTTGTTTCAAAACATATGTAAGAATAAGCTTGGCAACGTCAACTGAAACACCTCAAACCCCTGCAGCAACAGAGGGAAACAATTCGAATCTTGAAGTAATGCAGGAGGAAAACAGTTCTTTGATTCTAATTCTTCCAATTTTATATGTAAGTCATTTGGAATGGGTTTAGTCCTCAGGCTATGAAATATCACCAAATTAAAAAGGGGAATGATGGATGGTTAAAGCTTGTCATTGTCTTTTTGGGGGGTAAAGACAGGAAAACTGCAATTCCTTTTTGGTGAAAACGGGCAAAGTCCTCAAGGGGAAAGATGTTGGAGATTGAAATGCGCACACACATGTCCCCAATTAGTTGCAGTGACCATTTACCTGTTGTTCGTTATGCCTTTGTTTTAAACAGCCTAATGTTTTTCTCGCGTTCCTTTATCAAAACCCATGTAGCTCTTTTACGGCCGAAAAGTATTTCTGTAAGGATTGTAGGCGATTGTTTCACCAAAATTCCCTGATAGGCCAAAACTTGCATCTACAGTATTTTTAGTAGCCGGGACCCACACACTTAAAGAGAATAGCAGACACACTACAGGTCATACTTATGTGGGACAGGCAGCAGGTTGTTGAAGCCAATCTGAGATGTGTTGTATAACTGTGTGTTGCATGCTATTTTTCATGTAAAAATATTTTGAAAAAAATCTATTCCCACTTGACATCATGGCAGTATGGAAAAAATTGCACGTTGTCAACCCAGTGTCCTCCAATAAAATCCTTGTTTAGTGTTGTGTAGTTTTCACGTATCGCTGAACATCCTCTTGCATTCCATTGACGGGGACGGTGTGTCCGAGCTCATGTGGCCGTCCTGACAGTACACGTCCTCCGGGGTGTGTGGCAGCCCCGGCGGCGTCATCCTCTTCTCCTTCTGCCTACGGTTGCAGAACCAGACCCTGACCACCTCCTTCTCCAGCTGCAGAGAGTCCGCCAGAGATGTGATCTCCTGTGCGGCGGGTTTCGGGCATTTGAGAAACTGGCTCTCCAGAGCTCCCTTGACGCTGACCTCGATGGAGGTGCGCTTTTTCCTCCTCCTGCCCTGCGCCGCGATCTTATCGATGCTGGTCGGGTTCCCCGTGGTCGAGTCGGCCTCTTCCAGCCACTTGTTCAGCAGTGGCTTCAGCTTGCACATGTTCTTGAAGCTCAGCTGAAGCGCCTCGAACCTGCATATGGTGGTCTGCGAGAAGACGTTCCCGTAGAGGGTGCCCAACGCCAAGCCCACGTCCGCTTGGGTAAAGCCGAGTTTGATGCGTCGTTGCTTGAACTGTTTGGCGAAATGTTCCAGATCGTCCGATGTCGGCGTGTCCTCGTCGGAGTGCGGGTCGTGGCTGCTCACGCCGCCGTGGTGCTCGTGGTGATGCGGATGCTGATGATGGTGGTGATGGTGGTGATGGTGATGGCTGCCATGCAGGTCGAGCTCCGGGGATTCCCCTCGCACCATCCCGGGGTGCATTAGGCTCTGACTCACCGGTGAGCTGAGCATCCCGTTCACAGTGAATCCCCCCCCGGGCTGGGAGTAGATCAGCGACTGTTGCTGATGCTGTCCCTCCGCAACAATGTGCGCGGCTGCGGTGCCTCCCCAAGCTCCGGCGTGTGACTGGTGGGACCCCAGGTGCTGAGATGATCTGTGGTGCAGAGCGGAGCCCGGGAGCAGGTCGTCCCTGCCCATGTTTCTCTTCCCGTCCTGCGGCTGCGGGCTGCCCGTCATGGGGCTGGAGGACCACGGAGAGCCGGCCTCGGCAGCTGCCACTGCGGCTGCGGCGGCGGCGGCATGCGGCAAGGAAGTAACCCACTGATGAGCATGGCTTAGCATGTGTCCCCCGTTGCTCGTCGCCATGGCTCCCTGCATGAAGTCACTCTGTACCATCTTAACCGAGGGGTCCCCTCTGTATCCACTGGACACCGAGGTGACAGCGGTGCTGCCCGGCTGCATGCCACCGCCCCCGCGGTCAGAGTGCACGATGGAGCCGGTCGATAGGACTCTATTGCTGGCCAGGTATGGACTGGAGGCGGCGGTTGTTGCCATTCCCCACACCATAAAGGCTGTTTATTATTCCCGTTGTTTCTCCCTTGTTGTTTTGGTCTCAATTGATCTTCTCAAGCAGAGTGCTCTAATCCATGAGTTGTAAACACTTTAAAAGCGTGCATATGTTGTACAATGTCCCATGAAAGATGTTAAACTATTCCATCAAAATGTTTAGAAACATAAAAAGGAAAATGTACAGTTATGAACAATTAATGGTTCAAAAAGGTGTTGAACTAATAAATCAATTGCAGCGTGTATGGCCCTAATCTTTACGCGTTCCGTTGAGAACAAAGTGAATAAAGAAAATGATTCCAAAAAGTTTTTGCGTCCATCAAACGACTACTTAGGGTTAGTTATTTCGCTGAAAATGATATTTTCTTCTTGGATCCATGTCGAGGGTTACTTGTTGGAGAAGGATCATTGCTTCTTTGGAAAAAAAAATGTTCTGACTTCCTCGGCTGTTTTAAAGAAAATGCTGCTGCACAAATCAAATGACACAATGATCTAATGCTGTGCTCTCTTCTCTTCTTTCACTGTTCCTCTCACTCCATCTGCCTCTTCTATCGGTGCCTCTTCTATCGGTGCATGGCTCCCTGGAAGCGCGAGGACACGCGAGGGTTTACTCTGTGCCAAGCGTGCGCACGCCGTTCCCATCTCCTCCCAATTACCACAGGAAGTGCAGAGCAGGACTCCCGCTGATTGGACAGATACCCAGAGAGGGATTGGCACGTCTCGAGAGCTTAAGTCCTGCAGGGTGCACATGTTTGATTTGTTTTATATTTTCTAAAAAAAAAGAATAGATCATTTTAACTGAAGTCATAATAACTTCACCACAATAAAACAACGACATTACAACAACTACCCAAAAAAAACAAAAAAAACAAGGGCAATGATAATCATGATAATGATGTGCAAGTAATCACAATTATCAGCAAATAATAGCCTGATGGTCATGATAAAACATAATGATTATACTTACTATAAGCATAATAATAATATTGGTAATAATCCTGATGGTATTATTGGTATATAATCACATCATCATCATATTTGCAACATATTGGAGCTACAAATTAGTAAGATAATAAATTAAAAGTTACCCCTCATTATCGCCACATCCCCTTTCTACATCTGGTCAACCTGCCGGCTAATCAATTATGTATCAACATTATTAGGCAATGAACGAGTTAACATAACGGATGGTGGGAGGTTTCCACGCAGGAGAAAATAGAGGCAACCTCACTGAACCGTGGAAAGAGAGAGAAGGGTGGGGGGGAGAGAGAGAGAGAGAGACCAAATAATGCAAAATTAAGAAGTCCATTACAGGGATAAGGGAGTAACTCTGACCCTTGACTGTAACGCCAGTCAGATATGGACCCAAACAGACAGCAGAAACAGAGCTGGGTTTTTCCTCTGTGTAGCGCATAGAGGCTGGGGCCTGTGTCAAGGATACTCATGTCGGCTTCGGATGCACCCAGGGGTTTATACGCCACTTGCATCTTAATGCCCTATCCTTTTCATACGATGAGGCAAAGGGCACTGGCGTGACGCACTGGTGAGCGTGTGAGGGGGCACTACACAGAAGCCAAGCACAGAAAATCAGTTATTTTTCCACCTTCACAGAGAAACATTATTTTAATAGAATGTTTCCAGAGTTAGTTCGAGTTGTGGTAGACTAAACCTTAACTTGTTTTTAAAAAAAAAATATTTCTACCCACAATATTTTCCCACTCTTAAGAAACTAAAGTGGGACACATGGAGCTTTCTTGCAATTGGGAGAAGAGAAATCGCGCGGAGACCCAACCAGGTGCACCCTAATAAATATTGTGCCAAATGTAATGTTTTCTTTTCTAGCAGATTTGTTTTGGATCTGATTCAAAAAAAAGTTTGGAAAAACGAAAGAAAAAAGGTACTGTTTTTTTTTGTGTATAGCTGAATTAGCTTAAAGTAGCTCATTTAACCCTACAATTTAAGCTTATCTTACCGTTAAGATTCATAGCTTTTTAACTTATATCAATAGCCTATTTATTTGACTTGAAATACAGTAAGCATCCCATGTTATACAATGTTGACCAGAAAACATAATGAAAGCGTGATACTTGCTATATCAATTACAAATAAACTATAGGCCTGTGTTGATATGAACTGTAGTGATTGTGAGTGAAAGACTCCAAACGTGCTACGATCTGACAGACACTCTCTCTCTCGCTCCTTTTTCAAATCACCATGGAAACCGGGTAGGGGAGCTCAGTAATGCCCCCCCATCAATGAGGCGAGCGGCCCTCCTCGAGGGGGCTGGGGGGGGGGGGCATTCACGGTTTAACCCGAGAGAAAGACTCACCAACACAAAAACACCCCACAGACCCAGGGTTCAACGCCCTGCTGAAAACAAAATTATTTTTTGGTAAATGGTTATCGACAATCTTCGTGTATATCAGTAGGCCTATTGTTAATTTAATTTGACAACATTCAGGCGTCTAAAAAGTGGATTTTAAAATCATATGAAATATGTTGCAACGAACATTCTAATTTCAACGTTGATAAAAAACAGTTCAACTGGATGCCAGAAACGAACACTATTAAAAGCTCAACAAAATAACAACAAAAATAGCACTTAATAGACAAGGCTAATTACCCTATTATATAGCATGTACAACAAAATAACTAATACAAATGATAGAACGCAGAAGCACGCCAATTATGCAAATAATTAGTAGAATAAGTTGGATTTGTTTGTGTTTAGCAAATATTGTGTTGTATTAAAAGCCCATGGCCAGTTAAGGGTTGTCTTCTCACACTCTGGCGGACCCTCAAAGTTTTATTATTGCTACTTAACCCCGGCACCAAGATGAAGGTCCTTCAAGGTATAAGTAAATTATCCGAGCGAAATGTAAGCATAAACTGAGCTTGTCATATTTTATTTTATTTGATTACCTACAAGCAGACAGCAACATTTTATTGCACTTATGGAACTCGTAATTTATTGCTCTCACCTCGTTCACACGTCCGTTTTGCTTATCAGAGTAGCCTATGCGTTAATACGCCACACTCTGAAGCACAGGACTAATTGATTTAGTGCCACCGTAACATCCACAAGACGACAGAGGCTTAGTCTAGTGTTTTAATATGGCATGCAACATACGTAATTGTGGTGAGTATGGGA
>NC_137677.1:51746649-51749149 GCF_963989245.1 Nansenia antarctica | reverse complement strand
GTCTGTCTGTCTGTCTGTCTGTCTGTCTGTCTGTCTGTCTGTCTGTCTGTCTGTCTCTCTCTCTCTCTCTCTCTCTCTCTCTCTCTCTCTCTCTCTCTCTCTCTCTCTCTCTCTCTCTCTCTCTCTCTCTCATGCAGGCAGGCACGCACGCACGCACGCACACAGGCACACACGCACACATACACACACACACACACACACACACACACACACACAAACTGGTCACTGCCCGAAGCATACATTACAAGAGCAGCCTAGCCCTAAAAAAATAAATAATCAGGAAATACCTCCAGTTCTACAGGCTGTGGATGTGGACAACCATCCCCCTGTATCCTAGTCCCGACACGGGCCAACTCAAACAGCGTATCCCCCTACGGGGATGGCTGGTCAACCTGAGGCTGGCTGGGCTCCAGCCCTCATGAATGGGGAGATTTCTCTCTGCTGGTCCCCTATGGGCCACATCATTATAGAGGCCTTCTGTAGTTAAGGACATTTCCCTGGTGGGTTTGGAAGCAAAATATGAAATGAAGAAATATGAACTGTAACTTTCTGATATTAATACCTCTACTTTTTCTCTATTAGGCCAACTTTCACTCTTGCTACCACTATTGACATAAATACCAGCCATTTCTGTAACTTTTTTTCGCCATTAATCAGAAACTCAACATCTCTCCAAATATCTACGAAATAAACGTTGACATAATCAACTATGACTCCAACTAATGGCATTTCATAGTCCGAGGGAACAATCTGCTAATACTTACGTAGAAGGACAATATCTCCTGTTTGTTTTGTTGATTTCAGAACAGTGTCTCTAGAACCAAGATGATATCTTATCTTGCATGTCAGACTTGTCTGTCATCAGCAATGAACATTCGTCGGACTCCCAGTACAGTACAGTACATTACAGTACATTTCTCTGGCAATGGCGTCCAGAACTCTTGAGCTATTGCACATGGTGGGATCAAACACCAAACACACAGCCAGGAGAGAGCAATGCTAATAAAAACCAAATCAGTGATATTCATGTGTGACTGCTCAGATGTGTGACTGACTGGCACAGATTAGCAGATTTGATCCGATGTGTTGTGATCTGCTAGATTTGCTCTATTTAGATTAGTTTTAATGTAACAGCGGGGCAATTAATGACTTGGTCTTGGTGAGAGTGTTTCTGATAAGCACGGTTGCTGTGTTGTGTTAGCTGTGTGTTGAGCTATAATGTCCTCACATGGGATGCTAACAGTCAAAGACCACACACTACTGTTGTTCCACCTTCGAGGATTCACCTATCACTCACCTATGAATGAATGAATGAATGAATGGTCTTTATTGTCATTGATATAGTACAGGTACCATACAACGAAATTTAGGAGGGGGGGCTCCCCTGGTGCTAGGAAAAAAAATACTAAAAACAAGAAGGGAAAAGAGCTGGTTTACATAAATAAAGGCTATATACACTACCTAGCGGAGCATCGAACAACAAGTCTGTTATCGATTTAACCCTCCCCATGCTCCACAAACAGATGCACAGTGTGATTATATTCGGTTTGAAATAAAAGCCAGCTATTTCAGGCCAAAGTTACAGCGAGCTACGGTACTCTCCCCTCAGTCATTAGCAGCATCCCTTCAGTCTGGTGAGAAAGCTTGTGTGTAATCTAGAAAGTATGAATAATACTATCAGCATCAAGTCAGAACTAGCAAGCAGCTCGAGAGTTAACGCGCTTCCTCGTGGCTCCCGGAGGGCAAGTCTCAGATCGACGAGGACGTCAGCGAAGGAGAGAGTGAGAAATGTTGTCATATATATACCCCCTGAGTGTGACAACAAAGAGAAACTATTTCTAGACCCCTGGAGACGACTGATAAAACAGTGCTGATACCCAAAACAGCTCAGTGGAAGATGAAGGAGCACCCAGAGTTACCTACTGTAGGCCTACTGTGTATTGTGGAGCTGTGGACAGAGCGCCTGATTTCCGGTGCTTCAAGTGTGTTTATTGAACGTTCCTGTCTTAACACAGAGGAAAGAGGGATGATGGGATAACCAAGTCCTCGTCTTGTCACAGGGAAATCCCTTGTTAATCCTACCACGCTTTCATTGTTTTATCCCCAACTCCTCTCTCTCTCTCTCTCTTCTCTCGCTCTCTCTCTCTTCCATCTCTCTCTCTCTCTTTCCTCTCTTTCACCCAAGCTCCTATAAATTCCGCTCGCCCTGTCTCGACCCCATTTCCTCTCTCTCGCGCCCCCCCCCACACGCCCCCCACGCTCCACATCCCCTGCTACCGATACATGGTACCACTGGGCACAGATACAGAACAGTCACTGGAAGATGTCTACGAAGCTGAGTGGATTCAGGAGAGGTTTGGCGGAGGTAGAAATCGGAGGACGGGCTCATTACAATTGGTGATTTCTACCTCCGCCAGACTCCGCTGTGTTAAGTGTGTTCTTGTGGCGATGCGTTCAGATGGTTCAGCAGCTCCTGAGGGGAGCAGAAGCATCCATATCC
>NC_137677.1:51739149-51741649 GCF_963989245.1 Nansenia antarctica | reverse complement strand
TGTCACAATGGAGGGTCCAGAAAACTAATGAGTGATGCTAAATGGAGTATGAAGACTGAGACAAATGAAATGAGGAGACTAGAACTAATCCATGGGATTATCCTCAGGTGCTTGCTGCGGTCCAGGGTCTTATTCATTAACACTAGAACAGCCGTGGGTGGATATTTTTTTTTTATATCTTTGCACTCGATCAAATTTCAGGACCCTCCTTTCATGACTTTTCTTAGATATGTGCGTTCTACCACCCAGTATCCTTACATTTTCAAAATCACATCAGGATAAGCTAATATAAAGCTATTTTGCAGTTTTTCTGTGTAGGAAGCAGGCTAAACGCGCCAACTAGTGCTCGTTTTGTGTACATAGCAGCTTCCCATTGTAAAGACTATGGTCATTTGACCCCCGAGGCGGCTCTTATTTTAGGTAAAAAAGGCACGGCTGTTCTAGTGTTAACAACTGGTTCGGTGTTCTCTCTCTCTGTCATGTGACATAGGTGAGGAATAGGTGAGGAATAGGTGAGGACATAGGTGAGGAATTAGGATCTTCCTTGATGACAGACATTTGTCTCTGTCATTAGGACTTAATGCACACACACACACACACACGCAAGCATGCACACACTTGCACACACACACGCATGCACCCCCGAACACACGCATGCACGCACAAGCACACACACATGTATGCACACACGCACACACACGCGTGCACACAGAATACTCATATGTCATTTGTATGGCATGAAAGCCTCATCTATCTCAGGTCCTACATCATGTGACGGACACCCACCAACCTCATCTGACACCCAACCACCTCATCTCTAGTGGATCCTATCTTCTCACAGAGGTCAGACCGGGGCAGGAGGACGGCTCTGTTTGCACACATTTGCATATATATATACATATGTTACGGTACATACGGTACATGTGGGAAAACTAGGGTTAGGGTTAGGTGCTAGGGTGCTAGGGTTAGGGTTAGCGTAAGGGGTAGGGTTAGGGTTAGGGTTAGGGTTAGCGTTAGGGGTAGGGGTAGGGTTAGTGTTAGGATTAGGGTTGGGCATGCCAGCATGTAGCAAGTCGACGTTTTATGCTGCCATGTCCCCGGAAATGCCAACATAAACCGTTTTCCCACATGTGGGAACACGGTACATGTGGGAAAACTAGGGTTAGGGTTAGGTGCTAGGGTGCTACGGTTAAGGTTAGGGTTAGGGTTAGGGGTAGGGTTAGGGATAGGGATAGGATTAGGGTTAGGGTTAGACATGCCAGCATGTACCAAATCGACGTAGTATCTAACCCTAACCCTAGTTTTCCCACATGTACCGTATTCCCACATGTACCGTAACATATATTGTAGCGAACGGTAACTGGTAGTGCAACTCGCCCCATGCGGGAATCGAACCCCGATCTCCCGCATAACCGCCGGCCGCGCTAACCACTATACCAAGAGAGTTAACTCCCTTGGTGGAGCTGTTAACGGGGCCTCATACAGGATCGTTACACTATCCTCACCGTTCGGGAGAGCGTGCCCTCACGCTTCACTATGTCAAGTCCCTCACGTGGACACGCCTCTCCGATGGCCTTCCTTCCATCCCAACTTTCTGACACCAGTGTAGCGAACGTGTCCTTGGTAGTGTAACTCGCCCCATGCGGGAGTCGAACCCCGACCTCCCGCATAACCGACGGCCGCACTAACCATTAGACCAAGAGAGTTAACTCCCTTGGAGGAGCTGTTAACGGGGCCTCATACAGGATCGTTACAATATATATGTATATTTCTACCATGAAAGTTAAACACGGAACATCCTCACGGCACTGAGAGGCAGGTCCATCAGATCAGAACCGGCGTCTCAATCAGCCGCCCCGCCCCGCCAGAGCGTGCTCCCTGCTGGGCCAGACGGTGGGCCGGGCTGTCCGTCCGCCTCGCGGGCTGCGGTGCTCACCCTCCAGTCGCTGTTTGAAGAGCGGAACATGAAAGCGGCTGCAACCCCTCCACGCGGGCCAGTGTTGGATCTTAATTAAAAAAGCTCTTGCGTGTTATTTGCCGTAACAAAGGGAAATTTGGGAGTTCATTTAAATCCAATTAGGCCTGGGCCCAGTGTCTCGGGAGATGTGAGAGTAATTGCTGTTTGAACACGAAGGTCTTTGTTCTGAGCTCCAGTAGATTGATAACGGCAATAAGCACACAATGCCCAACCACAGGGCCACAATGCACAACCACAGGGCCAGGCCGCGGCAGTGAACCCTCAGTCTGAACCTCTGTCTGTCTGTCTGTCTGACTGTCTGTCTGTCTGTCTGTCTGTCTGTCCGTCTGTCCGTCTGTCCGTCCGTCTGTGTTTGTGTCTGTCTGTCTGTCTGTCTGTCTGTCCATCTGTCCGTCTGTCCATCTGTCCGTCTGTCTGTCCGTCCGTCCGTCTGTCCGTCTGTAAGTCTGTCTGTCAGCGAAACAAATCTGAAAGTGTAAAAAGACATGTCTACTTAATACAGTGAGAGAAACAATGACAAAT
>NC_137677.1:51669149-51734149 GCF_963989245.1 Nansenia antarctica | reverse complement strand
TCTTTCGGGAAAGCAACAGGTGAGATGTGCATCCTTCAACGATAATTGAATGACACGTTACAGTAGGGCTATACATTGACATTGTTACATGACATTTTGAAATATATTGATATTGTTTTGTGTTTTACACTAGGGTCCAAAGGTTGCCTCACTCCGGGGGAAGAGGCAGAATATTGACTGATGCCCAGGAAACTGCTGTTGTTGATATGGTGATAGAAAATAATGCCATAAAACTTAGGGACATCAGAGAGAGTCATTGCAGACAACAACACATTTCCAAACGTGCATACAATCAGCACAACAACAATTTCCAGGGTGTTGTCCAAACATCATATCCGAATGAAACAGTTGTACACTGTACCGTTTGAGAGGAACAGTGTACGTGTAAAAGATCTACGGTATCAATATGTCCAGGTACAGTAAGATGGCTGTTCAATAACCAAACAAGGTATACATACACCGCTAGCTATGCATAATGTAATGTAAAATCTTCTGTATTTCAGAGTGTAATGGAGATGGAAGCCAGGCCAACACCGCACACCTTCATCTATGTGGACGAAGCTGGCTTCAACCTGGCAAAAACACGTCGCAGAGGGAGGAATATCATTGGACAGAGGGCAACCATGGACGTCCCAGGCCAGAGGGGAGCCAACATCACAATGTGTGCAGCACTGTCTAATGATGGTGTCCTTCTACACTCACCACTGATTGGCCCATACAATACAGAGAGGCTCGTTGCCTTTCTGGAAGACTTACACAGACTGCTTGTGCCAGCAGAGGAGGGAGCAGCAAACCCTACCTTTGTAGTTGTGTGGGATAATGTGGCCTTCCACCGCTCTGCTGCAGTCACACTCTGGTTTGCTGCTCATCCCAGGATGATTGTGAAATACCTGCCTCCATACTCCCCCTTCCTAAACCCCATCGAGGAGTTTTTCTCTGCGTGGAGGTGGAGAGTTTATGACCACCATCCTCATGACCAGATGGGATTACTCGATGCCATGAATGCAGGGTATGAGGATACGACTCCTCAAGACTGCCAGGGGTGGATCCGACATTCCAGGAGGTACTTCCCTAGATGTATTGCCAGGGAACACATTATATGTGATGTGGATGAGAATCTGTGGCCAGATGCAGACCAGAGGGTGGACCAGAACCCTCAGGAGTGAGACATTTGTAATTTCTATTGTATAGTATTGTATTGTATTGCCCTGGAATTTATTTTTTGTTGTGTGTTTGAACTTTTTATTTTTCACTTTTCATTCATTCATTTCATACAAGTAAACTGTAATTTGTAAGTGACTTACTTACTTTCTGCAAAGATACTGAAAAAATACAGTAAAAACACTAAAGGATTGAAGCAAATTGTGGCGTTTCTGATTCATTCTTGTTGCCTACGTAATACTTTACAGTTTTACAGTCAACTATTCTGTATGAATACTATAAATCAAACCATTTTTATAATGAAATATTCATTCTTGTGAAAATCATTCAAACTATGTAATGCTCCCTGTTGTTAGTATTTTGGAAGTCAGAATGTTATGAATGAAAGTGTATGCTTCTGAGTGAACATTGTTGACAGTGTGTGGTTGAACGAGCTTCTTTTGAGACATGAATGAAGTCATTGGCCAACATGAGTGTTACGAATGCAGACTGTATGAAGAGTTGTGAAACTGTGGTTTCAGTATTGAACATGGTGAGTTAGCAATCGTAAAAAACTGTAATAAAAAAAAAATGTAATAAACTGCACCATATAAGCAAAAATAGTTTAGAAAGACAATGACAGAAGGGGGCAGTAGAACAATAATTATAGAGGCTGGAAATGAGAGTATGTAAAACTAATATACACGTAGATGACATTGTCAGTTGTGTGTGTGTGTGTGTGTGTGTGTGTGTGCGTGCGTGCGCGTGTGTATGTGTGTGTGAGCGTGTGTGTGCGTGTGCGTGTGCGTGTGTGTGTGTGTGCGTGTGTGTGTGTGTGTGTGTGACAGGGGGGCTAGGGGGGGAGTGGAGGCAGGGGGCTTGTTTGTGAGGCCCACTGCCATGGGGAAGAAACTGCTCAGGTGCCGTGAGATTCTGGTCTTGATAGACTGGAACCTTTTTCCAGATGGGAGACTTTGGAAGAGGTGGGTGACCGGGGTGGGAAGGATCAGTGATGACCTTTCCTGCTCTCTTACTGGTCCAGGAGCGGAACAGGTACAGGACAGATGGCAGGTTGCAGCCAACGACCTTCTCGGCTGACCGAATAATCCGCTGTAATCTGCCTCTGTCCTTGGCAGTGGAGGCAGTGAACCAGACAGTGATCGATGAGGTGAAGATGGACTCGATGATGGACGTGTAGAACTTAACCATCACTTTCTGCTGCATATTGATATTCTTCAGCTACCGCAGGAAGAACATCCTCTGCTGGGCCTTCTTGATGGTGGAGGTGATGTTGTCCTCCCAGAGGTCCTGTGAAATGATGTCCCCAGGAATCTGAATGACTCCACACTGCTAACTTGGGAGTCAAACATGATAAGGGGGGCGGTTGCGGCTGGGCTCCTCCTGAAGTCCACTAGTTTTAGAGCGTTGAGCTCCAGGTTGTTCTGGCTGCACCAGGAGGCCAGGCTGTCAACTTCCTTTCCCTTCACTTTAAAAACGACACTTCACAGGATTTGAGCTGCTGTTCCTTTCCTCACAGTTCTGCGCTGTCAGTGAAAAGTCCATAGTCATGCCTCCCTGAGCCTGTCAACTATCTGCGCCATCCGACAGTCAAGAAGCTCAGATACAGGGATGGGGGGAGGGGGACAGCCTGGGATGTGTATGAACCCCCCACCCTCTGTCTGCTGTCCCAGGGGGGGTATATGGATGTATCACTTAGAGCCCGATCTCACTTTGTGTTTGATCGCCACTTGATTGAGACAGATACTGACAGATACTGACTGGAGCATTTCTCTTTGTTCTTAGCTCCATGTACATGCAGGCAGACGCTTCAGACACTTTGGTAGATGAAATGGATGAACTTTTGATACCTAAACCCTCCAAAATGTCTATTTGGGGTACGGTCGACTGTGGCCATGATGTTATCCCATGATGTTATCCCATGGGGAACTAGGTATATCCTTCATGATGTTATCCCATGGGGAACTAGGTATATCCTTCATGATGTTATGCCATGGGGAACTAGGTATATCCTTCAGTATGTTGTTGGATGGACAATATCACACCTTTTCAATGAGGTTCACCTCAGGTGTGCGTTGTTGTATTTCTATCACACAGAAAGCAACATTGCCTGTTCAACTACATACAGTACGTAGTGGACATGTCCGGTGTGATTTCAACACTGGCACTGATGTCGCACATTGAATGGGTATGATTGGGGGTGACATAGCCATGTAGTACTTCTACAGCAGGGAAGGCTGGTGGAGGTAGAAATCAGAGGACGGGCTCATTGTAACATATGGAACGGAATATGGAATGGTGTCAGCCATGTGGAGCTGGTGGGAGCACTAATAGCCAGCCTGAATGACATAACTAATGTTGATTTGAGGGGGTCCATGGGGGACCTGTTTTTAAGTCACTCTCTAATTAGACAGCATGCTCCAGACACCATGCACCCCCCCCCCCCCCTCGTCAGCAAACCAGCCGTAGCTGATCTGCCATTTAAGTCATTACCAGCACTAATGCAGAGATACAGCACCTAGTGAACAGCAGAGTGCAATAATAACCTAAGTCAGAGTGGAGGAGGCTAGGTCCATACAGGAGGAGAGGAGGCTAGGTCCATACAGGAGGAGAGGCTAGGTCCATACAGGAGGAGAGGCTAGGTCCATACAGGAGGAGAGGCTAGGTCCATACAGGAGGAGAGGCTAGGTCCATACAGGAGGAGAGGAGGCTAGGTCCATACAGGAGGAGAGGAGGCTAGGTCCATACAGGAGGAGAGGCTAGGTCCATACAGAAGGAGAGGAGGCTAGGTCCATACAGGAGGAGAGGAGGCTAGGTCCATATAGGAGGAGAGGAGGCTAGGTCCATACAGGAGGAGAGGAGGCTAGGTCCATACAGGAGGAGAGGAGGCTAGGTCCATACAGAAGGAGAGGAGGCTAGGTCCATACAGAAGGAGAGGAGGCTAGGTCCATACAGGAGGAGGAGAGGCTAGGTCCATACAGGAGGAGAGGAGGCTAGGTCCATACAGGAGGAGAGGAGGCTAGGTCCTTTGTGACGGCAGCTGGTGAAACTGGGAACAAGTCGCCAACCAATCAAATAGTTTGGACTTATATTCTGAATGTGAAAATCAATGACACACTCGCTAGTCAAGCTAAAATATTGCAGTGCAATGGATTCGGTGAGTAATCCCCACTGCTAGCTAGTTAACTATAACACTACTTTACATTGTTAGCAGGCTCACAAAACAAGCTGTGTTAGTTGACTAGCGAGCGTGTCATTGATTTTCAACAACGTTGAAATGGATTTATATTTTTCTGAATAAATGTCGGAACATTAAATCGGATGCCGACTTGCGGACCAATTGACCAGACCGTGTCACATTTGTTGTTCCTGTCTCACTCACCCATGTTACTATTGCCCTAAGAAGTCTGTACTGTATTTGCTTATAAGATCTAATCTTAATATATCTAATTGATCTCTAATCAAGTATATTTACGATCAAAAGTCCTGTTGTGTGTGGGCGAAACGGACAACTTGCGAGTCTAATTGTGATGTGGAATGGAATGTAGCCAATCAAGAAGTTGACTGACGCATATTTTTCTTTTCGTTCTTTTGAACTTTATTTGCCCTGTCGCACATGGCTGCCTCATACAGGTCAGTTAGGGTACTACTACCCTGATCGCGCAAGATTTCTGGCTTGGGGAACGAGACTCTAGTCTAGACTGTCGTAAAACAGATCTTTATGTATGTGGTGTGCTGTATTCGGAATATCGGAGCACACCACACACAATACGATCAAATCTGTTCAATCCATGATTTTCTATCTTCATGTGTGGGGTCTCTCTCAGATAAAAAAATCTATTAAGATTTAGAAAGTCTTTATATGTGTACCAGGTTTTAGTTCTTGGCTGTAATTACATCATAACCCATTCCTTTGAAACTGAGTGGGTTCGTTTTTTTTTTTAAGTGGATCCTTTAAGGCCAGGTTGTTTGTCTCTTTTGATTACAGGCCAACATTTCTGATCCCATAATGCATTATCAAAATATCGAGGCCATTGCTGTGCAAGAATGATATAAAAGACATCCCTTTAATTTGGCTGCAGGCCTGTTGTTTCTAAAGACACTCCATGCCTTCCAGTAATTAGACTCCCATTAGACCTGGCACAGCCTGAGACGCCTGGGCTCTGCACTGTTCCTTGTGAAGAGTTTGCCACTCACATGAAAGACATTTTGAAGATGACATTCATGGTAGGATACAGGAGGAGGCCCTCAGGGTTAGTTCAGTGCTGATATATAGTTAGTGACGCTGCATCATATACATATGCATATACATATACATATACATATACATAACATATACAGTATACAGTATAGAGCAAGATGAGCTTTCAGGCAACCACCAAGCGCAGGTGACACACACTTCCCTGAGATCTGAACCAATTACATATGACAGTTTAGATTCCAGTACGAAATTAATTGAGAATTGATATATCGGTAAGATACCATTAAAATAGGTTTAAATAATAAATAAATAAATACATTGATAAGTACGTTATTATTATGGTCATTCAGCATTTTATTTTGTTTTTTCTCTCTAAGAATCACTGAACCATGAGTAATTGCTGCTAAGGGACAGAGGCTGATGCACCATGTCTGCTGTATAAATAGCAAATCCAATCAAAAAGCAGGTTAACCTTCAAGCTACAGTGTGCATTGATTCAGTGTTAAGTATGCATTCAGAATCACAAGATTTATTGTCTTCCACTGAGAGGTTGGTGGTTTTGGCCAAATGCCACTTTTTTACCCTATTTTTGTCTTCTCTTGTCAACGCTAGGATCTGAAATCAGAGCAATCCATCATTGTGGCATGTAAAACAAAAATAAATTAAACTGACTCTAAATATATTCCAGAGGAAGAAAATTTGAATAAAATGCTGTTTAAGCATTTAGTGAAGGTTACAAAAGAAGAGGACATCAGATTCAAACTTTGGGAGCTTTAAGTATTTGTTTGAATTAACTCTTATATACATAATATTTACATAATACTCTTTACATCACATAAAACAGCATTTTGTAGCCACACAATTCAAGTCATCAGCTTATGTGCAACACACTTCTAAGGGAAGAGATGGAACATACAGTACACTCTTCTCTACAGACCAATGATGAAGATGATGACAAATTAATTTAAAGCAACCCTTCTCCATCTTCATATAGGTTTCCTTCAAAACTGGAAATGGTATCTAATGCATGCATGTGGGAAACTAATCAAATACACCCCATTTTCTATCCGTATATATGGCAAAAATAGTGACAAAATCAATAATAAAGCATATCTAAAAACTGATCATAATGCTGATACCATGAAGTTGTGAATTAGTCCGACACATGTATGGATCTTGTAGTGTGTATCTCCATATCACATGTTCTTACAGGCTTCAAAATTACAGCACTGCTCAATAGAGCATGCAGAAATGTCAATATTTCCAAAATATTGATTCTATAAATAAATATACCTAGATGTCACCTAGATTGCAATCTAACAGATTGAATTGTTCTTACTGTCTAGCGTGTGCAAGTACGGAACAACCGTAATAATGATTCGATTTTTATTGATAATACAAAACAAAATGTTTCATTAGAGAACCACAGCACGCTTTTTCACTGTGAAAATGCCTACTGTAACTCTCTGGATTAGACAACATGTCTACTTTTTAATTCAGGGCCACTACATTTAATTAGGAGCATGAGAGACAGACACAAGCTGAAGGAACAGAAGGCTCATTGTAATGCGACACAGCGTTGTTGTTTTTCATACCATTCTGTTCTTTGCATTTACTGGTCAACAACTCCATCCTCTACTTTCTACTTCCACCAGCCTCCGCTGATAGAAAGAAGAGGTGGAAGGAGACTGCGAGGTCATAGGTGAAGGGTAAGAGTCAAGAGAAACCAAAGCACTCTAACTAACTATCAGTCCAAGGAGAGGAGAGGAGGGTCTCGACTGGTGAGACCCTGTGTTTCCCTGGCGTGAGGATGAAAACCTTGTTATGTATCTCCTAACGACTGCAACAGGAGGGCAAAGCGTTTCACCCTCACACTCAGAGAGCCCTGCTGCTCTACCCACGACACCTTGAACCCATGCCAGAGCCTAGCTCGGAACCCGGTTGCCAAGGGCAACCCATTCACCTCTCTCCTCTCCGCTGAGCAGATGCCCCTTGCCCGTCCCAAAGGCACAGATGTCACCATGCCAACAAGCAGGTGTCCAACGTTCCAATGGGCAGGTGTTGCCCTGACAACGAGAGCTGAGTGTACCGAGGAGAGAGAAGCGGAGGGCAGAGACGAGGCCGGTCGGTACTGGGGCAAGGGGTCACGCAAACAAATACAGCTAGACACACACACACGCATGCGCGCACGCACACACACACACACACACACACGCACACACACAGAACACAGGTAGGATTGTTTATACAGTAAGGCTTGGAAGGGAAGCTAAACGAGGTGCTAACCCTGATTATGACTAACTGCACATGATCAGATCTGGGAGGGGTAGGGGGTAGGGTGGGGTAGGGTGGGGTGGGGTGGGGTTAGAGGGATTGTATGCAAATCACAAACACACATGCACTTGCCGCAGCAGTGGTGGCTCCTGGGAAATTGACTTTGTGATTATTCATTTAATTCAGTGCGGTGATTAAATATTCCTTACCCTGAGAGCAGCGTATCGAATGAACCATGGCGATGGGGACATTTTAACGGGACCTGACAGATCTTTTAAATAATGTTTATTTATCAACAGTAACATTTACCAGGCCTCCACTGCAGGCCCGCTGGGGTGTGACCTGCTTTCTCAGCCCGGCCTCACATTTGGCTTCTTGGTAGAACTTTTCTGGAAAAGTTTGTGCAACAACAACGACGAACGGCAAGAGCAGTGACTTTTCACCAGGCCTCTCCTCCTCCTCCTCCTCCTCCTCTGTCTTTTTTGGCTCCTCTTGGTGAGAATAAAGGCTTGGGTGAGGTATTGGGTGAGGTATGGGAGAGAAAAGAGAGCCTTAAGAAGGGGGAACAGCCACTGAAAAGAGGGTTGAGAGGCAGGGACAGAGAAGATAGATGAAGGGAGGGTAAGAAAGGGGAAACAAGGATGGGTGAGAGAGGGAAAGGGGTTGACGCAGCCCAACCAAGAGCAACAGTAAGGAGTCAGACATGAGATAGAGGAATAGAGGAAATGAGTTGCATCCCATCTGACCACCTCACCTCCAATAATCCCCTTTCATCCTGCTTCCAGAGACGGGGATGATGACAAAGTGTCCTCCTGGATGGACCCCCCACCCCCCCCCCCCCCACCCCCCCGAGTTGTTCGTATTGCATCCCCCCCCTGTTGTCTCCATCCCAGAGGAGGTGAGTAAGTCAACAAAGTAAACTACGTGTTTAATTTGCCAAAGGACAATCAAGATTGAATGGCAGATCCCGAGAATAATGAAATCTAAGCCTAAATTACTGTGAACAACTATCCAAATGTATAAATTAATAAATGAATATATGAACATATTCACTTATCGTCTGCGTGGAGATATATTATGCGCTGACCCCGCCTAACATCCCAGCTCAGGAAATCATTATACTTCTATTAATACTAAGTCTCCCTTTACCATTGCAAACCAGTAAACAACTCGTTTTTACATACCAGATTTTACTTTCAAGAAAATGTCAATCTCACTCAGGGTCAGAGGCATCATTTGCAAGTTGAAGCCTGTATAAAACACAACTATTCAGAGGATGAGAAGACATATGTAGCCTGAAGAGGCTCACGGTAAAGCAAATTGTTCGTTTCTCGGTGGACAGACGATGCATACTGCAGGAACAATGCCATAGGATGGATCGCACTGTAAATTAGAACGGAGGTGGAACAATGATCCAACGGTCTTTCAGGAGCTTCAAGCCAGCAGGCACAGTACGTATCTATCTACTGTACAATATGTCTACTTCTCTGGCTGTGGATCAGTCCTTCTATCTCTCTATCTTCAGATTATTCAATTGTTCGTGTGTACATAACTGGGGATCCAAGCATTTATGACTACTAGACTCATGGGGCTGCATGGCTGAGGTTACAGTGTTGTAGTATATACCAAGGGAGGCTGGTGGAGGTCGAAATCGGAGGACGGGCTCATTGTTATTCCATTCCATGTGTTACAATGAGCCCGTCCTCCGATTTCTACCACCACCAGCCTCCCCTGAAATATGTTACTACTGCTAAAGGGACGCTGTGATGTGAACTCGTGTTTTGGTCAAATCCGTTGGTTTGGAAGCTCATCAGTACTCCCAGCCTGCTTCTCTTCATCCCTCTTACAGCTCCACTCCTACGTATTTTCTCTTAAGGAGTTGAAATGTGATAGATAGAACGACAGACACACATACCCATACACATACAATATATTGGATTTGATTTGACACATTTTTAAAATAAAAAAACACCCACGTAAATGGATGTCTTCTAGTTATGGCAATACTAGCTTCACAAAATATCTGTTGGGTTATAAAAGTCTTGTATGAAAGTGGGGCCCCCCCACCATAGGAAGCTTGGTGGTGGTGGTGGCGGTGGCGGTGGTGGTGGTGGTGGTGGTGGTGGTGGTGGTGGTGGTGGTGGTGTTGTTGTAACTTCAGAGAGATGTCAGATAGATTAACTGCTGCATGTCTCTTGCCCTGACGTAGTTCATGCGTTAGTAATAGTTCTCTTGTTTTGTTTAATTTGGATACATAATACATATTGATTTTCATAAATGTTACTCTAATTAGGTTAGGTCGCATATGAAGTAACTCTTATGAATACACATGAATAGCCAAAGACAAAGAAAATGTTAAGCATTTGAATAAACACATTAGAATTGTATATTTCTGTAATGATGATATGGTAAACAGTACTAGTCTGTGTATATTTTTAAATGTGTTTACACGTGCGGACATGCTACAGGGAAAGAGAGATGACAGTGCCCTCTTGAAAGTAGACATTAATAAACATGTCTACCCTTACAGTCACAAGAATTATGGTTCAGTGGCACGAACATCTGACACAAGAAAAACAACTTCTATACAGTAAACATCTACACAACTTCTCATTACACAAAGTGATTCAAATAGGAGGGAATGTATTGGATGGTCCTGGGCCCTAATGAAACACAGTTAGAGTTAAAATGTTGTAAGTATAAAAATCTTTTTTTTAAAATTCGAAATAAATAAATCTAGAATTCAATTCAATAATCTAGAATTCAAGAGCAATATACTGTATAAAGGGTGAGAAGATGGTGGAGGGTATTCAGGAGAGACTTGAATTCAACACAAGTTCCACATCTAATTTCTAGCACCCTACACATTCAGTGTTCACAAATGTGAAAGGACAGGATAGAGAGAAACACTGTGAAAGCACTTGACTTTATTTTCCAGGAATGCGGTGGAGACAGGGGTGTGTGGGTGGGTAAATGACAGGTAGAAGCCTACAGCACTGACAGCTGAACAACAGCATGTCAACTACACCATGTCTTCTCGTTTTCAAGGCTGTTTCAACCTGTTTCAACCCCCTAAAATACACATTTTCCTTTGTTCAAAAAGAACAGTTGGAACCGGTGGTCCCATGCACTCGATGTAGTTATATATATACTGTATATATGTAGTTATTTTCTTTTTATTATTACTACTCAATCTTTTCAGTTTGTAAAGTGTCTTTGAGTGTCTAAAAGTGCTATATAAGTCTAATGTATTATTATTATTATTATTATTATATATGGGATAGAGAAATGACAAAATGACTCTAAAAAAACCTCGACCTAGAGAGAGGAGGGAGTTTTTCTGATGGAACGTTACATTCACTTTATACTTGTTGCCATTTCAGAGATGTACCTATCCAGACATTACACCAAGGTCAGAGGTTAAGGTTAGGAGCATGTAAATCCTGTTCCATCAAACCGCCTCCCCGCAAAACACTGCATACAAAATGATAGCTTTAATGGGAGTCGCTTTTGAATATTCATGAGGAATCCATGGGCTGTTTGTACTGTAGCATTAATTAACTGCTGGAGGGGAAGCCAAGCCCAAATAAGGAGTTGCATTAATAGATAATGTATGCAACCCCAAATAAGGTGCTGGAGGTATATAAACATTGAAGAATTCAATGCAATTCTCTGCATGAATGGATAGGTTACATATATTTACTGAGAAGTATTAGCAGATTGTAAATAGATTTCTTTTTAGATTCTTTAAAAATATTTGGTGCCAACAATTACGTTTTTGTATACAATAGTTATTAAAAATAAAATAGTTATAAAATAAAGCATGTTTGATAATAAAAAGAAAACCGCTGTTGGTATTGGAATAGCATGATAGAACTGTAATTAAATGTAATATTGAATCACAGTGTGTTTGAAGGGGTTTGTTTATATTAGTAATAATGTGTGAATAACTAAGTAAAGATCCATGAAAATAGCTTCAATCATCTCAGACACACAGTACCAGGGAGATGTGAGGGAGGTGAGGCTTGTGTGAAAAAGACTCCACAGTAAAGCTCTAATTAGTCTGAGATACAAAGACACACAGACACACTCTCATATGCATCTCATCAGTAGTGTACAGGTACAGTGTTCAGCGACCCAGACCCTCTACTGTCAAAGACAACACACTCGTCCATTAACAGGTTTTGTATTTGTAATGTACTTAATGTATTTAAAAGAAGAAAAAAAAATATCTATACTGGACATTTGATTCTATGCAATCTGTGTTTTATTTTATTTTTTTGTATTTTGTATTTGTCTTGTAGGCTTCTTTTGTATTACCTGTATAGTAATTTTACCTTTGCGTAAAATGCATTATGAATTCAAATAGACTTTACTGTAACTTACAGTGACACACTGATTATCTTCTCAAATGGCAACTATTTTAGGGTACATTGGTTTTTCATTAGAAAAATACAAAACATACTAATGTTAGAGGTTTGTGAAAGTGGCGAGGTAATCAAAGTGGGGATTGGCCTTTCTCCTTGTCCATAGACTGACTCAGAGAAGGAGTTAACAAAGGGAACAAAAACATTATTTCAGAATTTGAGTGAGCTCTCCCTCGATGTTATGAAGTAATGCAACAATGGTAGCAATACATACCATCATTTAGCAAATACTGTCATTTTTACATTTTCATGTGATTATCAAGCAGAGTCACAATTACTTTACAAATGTTCACACTTTATTTTATCATTTTAAGCAAAAGATGGTGTGGGTTTTCACTGTTCTGTTAAAGTTTGTAATGTGTTGTACCACTGGACTGACATCCATACAGTAGCTCAACTCCGCTGATGCACAGTAATTATACAAGCTTGTGTTCTGAATTGTAAATTCTCCCATTAACATAGGCCATTGTCTATTCATTATTTCAAATGAAATCGGAAATTATGTTAAACTATCTCTAAAGAAGAGCGCAGCGTGTAATATGACTTGCCACCTTGTTCATGCAATTCAAATACATCCTGTTTCTGAGAGCTGAAATTAATCAGATTAAAATGAAATCAGACTTAAATGTCAGATGGGATTAGGATACATTTGGAAGATAATGGGTGATAAGTGGCCTAGATGTGCCATGAGATGAGTGCACTCAGGCAAACAGTGTTGGAGTTGTTTACATCCCAGGACATGGAGGTGCCTTTGACGTTACCTTGATGTCCCACTGTGGGTGCAGGAGATCACTCTTCACCTTCCTGCTTCCTGTCCTCCTCACTCCCTTACAAACGTGACCATCCGGATTGTTCCATCATCCCAGACACATGCTTTCTCTCTCTTTAACACACACACACACACACACATCTGCACAAGCACATGCGTGCGGACACACACACACCCACCCACCACCCACACACCCACAAACACACACACACACACACACACACATGCACTCTCATCCATACCATAATTCCCTCAACCCTTACCCTCTCATCCTCTCATTCTCTCCCTCCCTCACGCCCTTCCTCACCACCTCCATCCCTCTACTACTGAGTTCAGGTATTTGTTTAGGAATCTCTCTACGGAAATGATACTCCATCTCCCGCGCTCGCTATCAACACACAATTATCATGGGCAATCATGCAGAACAGCGCTGAATTCAGCTGGGACACCCCCGCTCTGATGACATTACTGTCTGCAAGGACAGGAGGGGAGGTTCTGGAGGTGAAGGCCTAGAACCAGCAGCAGAGAACATACCGGAGCAGACACACCAGTGGGGTTCTGTGGAGGTAGAACACACGGAATGGCATGAGGAATGGTATGAAACACGTGCTTTACCATTCCTCATTCATACATAACAATGAGCCCGTCCTCCGATTTCTAACATTTCATTATTTATTTCTTACCTAGTTAGCACCTGATTGTCTCTCGCTCTCTCTGTCTCTCTGTCTCTCTGTCTCTCTGTCTCTGTCTCTCTCTGTCTCTCTGTCTCTCTGTCTCTCTGACTCTCTGTCTCTCTGACTCTGTCTCTGTCTCTCTCTGTCTCTGTCTCTGTCTTTTCTTGTAGATAGTAATAGTTATTTGTCTGTATTATCTTGTAGAAAGTACTAGCTTTTTTGTCTGTCTTACATGTAACGATGAATTGAGAATCAAGGACCCCAATTGAAATAAGCCAGTGGCTTTCTTGGGTTTTTATCCTGTTAGTTGACCTTGTATGTAATATGTACTTTCATGTACCTACTTCTGCAAATCTTCTAATAAAGTTTTCAATCAATCAATCAATCTCTGTCTCTCTGACTCTCTGTCTCTCTGTCTCTCTGTCTCTCTGTCTCTGTCTCTCTCTGTCTCTCTGTCTCTCTGACTCTGTCTCTCTGTCTCTATGTCTCTCTGACTCTGTCTCTCTGTCGTGCATACTCCCCTCACCCCCCTCTCCCTTATCCCTTCTTTCTTTCTTATTGTTTTCTCTCTCTCTCTCTCTCTCTGTCTGCCATGTGAACATAGTTCAGGTTTGTCTCTTTCGTAGTGTCAACCTCAGCAGCCCGAACCTGAACCGCATAGAGGAGTGAGGCAGGACGAAGGTAGGATATCTTCACTGCTCACCTCAAACTGCAAAGACACGACAACGCTGAATAATTACAGTGATGGCAGGCCACTCTATCTATTCCAGGTAATCACACTGCCCTGTATACTAAGGCAAACTTTAGGATGCACTTTGATATATGGTAAGGGTATTATGATGCACAAAGGCAGGGTGCGGGTGAAGACTGAGATCCTGATCAAATCCTCCATTCATGAGTGAAATTACCATCCTGCAGTCAGTCAAGGTGTGAACACCTTCATCTGGGACATCCGACTCTAGCTCTGTAGAGGTGACGAAATGCATAAAGACACAGAGATGGAGAAACCGCTGGTAAGACAGATGAGACAATACTGCCCTCTAGTGGTTGTCGTATGAATAGAATTTTGCCATACAGAAGAATTAGGAGGCTCTAAAAATAGACGTGAGGGTTTTCTGGGTGAGGCCCTCTCTATGTTTGACGTTATGTGTGTAATTGGATCTAACTCCGAGCCTGAAATAGTAGACGAGACAGACCAGCAGGTGAGGTCTCACACATAGATCTCTGTCTTTCACACACACACACACACACACACACACACACACACACACACACACACACACACACACACACGCACACACACAAACACACATGCATGCACACATGCACACACACACACAGACACATGTTCGCATACGTACACCCACAACCACACACCCACACACACACACACACACACACACAAACCTATGTCTCATGTGTTACATCCAAAATGTCCCTTTACTTTCCTTTCGAGTCCCAATGTTCCTTATTTTCCTTCTGTCCTTCAATAGCAACACAACACACTGGCAGCAACAAAGTAGCAGCAACACTTGGGTTTGGGATAGAATGTTTGAAATCTACATTCACAAAATGTATTTTATTTCTGTTTAAAACTGCATATAGTGTACAATGTAAACTGCAAATACTGTACGATACAGTATTTATTATTTACAATGGCTCTTTCACTCCAACATATTTATTTTGCAAGCATTAAGAAATCTGACTGGTATGAGGATGAAAATAGAAGATAAGAGCTGTTCCAGGTAGACTGGATGTACTTGTATATCAAAATCGTATAAAAATTGAGTCAATACATTCTATATTGTTAGTCAATCTTTACTAGTATTTGAGCATCAGACCATGTGGTATATTTGCATAGCTATTGTATTAGCCCACTGACAAAAGGACAACTGGAGTCTGAACACCAGGCTACATCTTCACTACTGTTACAAGAGGAACTTGTAAGATACTAAGAACAAGCAAATCATTGTATCGAAAAAAACAAAATCCATAAATTAAAAGTATATAAAGTGAATTTTTCACCGTTCCTACAGTATGCACACCTAAAATCAATTAGCCTACTTCATGCAAATGACAATAGTAAAGCAGCCTTCTAAACAAATGATTTGAACAACCTTGAAATATGATGAGAAAGAATGTAACAAAGATAATAAGCTGTGCTCTTCCTGATCTTATACACTTTTCACTTCCTGCTTGATGCTTATGGCAACATGTGACCACACCATCAGCAATACCGTCAATCACCCGAGATTCAACCAATCACTCGTCCGGCAGATGTCAGGTGAATAGTATGTAGTGATTGGGAATGGAGGCGTTGTCTCAAATGGAACCCTGTTCTCCATGTAGCGCACCGCTATTGAGCACTTCCCTCTGTGCAGTAGCTTTGGTCAAAAGTAGTGTATTATATGGAGATAAGGGTGTCATTTGTGAATCCCATTGTGGTTGGAACTCCAAGATAGAAAGATGGAACAGACTACTCCAGCCAGTCAAACCAGTTGGCACAAAATTCAAAGCGGTTCCTTCCGTTACCTCCTGGAAGTAGAACTAGTGGCGTACCACAAGCCTCAGGCCCCTCCTCTTTATGCCGTTGCCGTAGGAACTGTCACAGCAAACACTCAGTGGTACTGCGTCTGCACGGATCGGCCAATCAGGAGGAAGAGTAGGCCGGCTAGGAGGCAGAAGAAGATTCCGACGGGGGCAAACATGAAGGATAGGCCGTAGCTGAGCGAGAGCTCGAACCCGGGACACAAGGAGCGGTGGTAGTCCACGTAGAGATCCACTACATCCAACACCTCCACCCACAGCACGCACATCACCACCGCACACAACAGAAACAGACCTGGAGACAGAGGGAGGGAGGGAGGGGAGGAAGACACACGAGGGAGATGAGAGAGGGAGATATAGAGAAAGAGAAGGGGGCGGGGGGGGGGGGGGGGGGGGGGGGGTCAATTGCCGTCCTATTGGATACCAGTCGAACAGACTTGGTGTTGTTGGTATTCATGATTGGTTTGTGGGCTCTTCACCTATAACCCGTTCAATCAACATGACTTATTCCATGGAATATACCGGAAACTCACCAGATGCCAGGAAGAGTCCGCCCCCAGCCTTGTACAGACGGTGACTGGCGAACGGAGCAGCGCAGATGATGATGAACCCGGCCAGCACCACGGCAGCCACGCCGATCAGCATGAACACACTCCAGAAGCCTCTGTAGACTAGACAGCAGGAACCATGAGCCACGGAACCACACGTTTCATACAGTAGGCCTACCTTATACACACACACATGTGCACGCACACACATGCACACACATGCACACACACACACACACATGGACGCACACACGCACGCGAACACGCACGCGAACACGCACACACACACACACACACTGGTATACACACACACACCTTATACAGACACACACACACACACACACACATGGACGCACACACGCACGCGAACACGCACACACACACACACACACAGTGGTACATACAAATAAAAACTTACTGATGGCGTTGTCATAGCTGGTGGAGTTGTGAGTCTGATGAGACACAGGAAATGGGAAGAGGTATGCGTGCATGCATACTTTGGAGTGCGGCTGATTGGCTAGGGAGAGAGCAAACAGATACATTATATACTATACTGTACATGACGTCATATTTCATGACAGAATTCACAAACAGGGCAACAACAACAAAAAGGTTGCGGCCTGAAATATCATTTCCTGTTGAGAAGCTGGTCGAAACCCTACAGCTTTATCAAACGGTCCACTCTGTTCTCGTCTAATTTGAGGCAAACATTCCACGACATGTCATTGAGGCTGCGGTGTGTGATCGTCACACGTGATCAGAAGTTCTGAGGGGGCATTCCCCCTCGTCGTTCTGTATGGTGGTGAATACATTTTTAAGCACAGAATCTCTCCATCACTTGCCTTACCCCTTTCCCTCTCCTTCTTTTTGCTTCCATACTCTCTCTCTCTTTCTGTCTATTCCTTTCTATCCCTCCTCTCCTCTGTCCTTCTCTTCCCTAGCCTGTGGAATTCAGCAGACCCTCGCTAGGTCATCCCCATCATTAACTTACGGGTGTTTGTGACAATGATCTGTCTTGCGAGTTTCCCCCTTCGGAAAACACAGCATCATATGACAGGGTTTCTGAACAGCATCACATGATTCGATGTTTCCATAAGAGTTTCATGCTGTATCAAATCATTAAAGAACGTCCCCCATCCAGTTATACGACAGTACGCAATCAACTTAACAAGTAACATGTGACTCCCTGTCCACCGACAGTGATGTTCTGATTATGCATCATTTATGTTTCTATTTCAGAGTGCTGGCTGTATTATTTACTAATTGTATAAACCCTGGGCTATATAGCACCCAAAGACACTTAAATAAAAACAGAACTTTATTTAGAATCGAGCGCATCTTTTCCTTATTTATTTTTTTACAAACTGTGTCCTAACATCCAAATTGTACTCTTCCTTATGAGTAAGTATTCGTTAGTCATGTATACTTACAAGTGCTCTAGTGTGGATATTAGTACAGACAGCACTCGAGTTGAGGGGGGATGAGGGGGATGGCATCCCCCCTGAAATAAAAACAGTCAAAATCATCCCCCTACTAAAACTATTATCCCCCCTTACCATCCGTTATGTCATTTTATCAATGAACGTGGTATTACTGCTATTTCAACATTTAGTTTCGCGCATATTAAGTAAAATACTGTCCCCCATATGATAAAAATCCACCATCCCCCCTGATTTTCTTTTACAACTTGAGTACTGGATATTAGTACAGACAAATGTGACTTACTGAACCAGAACTTCCACAGGCTGTCATCCTCCACTCTCCCTCCAAACGAACACCTCCAGAAGAAGCCCTCGTGGGAGAAGGTGGTGGTGTCCATCATACCAGCCTCCATCATCACTATGTCTCCTCGCTGAAGAGGGGAAAGAATGTCAGTTACAACCTATTTCTATAGTTAACCTTTGACCTGGTGGTAACCAAGGGTGTTTACCGGTCCCTGGAAAAGCCTGTCAGCTCACGCTTGTCACACTAGCCGACTCATGTGGATATTGTCATGGTATTGTATCACAGCTGGGGACTGTAAGGTCAGGGGTCAAGCTGAGTGAGCACCTTTGACTTCCTGTGAGGTTGGTGAGGAGTAGAGGACAGCTGCTCTAATTCCCCCTTTCCCGAATCCAATCAATGATCTTCTCCCCCCACCAAACTTCTCTCTGCACCTTTCCACCTTCCATCATTTCTCCTTTTGTTTTCGATTTACTTATTTATTTTTCAAGCTTATTCAGGCTGTCTCCCTGCTCTCAGTCTCTCTTTAGTTACTTTCAAACTGTATACATCAAATGTAAGGCTTAGTTCCTGGGAGGCTGGTGGAGAGAGAAATTGGAGCATGGAATGGATGTGCACATATGTTTGATACAATTCCTCATTCCGTTCCATGCATTACAATGAGCCCGTCCTCGATTTCTACCTCCACCAGCCTGAAGGCAGGCTTAGGTTGATATTAAAGCGTGGCACAGCTTTGGTACATACAGTACCGTTGGTTTTATCGAGATCTCATGGAGAGATTCCTGTTTCATTACCCCCCGTAGAAAGTTGCATCTGCTATGGTGGGTGATATTTAACCTCATACCACATGGACTGATATTTCATACTGATATTTGTATTTTTATCACTGGGTCATCTGGCATGTCTCAATTAAAGTTTCACACCAACTGCATTGACCAGGGTCTGGTTTCACCAGTACACACCCCTAAGGCATCCATGTACCGTATACACAGTTCAGTTCTTACTCAAAGAGTCATCGAACCAAGCACCAATTATGGAAGCACCAAAATAGAACTTAAGAGAAATGAGCCCAAGTGGACGATGAATAAGAAATGTTTTTTTTTTTAAATACAAACTGCATAATAACAACTGCCACACACTGTTACCCCTTAAATCTAAATAGCAAACATTCTCCTTGATCTCTCCTTGACTATGGTCTCACCTCACTACAAGATCAACTGCTCTTACGATTATAAACAAGATTAGATTTCAGTACTCCATATGGCACTCTTCCCAACTCTTTTTTTAGCACTAAGAGACAGTGATGTCTCCTGCAGTGGTCATGACGACCAAATGACAAACCATTTACTGTAACTGTACAGAGATACAGGTGACACCTTAACAGGCCTATTTACAAAGATGTGATATGGTAATAAAAAATATGGTCGTTACTCAGCACAATCAGTCATTATACATGTACTCTATACACTATAGAGTATTCATGTAAGTAATAGTGCTTTAATATTGACTAAAAGGAATTCATGTGTTACAATAATTCAACCTTGTCATTGCGACAGGAAGTCAACAACAGGCAAATAGCAGACTGTGATAAAACACATCAGATAAGATCATTCCATCATTCCATCATCCTCGCAGAGTGACACATCGCTTACTTCCAAGGGGACGCCTCCGGGTGCGACCGATCCGTTAGTCGCAGGGTCACATGTCTCCGAGGCCAGGAGCCAGTAATCCGTCCCGAAGGAGAGCAGCACGAAGGTGGCCGCCAGCGCTCCGAAGAGCCCCGCGAAAAACAGAGCCACGCTCAGCTTCATGGCGCAGGACCGACTGACCACTCACTCACCGTATGGAGACGCTCTGCCTGCTGCGTGTGTGTGTGTGTGTGTGTGTGTGTGTGTGACTGTGTGTGTGTGTGTGTGTGTGTGTCTGTGTGTGTGTGTCTGTGTGTGTGTGTGTGTGTGTGTGTGTGTGTGTGTGTGTGTGTGTGTGTGTGTGTGTGTGTGTGCCGTGTTTGTCTGTGTCCGTGTTTTGGGAGAATCTCACATACGTCAGGGTCTGAGTGTGTACTCTCTCGCGGTGTGTAATCCAAGCAGCGGTAACACTTTGTTCTGTTTTTATCCAACAGTCCGATGGTTCTAATCCTGCATCCTGGATCGTAGCTCCTGGCTTCTCTCCTGTCTGTCCGTCTGTGTGTAGTTGAGGACAGGACTGAGCAGGACACGGTACTCTGGGACCTCACAGCAATGTGCAGCCCTCCCCCCTGTGCTATTTTGGGGGGGCTGATTGAAGGTGCCTGCTGCCCCTCTCTCCCCTCACTATCAGAGGAGTGGGCTGGTGGGGGGTGGGGGGGTTGGGGTAGAGTTAAGGGGACTAGCACAGAAATATCCAGTGGCAACTGGACATCCATCATGCCAAGCATCATGCAAGGGAAAACCAGGGAGGGAGGGGGTAAGACTGAGAGGACAGCAAGGCGGTCCTGCAAGCCCCATACACACACACACACACACACACACACACACACACACACATATACATACACACACACACACACACACACATACACACACACACAAACACATCTGCCACCTCCTTTGGCGAGATCGAGAGAAGTGGGTGGGGGGGCAGGAAATAGGGTGTGTCATTAGGCATCACTTCCATGGGACACTCAGTTGTCATCGGACTCCATAACAACACAGACGCAGATGAACTGAAGCCAACCTCACTGTTCACTGACCTGAGATACAGTATGTCTCATACCACGGTCAAGGCCTTCCAGAGCCCATTTGGTTACTCAAACAGCAAACCTTCGGTTCATTGGCTACGGACACTTCTCTGTCCAAAATAAACATATAAACATGTGCACTCTTATCTTATATAGGGGTAATGAAAACATTCCTCTAAACATTTAGCAAAATATGTCGTAAGACACTGTTTAGAGAAAAACATGGGTGCGACTATATATACAGTATATATATAATAAATATATGAAGTGAAATATTATAGTGACCATTCTGTGATCTATTTCTCAGTGGAGCTGAGGTGAACTGTTGGCTCATTAGCGTCTGAGGGGGATATTTAGCACGGATCCCATAGAGAAACACGGGCTAATTAGCACTCTGGTGTGACTGGGACCACAGGAAGCCTAATCTGGGCCAAGGTGTGGCTCTGCTCTGCCTATGTGTTCCCTTCTATGACCTCCACTTTGAAATCAGACATAACTGATGCTGTTTTTCCTAAACGATCTTTTCTCCCCATGACGTCAAAGAGTATTCTCTGGATTGGCTGGAGTCAGTGCCAGAAGTATTGGCTACTGGAGTTCCCTGTAGTCCAGCACTGGAGTGGAATGTTGGGGATTTTGTCTGTTTGTGTCAGAGTGCAGGTACAGCACATACTTTGTATGCACTACACAATATTTCTCAGTGTGTGTGTGCGTGTGTGTGTACATGCGTGCGCGTGTGTGTGTGTATGTGTATGTATGTGTGTGTGTGTGTGTGTGTGTGTGTGTGTGTGTGTGTGTAATCTACCAGTGTCTCAGCTGCTATATCAACAATGTATCCAGGACAACCCAATCCTTTCCACACCTCAGCTAATCCCACTTGGAGTGATGGGAAAACAAAATTCCAGAACAGAGCAGTCCATAAACAGAAGCTGACCGATCCGTCCCACGGGGAGTGTGTGTGTGTGTGTGTGTGTGTGTGTGTGTGTGTGTGTGTGTGTGTGTGTGTGTGTGTGAGTGTGTGTGTGTGTGTGTGTGTGTGTGTGTCTGTGTGTGTCTGCGTGTGTGTGTGTGTGTGTGTGTGTGTGTGTGTGTTGGGGGGGGGTATCATGTTTTGCATTCCCTCTGACATCTGGGATGGGGGGGTTGCATATGACAGATAATGCCAGGCTTTTATGAGGCGGCGTCAGACCACATTCATGACACGTAGAGCAGAGAAGCTCCTTTAGCAACAGACTACTACAACCACGCTGCACTAAGGAGCGCTATAGGACTGTACAACTAGGGGTGATCAGAGCTGGTGGATGTTAAATCATATTGGACTGTTGTTACTGTATATAACGTTTCAGATGTCTGTTTTATTCTATTATTCTAATGTCATTTTATTTTGTTGTTGTTGTTGTTTGGTTGTCTGTGAAGTAAGCTACAGTATCTATCATCTATCTATCTAAGGTGATCCCTGCAAAGCTCTTGGGTCCAAAAGAGTGAAAGGTGTGTGGGGCGGGGGGGGGGGGAGAGAATACCGCTATGTTTCTGTCATGAGGCGTCAGATATTACCGTAGTGTTGTGTGTACACAAGAAAGTCATGTGTAAATGAACTGTATAATGCTGTATTTATCCACGGGGTATTATTACTTTTATTTGTTTTAGTTTTAGTTCTTACGCATCCGTCAGAGACTCCAAGTTCGTTTATCAATCAAACACTCAAACCTGAATGTACTCAAACCTGAAGTTCCAGTCAGGTCCAGCAGGTGGAGCAACTACAAAACAATAGTCTACCAATGCAGAGAGAAGATGATAGTATCACAGAGCTTTCCCTGCTGCGGGACATTAGGGTACGTTCCAGTATGAAGTAGGATGTGCTGTTATGTATAGTCTATGAACCCTTGTAGGCATATTGCTTTACAACGGAGTCGAAAATGCTTCCGAAAATGGCCTAACATTATCCAGATAATTATTTTATGACAATAGAAAAACGTCGGTGTGACAAAAACAATAACCTTTGCTAGCTTTCACAATTCAGAATTGATCAGAATTGTAATGGTTGGCCTGGTTGAGACTTCTTCTAAGTGCTGTATTCGAATCGAGGAGCGCAACACGCTGATGTCAGGACGATACCACCTGGTAAAGCGCGTGGTTCACTCAACGGGACTTCCCCTCAATTTTGCTACTTAAACATTTATCAGATGCCTTTAGTGGGTCATTTTCAACAAAAAAGTCTCTCTTTGACCGTATATAACAGGATTGGTATAACCTTTAGCGATCACTTGAAGAGGGTTGAAGTTGAATCGAGTGCAAACCCCCCTGATGTGGGTGCGCCCATCCCTTGGACCGCGGGTGTGTTTCTGGTTGTGGCTGATCGGCACCGATCCGGACAGACAGACAGACGGTGCTTCCGGCGAGCTGTCATTGCGGGAGAATGAATAACGCGAAATGTAGCATATTTCAGAAACCAAGGGGACGAACGCGGATTATACAATGTATCTATGTTGTGGGATTCATGGTAAGTATTATAACATTAGCGATCCTTGACCATGTAGCTTGATTTGATATGAACACGTTATAATAGCCTAATGTTCTAGTGTTTTTATTTTATTTTAAATAACTTTCTGTAGAAGAACGATCACAAGCTGCTGACACGTTTTCAACGTTTTTGCGAATGCACAATGCTTGTTGTGATTTGGTTTATTGATCTAGCTTCTGTTCACACAACTGTACTGTACAGGGGGCTCCGTTCCGCCCCCCTAGATTGGCTCGCTGCAAGATGATACATGGAATAGGGGTGATGTCGGGGTGCGAGTGATTTTTAGATGAACTCTGTCTGGTTTTAAGTCGTTGATTGCTGATCGTACTAGGCCTGTTTCTAATACACGGATTGAAAAATTCGAGTGTGCAATAATAGACAATCTGTGATTTGCTCCTCCAGAGAGAGGGCTGTCAGCAGTCAGGGTATTGTAACAACAATATAACAGCAACTGAATATTTCGTGAGATCGTTTATTGAATGTCAGAGATCGTTTATTGAATGTCAGAGATCGTTTTGGTAACGTTGAATCGAAGCTCCTGTGGTTATATTATGCTAATGATGCTGTTATTATTATGCTAATGGTCTCATAACCTGAGAGTTTATCCTTGTGTAGTGAGTTTTTCCCAGTTAGGCAGTGAGGTTAGGAAAAAGTCATTGCCCTGTCCATGCCAGGGCAACACAAGAAAAGAGGACAAAAGTATAAAGTGCAGTCACAGCCTCTGGCCTTCTCAGCAACACTCTCAAAGCCAACTCCCTTGTGAAAGCTCTGATTCTGAGCAGCAGCCACACACACCACACACACACACACCACACACACACACACACACACACACACACACACACACACACACACACACACACACACACCACACACACCACACACACCACACACACCACACACACACCACACGCACACCACACACACACACACACACACACACACACACACTACACACACAACAGACACACACATACACACACACACACACACACACACACACACACACACACACACACACACACTATACACACACCTCATGTTTGTGCCCTGCTTTAATTAAACTGTTAGTTTAATGGGTAGGGCGGTCATACTGCAGAAGCTGTGTGACTTCAATCAAGTCTCTGGCAAGAGTCATTCTGGAGGCCATTTGAAACAGCTGATAAACAGGCTGACCTGAGTGTTTATCTCTCCCTGCACTAAACCCGTCTCCCCACTTCTCCCCTACGCCACACACTGTCTCCTCTGGCCCTAGACTGTCCTGTTACACTCTCCTGTAGGCTAGGTTATCACCCTGGGTCAGTCAGTTGCTGATTAAAAGGTGACCATTGATGGGTTATTTATCAGTCCAGGGAGTGTACACTTGCTGCAGTAATAACCTGTTGGTTCTCTCTCTCTCTCTTTCTCTGTCTCTCTCTCTCCTCTCTCTCTCTCCTCTCTCTCTCTCTCCCTTGCAGGATCTGTTTGGGGTGAGCATGATCATCCCTCTGCTGAGCCATCATGTGAAGGCGCTGGGGGCCAGTCCCTCTGTGGCGGGCCTAGTAGGTGGGTCGCTACAACAACACGGTCATTTAGCAGACGCTTCTGGTGTTGGAAGAGTGGAGTTTAACCTAGCCTATGAGATGGCAAGATAGAGACAGAAATGACCATATTTACCAACTAAGAAAAGCACAGAAAACCTCCGGTTTGATACAGTTCATCTTTCATCTTGACTAATACATTGAAATTAGGCTGTGCAGGGACTCTCCCTTCTTTAATACAACTAATCTAGAACGTCCTGTACCTCGAAAACAGGGTTAGGATTGGCCATCTGTGTGACGTTAGGAATCTACCAGACTGTAACATTGTGGTTGTCAAATCAGCAGCTCAGGAGATCCTTGACCAATGTCATATGTCTGTGGGCTCTGATTGGGTTGGGTATTGGCTGACGGATCACCACTGATTAGCTCTCTTGTAGGGGTGTAACGGTACACATATTCGTACCGAAATGTTTCAGTACGGGTCCTTCAGTTCAGTCCGCGTGTGTACCCAACGAATGCAGCCTTGTTTTATCCATTGCACTTTTTTGTGTGTTGAAATAATGTCAGCCAGTACGCATGCGCACACACGCCACAGAAAGATTGTTAATAATTTAGCAGTCGCTATGGTGAACGCAGATAAACTAGAGCAGAGTGAAGTGCAAACCCAGCTATGGCATTTAAGCAGCCTCTCGCTAACAATTCAGACCGGGCCAAAGCCATAACAAACGCCATAGGTGTTTTTATAGCAGCGGACCATACTCTGTTGTGGAGAACACAGGTTTTAGACACATGTTGAAAGTGATCGAGCCTCGTTGCGTAGTTCCCTCTCGTCCGCATTTCAGCCAGCAAATCATACCAGCCCTTTATAAACAAACACAAACTACAGTTGTCAGCGACTTATCCAAGGCACCTGCGATCACTCTCACAACCTATGGGTTGAGTTCTATCTATCTATCTATCTATCTATCTATCTATCTATCCTGCTGTACCAAAAACCGAACCGAAACCCGAACCGAACCGAAAGTTTTTGTGTACCGTTACACCCCTACTATCCTGTGAACTAATATGAACCCATGGTTCTGATGCATGTTTCAGGCTCCACGTATGGCATCTTACAGCTCTTCTCCAGCACGATAGTTGTAAGTATTGACTTTGATTCCACTTTAATTGATTCCAATCAGTCTCTCTCTTGTTTGTATGATGACACGTCTGAGTGACAGGAGAACATGTTAAAGACAAAATGGCCAGTTGTCACGATAAACCCTGAATGGTAGAGGGAATCATTTCTGGTATTTGTAAGGTTGAGTCGTTGAGGAAACACACACACACACACACACACACACACATTCCATAGATGCTCTACCCTACACACACACACAAACACACACACACACACACATTTCATCCATTCCATAGAGCTCTCCTGACTGCGTGTTAATTGGTCTCCTCAACGCTGTCAGCATCTGAAGGTCTGATGACGCATCAGAACCGGAGTGATGTTCTGCCACGTCCTAACCATTAACACGTAATTAATATCAACAAATTCCTACCAAGTTACTGTACGTTGAGACCACGCCATCTGAAGAAAGACATTCTCAGAGCTCTCTAAGGCCCTTCCCATCCTCCCATGGTCTCCTGAAATTGGTTTAAATCTCAGGGGTCATGCAACAAATTAAAGAGAGAAGGAGTTGTTTGTGGTGGCGGGCTCCCAGGCAGGGAGAGAGGGAACAGCCAGGTCTCTGTGGTGATCCCCACAGACAACAGCCAGAACACAGCAAATTCAATTGGCCCTGATTTCATTATATTATCATCCTGTGTGTGTGGGGGGTGGGGGGGTGGGGGGAGGGGGGGGTGCACGTGTGAGAGTGCCCAGCCTACGTACGCACGTACGTGCATGTGTGTGAGTGTGCAAATGTGTTTTTATAATATACTATAATATAGTTGAGGCTGACATACTGTACACAAAACACTACTCACAATAGAACGACGGTTGCACTCAAAGCCAACAAAGACACTAGGTGAAACACTGCCCGGGAGTTCAGAAGAGTTTAAACCACACAGGCCCAACTGACACCCACTCCTCTATGACGTCATCAACCCACATCTTACGACCGTCCCGACAGCCAATCAGCTGAGCCGGTGGGCGGGTCTATGTTCTATGTTCATCCATGTGGTAGGACCTCAGAGGGAACAGGCTCTCATTTGACATGGTTCCTGTTATCGTCAGAGTCCGAGAATCGTCTCAGTACTGTACAGTGACCTGTTGTCCCCTTGTGTCCCCCCCTCCTTCACCTTCACTGATCTGAAAAGAGCGGGACAGGTAAAATCAGTATGGAAGAGGTGTACCTGGAGCTGTATACACTGGGAGGATGATGGAAAGGAAGACGCTAATGTGTGAATGGCACCCCCCCCCCCCCCTCTCTTTCTCTCTCTCTCTCTCTCTCTCCGGCGATGTGATGTTGTGAGGTAGAGACAAGTGACACTGTACCGCCCCCCCCTATATGTCACTTCCTGTGTGTGATGTAAGTGTTTGTGATTGGCAGGGCAGCTGGAGTGATGTGGTGGGGAGGCGGTACTCTCTGCTGACCTGTCTGCTGCTGAGCGCCCTGGGTTACGGCCTGCTGGGGATGTCCAGCAGCATCACCCTGTTTGTCCTCGCCCGGATACCTGTGGGTGAGTCACACGGGACGGGACGGGGGGGAGGGGGGGGAGGGAGGGAGAGGGGGAGAGTTTCCCGTTTAACCTGTTAAAGATCCTGTATAGTTAGACTAGAATGCCTATCCAAGGTATACCCAAAGTAAGTAGTTCCGTGGCAGATGATGCATGTTTGACGCGGAATTTGAAATCCAGTCCAGCAATCCGCGGGAGGTTTTTGATGGAAAAAAAGTAGCTTGGCCTAAATATTTCACTGGATTGGATCGTCTCAGACCTTTGGCAACGTAAACAACGGCAACTATGAGGCTTCTCTATGAGATCAAATTTGTCAACGTAGTTTGTTTGTTGGTGGTCCGACAGCGACGTCGATTGTGTCTGCTGTTGTGATTGTATCTTGAGATGGATTATTTGGCTCGAAGCGCAAGAATCATAGCTTCGAGGTGATGTAACGCATGACTACCTACGTAAACATAGGAAGCGTGTACAGGGCAAGATCATTTGCATGAGCGCAATAGTGCTAGGGCCCGCCGGCGGGCCAACAGATCCTTAACAGGCTACGTTTAAAGTTGATTTAGTTTTAAAGGGCATTCTCAAAGAGGGCACACTATACATCTACAGCACCATAAAAACAAAACAATCATGTTTTTGTGACAATAATATCGGCATGGGGAATTGCATGGTCTCTGTTATGGGGCTGGGATGGGAGGGTAGGAGCAATGTGCAGCGCTTATCAAGAGTTTTACTGCCAAAGTGCATGGCATGGTGGCTCTTTCTCTTTGACCTACAAGCTGGTTAGAAATGCAAACCTAAAACCTAGTTCTAAAAGTCTGAATCATCTGTGTGGTGATTAAAACAAATGGTGCTATACAGACCTGAAAATGGGACCTGCCACATTTGCATTTGACATGTTATCTCCAAAGTGACTTACAACAAAGGCTTCTTTTTTTTTCTTTACTGATTTATTGTCATGCAATCAACTTGTCAGTCCAGTATTTATGCTCTAGGCACAGGGTCAGCCATATTTGGCGCCCCCTGGAGCAATTCGGGGTTACTTTTGTCTGAGTAAGTGAACCATCTAACCGCCAGTCATCGCCAGGGGCCCATAGTGAACATAGAGCTCGCAGGTCTTCTGACGCTGGTTTTCTCTGTGTACCACATGTACAAAAGAAGAGATTTGGTGAGGCTGCATTCTCATTTTATGCACCCAAATTGTGGAATGCACTGCCAGTTCACATTAGGGATGCAACCTCAGCAAATATGTTCAAGTCAAGACTAAAAACCCATCTTTTTAATATTGCCTTTAAATGAAAAAAATATTAAATCATGATTATATAATGATTGGAGCACTTTGAGCTGCAACGTTTGCAGGAAAAGCGCTATACAAATAAAGAGTTGTTATTATTATTATTATTATTATTATTATTATTATAGTAACCCTGTCACTCCTCATAGTACAGCGTGTGTCTGTGTGCTTTATGGTGTCTCCCACAGGCTTGTTCAAGCACTCCCTGTCCATCTGCAGAGCCCTGCTGTCTGACCTGGTCTCTGAGTCAGAGCGCCCCCTGGTGATGGGGCACTTTAATGCAGCCTCCAGCGTGGGCTTCATACTGGGACCTGTGGTGGGGGGCTACCTCACTGAACATGAGGGGGGCTTCTACACCTCCTCCTTCACCTGCGCTGCCATATTCCTGATCAACTCAGGTGAGAGAGAAAGAGAGAGAGAGAGAGGGAGGGGGGGAGAGGGGAGGAGAAAGAGAGGGAGGGGGGGAAAGGGGAGGAGAGAGAGGGGCGGGGGGAGGGGGAGGGAGAGAGGGGGGAGAGAGAGAGAGAGAGAGAGAGGGAGAGAGAGAGAGAGAGAGGGGGGAGAGAGAGAGAGGGAATATTGAATGAATACTTCCTCCTCATCATCAGTGTGTGTTGTGTTCCAGGCCTGGTGTGGATGCTGCCCTGGAGCGAGACGCTGACCTATCTCACCGACGCTAACGCTAACACCAACAGCAGCGCCGCCGCTAGCCGAGGCTGCCACGACAACCACGACAACCACCACCACGCCAAGGCCTCGGCGGCGGCACAGCACAACTGTTCCCACGGAAACAGTCACGTCAAGCAGGCGTCAGCGGGGCCGGCGGAGGGGGGGTCCCCCCCACCACCACCGGCGAAGGACCAGAGGGGGGGAGGGGGTCGCGGCGGCGGCAGAGGTTGGGGGGAGGTGTCGTCGTCCCTCCTCCAGCCCGCCTGGAGACAACTGTCCTCGGTGGGCCGCAAGATCCGCGCCGTGGCCTCCTCAGACATGTGGGACCTGTTCCTGGTGCGTCTGCTCATGGCGGTGGCCATCATGCTGTACTACAGCAACTTCTCCCTGGCCATGGAGGAGCGCTTCTCCGTCAGGCCCAAGGCCACGGGCTACCTGATCAGCTACAGCAGCACCCTGGGAGCCCTGGCAGGTTGCCTGGTGGGCCCCGTGACCAAGCTGTACGGCAACAACATGCCCCCGCTGCTCCTGCACTCCACCGTGCTCACCTGCTTCCTCATCTTCCTCTACGCGGCGGCTCCCAACGTCTGGCAGGTGGTGCTCAGCTCCACCTTCTTCGCCATCTCCACCACCATCGGACGCACCTGCATCACGGATTTGGAGCTGCAGCGGGGCGGGGGCGGGGCGGCAGGGGGGGGGCTGGCCAGCGGGACCCTGATCGGGGCGGGGCAGTCGGTGACGGCGGTGGGGCGCGTGGCGGCCCCGCTGCTCTCGGGCCTGGCCCAGGAGTTCAGCCCGTGCGGGCCGGCCAGCCTGGGGGTGGGGCTGGCGCTGGCGGCCGTGGGGCTGCTGCTGGTCCGGATCCCCAAGTGGGACGGGAGGGGCGGGGGCAGGAGGGGGAAGGAGGCCAAACTGTGAGACGACCGGATGAGGATGGGATGAGTTAACGAGAGGGGGAGAGGGAGAGAGAGAGAGAGCACAAATACAAAAGCACCGCTGACAGGAAGGAGAGGAGCTCCTGAGAGGGTTTAGCGCTGTCTGGAGCACTGTCAGAGATTGTTTATGGGTGTTTTGGAGTTTGTCGGGGTGTCGTTTTTGTTGTCTGTGTCTTAGCTGTTTGGTGGAGCTGTGTCTCCGCTGTTCTGTTGGTCTGGTCTCAGTCGGAGCGATGGCCCTAATAGCACTGGAAGAAAACAAACTGGACTGGGCACCTAGCATGGGCCTAAACAGAGAGAGGGGGATGCGAAAAGTCCTATATGCCACAAGGTAACCATGTACGCCCAGGCCTGCTAGGCCTCTGTAAAAGGAGTGAAGGTGTGTGTATCAGGGCGAGGCTGGCGGAGGTAGAAATGGGAGGACAGGCTGGTGGTAATGCGTGACCATTCCTCATTCCATTCCGTGCTTTACAATGAGCCCGGCCTCCGGTTTCTACCGCCACCAGCCTCCCCTGGGGCCTCATTTATAAACGTTGCGCGCCACAAGAAAACTTTCGGGGGGTTTTATGAAAAACAAACTTGCCGGGAGAATGTGTGGTCCTCCATGCACACTCTGACTCATGCGTACGCACATAACCTGGCAAATAAACCTCTCACTATTATATTATATATGATATGACATGATTTTGGATAATAAATACAAACAGAGATATCTATTTTTGCAAAACAACCTCTCAAATATGTTGTACAGTTTAATCGGGAATCATATTTAATTGGATCTGTAATTATTAAACAATACTTGAAAATGTATTCTCATAAATAACATGGTGAACATTAGGACAAACTGATGCCGTTTTCGATGCCTCAGTTGGACAGGTACGAGTGCAATGTCGTATTGTTATCACGTGTTCGTTGCGCAGAACTGTTACGCAGAATTTCACTGGGTGAAATTACTTTTTTAGACTTTCTGTCGGGATTTGCCGTCGTTGTCGTCATGCAGTCAGGATGGATGAATATTAATTGGGCGTTTCCCTGACCATTTTATAAGCAACTATGGGTGTTAAAAGGGTGGGACAAGACGCTCATTCATGCACGCAAAATTTAGAGTTGATTCTGATTTATAAAGGGAAACCGGCATGGGACGTGCATATGCACTGTGTTATAAATCTGAATATCTTTGTGCAGAAACTTTCGGTCTTTCGTACGTACGCAACTTTTTCATGTCAATCCTCCGCAGTTCTATAAATGAGGCCCCTGGTGCGTACAGGCTGAAGCTAAATGACCTTATATGGTCATGTGCCATTGGCACATCCAGTTATGGTTCATGTGGGAATATTCACTTTATGTCTCTCATCAGAGACAATAACCAACATCTAAAAACACTAATTTCTAGTCTTCCACTCATTATCCTGTTCTTCGTATTTAACCACTACAAACAGATCATGAAAGCCTTGTTCTGATAATGCACTACGTTTCCCACAATGCTCCTTCTATTTCCACCAGGGAAGGTACATAGGTGGTCAGCCTATTCTCCTAAAAGGGGGAGAAACACAAAACTTGAGCAGCTTTCCTCTTCTCCCCTGTAACCACTTATTACTGTCAATGCACTCCTTAACAGGACCCCCCCCCCATCCCTGTGAGATGTGTGAGAGAACCATGTTACGTCTTTTGAAACTTTTTATTTATTTAAAGTATTTTAACACTCCTATATTGATATTATATACATTAATAAATTCATCGGGAGGTGGGCTTACATTTAGATTTTTTGTTCCTTGTTATTTTGAATTCAAGGGTTGATTTTATTCAAAATTGTTGGGGTTGTCCTTATTGACCCATATACAACTGAGTGTAATGAAGATGAAACTATTGTACTGATTCATGTTAAGAAGATTAGATCCTCTAATTTGGTGACAATGAAATAAAAGTCTATTTGTTAATTGTTGGTCATATGTAATTCTTTAACTATCCCGCTAACTGCTACTAACCACCAGGTTTTCATTCTGTCTCTTGTTAAGATGGGTCTCTGAAGTCTCAAGTTTGCTTGCAGGGTTCCCACACCTTCTGAAACATCAAATTCAAGCACTTTTCAAGGACTTTCAAGACTCAATTCCCCCAAATTCAAGGACCCAGCACGGCATAGTTTGAGACAGATCTTATCTAGATGAGAATGTATATAATAGGAACTATCCGCTCACAGACAACAATTAAAAAGAGAGGCTTGAATGTGTGAACACTAGATGGTCTCTTGCCTTCTCTACCACAGCACAGCAAAACATTATTGTGAAATGTCTAAAGTTACTGTGTTAAGTTAAGCAATGCGAGTTATCTACTATAATTATGTTAAAAAAAAAAATTGAGAGAGAGGGGAATTCAAGCACTTTCAATGACCCATGTCTATTTTCAAAAACCTTTTAAGACCTTGAGTTCTTATTTTTTTTAATTCACAAACTTTCAAGGACCCGTGGGAACCGTGTGCTTGAATGTTTTTAGAGTTACACAATCACTCCATATCTGTAGACAGCCTAGCTCAGGGGTGTCAAACTCAGTTTCATTCCGGGCCACATCAGCATTATGGTTGCCCTCAAAGGGCCGGTTATAACTGTAAGACTATGTAGCTAACTACTCTTTATAATATCACATAATTGCTTCTGCAATCGATTATTATTGATTTTAGTCATAATTTAATTAATAACTAGCTCTGAAAACAGAAGTCTAGGAAAAATAATGGCAAGCAGACATTCAACTATTGTACAATTTATTTAAAAAATAAGTTAACAAAAACACATGCTTGTGCGTCGATATATATGCATCTATGTAGACACCAAAATACTGTATGTGGGCACACACTCACATTTCTCTGTGTTATTAATATAACATAAATCCGATGAATTTATGAGATTAAGGCCCAATCCCGATTCCCTTTTCTACCCCTATGGCTCGTTTTCGAGTGTGACTCGATTTCAAGCCAAGGCCTTCGAACAGAGCCACAAGCCATAGGGGTTGAAATCTACCCCTATGAATTGGGACAGCCCTTCACGGCGGATACGTCATCAGCAGTGGTTTAAATAGACGCGGTACGGGTGCCGGAGAATTCTCACATCTCGCAATGCCTTCTTCAGCTGTGTTTATTTCTGTTGCGTGTGCTATAAGCATCTTATTTCGTTTATTATCAACACACCTGAGAAATCATGGAAGAGCAAGACGTCTTCGACGCGCCAGAATACTGATGGAACAGTTTTGGGTATGTACGATAGACTGCAAAAAAGTTTTTAACCAAGCAACACAACATGCTAGTATAGTGGTTACTCATGTAAATGTTGTCTCAACGAGTAACCGACCTTTTACTTTTTGTATTATGGATTTGTGTGATGATCTGTGTGCAGTACAATGCGTACATACACAACAAGCAGGAGATACTGGTGGCCTTCTACCACGGCGCAGTGGAGAGCATCCTCACCTACGGCATCTGCAACTGGTTCCACAGCTGCACAACAGCGGAGAGAAACGCGCTACAGAGAGTCGTGAGAACAGCACAGAAGATCACCGGCGCCCCCCTCCCCTCTCTGGAGGAGCTGTACAACACACGCTGTCTCAGGAGGGCCTCCAAGATCTCCAGGGACCCGACCCACCCTGGGCACGTACACTTTGTCAGGCTGCCCTCGAACAGGAGGTACAGGACCCCGGCCGCTAAGACAAACAGACTGAAGGACTGCTTCTACCACAGGGCCGTCAAGGCCCTGAACACAGAAAAGGCCTAAGTTCTGGGCCCAGGACAGTCCGGACGGATTGTATGGCAGCTAGTGCTGAGGCACAAACATGTACATTTTCAAGCCTGCAAACTGTGACACTTTAAAATAACGTGAAAAAAAATACTTTTGTGCAATATGACAACCCTAGTTGACTATCTGTGCAGTATAGTACAGTGGATTGTGTACATAGCCTTTATTGATGTAAACCAGCTCCTTACCTTCTTGTGATTTTATGCTTTTATGCTTTTTCTAAAATGTGTTTTTTTATTCCCTTTCCTAACACCAGGGGAGCCACCCCTCCTAAATTTCGTTGTTTGGTACCTGTACTGTAGCAATGACAAATAAAGTCCATTCCATATGGCGTAATTACGTGGTAATTAATGCTATCGTGCTATTAACGTGTTTGTTCCATATGTGTTTGGTTTGGGGGGAAATTGCTTGGGGGATGGGGACATTGATTGGGGGATGGGGACATTGCTTGGGGGATGGGGAATGGGGAAATGTCCCGCAGTAAAATCCTTCCTATTCAGAATAAAGAATGTGAACGTATTTCCTTTTACAGACTGGTCATCCTATGAGATACTGCAAGCTGAGTCAGGACCTGCCCATCCTGTGTTTGTGGTTTAATGTAGAGGCCGAGCTGAGACAGGACTACCGCCTCAGCAGAAGAGCCATGCATGGTCTGCAGAGGCTCCTACAGAGGGAACAGGATCATGGCTGGGGAAATCAGATGGAAGTCCTCATTTATGTGTACTGGCTGGCTCATGGACTGTCCTATCGGGTTGTATGCAGTGTATTCAATGTGCCAAAAGCCACAGTCCACCACATAATCCACAGAGTTGCACAGCACATTCGGAACAACCTCAAGCGAGCCATCTCTCTCCCACCGGCAGGAGAGCTTCATGCTGTTGGGCAAGGATTTGCCCTGCTATCAGGAAGCCCTGCCTTCAACAACGTTGTGGGTGCAATAGATGGCTGCCATATCAGGATCAAACCCCCTCTACTACACCGAATTGACTATTTAAATTACAAAGGATTCTTTTCTATAAACATGCAGGCGATTTGTGATTCGAAGGGTAGATTCCTTGACATCTTTGTAGGCTACCCGGGGTCGGTTCATGACACACGCATAATGAAGAACAGTACCTTTTACAGGACCAGACAGTACCCTCCCAGGCTTCTGGGTGATGGTGGCTATCCCTGTTTGGACACACCAATCTGCCTCATCACACCATACAAGGAACCCGTTAATGGACAAATACAGGGGCGCTTCAATTATTATCATTCCAGAGGCTGCAGCATTGTAGAAAGGGCTTTTGGAATGATGAAGACCAGATGGAGATCTACCCTGTTCAAAGCCTTGGAGGTTAAACCCACATTTGCACCTGTGGTTGTTGCGTCCTGTGCCTTTTTGCACAATGTGTGTCTCGATAATGGGGACATGCTCGAGCTAGATCCAGATGCACAGGACATGTTTGACCCCCAACCTCCCGGTGAGCCCCTAGCAGGTAACGAGACCTCTGGGAATGCTACAAGGGACAGACTGGCTGCCTTGGTTTCGGGCCATGTGCAAGCACCATAGTACAATGCTGTTTGTGACCCAGAAATGTATAATTGTATATAGTTTGTATGTTAGCCATGTTGATACCATTTTAGGCTTGCTCCAATCTGTTTTATGTCTTAATTGTGTGATTTCTTCAAATAAAAAAAAGATTACTAAAATATTTGTCTTAGAATTTTAGGGTTTTTACAGTTAACTAACTGCTAGCTAAATGGGAAAATGTGGTTTGATTATATAAGACAATCTGTTATTCATGCTCATAATGAATCCACCAACAATTGGTTTGAAACAAATACTTTAGTAGTCCAACAACAACAACAACAACAACAACAACAAATGTAAACATCATGGGGGCTATTCCATCAACGTTGCTAAAGGAAAATCCAATAAATATGGACTTTCCTTTAGCAAAGTTGATGGAATACCCCCCGAACAGCACAATAAAAACAACAAGGTTAATTAACTGTTAACAACTTTGGGGCTATTCCATCAACGTTGCTAAAGGAAAATCCAAAATATAAGGACTTTCCTTTAGCAAAGTTGATGGAATAGCCCCTCTAAACAAATCTACTTGTCTGGAACTTTGTCCACTAGCTGTTTGAACAGCGATAACAATTCTTTCGTGTTTGCGTCATTGGTAGCATGACGCTCCTGTTCAAGCGCCATGTCTTTTTCCACCAGGGTTACCAGGGTTTCTAGGGCGGTCTTCCTCCTCTTCTTCCTCTGGGTTTGAGTGCTGGCTGAGGTTGAGGCTGGGGCGGGGGCTGAGTTTGAGGCTGAGGCTGGAGCTGGGGCTGAGGTGGAGACTGAGGCTGAGGTGGAGGCTGAGGCTGAGGTGGAGGCTGAGGTGGAGGGAGAGGCTGAGGCTGAGGTGGAGGGAGAGGCTGAGGTGGAGGCTGAGGCTGAGGAAGAGGCGGAGGGAGAGGCTGAGGTGGGGTTGGTCATTTCCTGAAAGAAAAAAAAACAGATGAGAAGGAAATACATGTTAGAAATGGATGAATTACTATTGCATTACTTGGTAAATGTGATTGTATCTAATCTTCAAACCTTACCAAAGAGCTGACCACCACAGGGGGGTCAATGGATGGCCTAGCTCCCAGGACCTGATGCATATCATTAAAAAATTGCCAATTTGCCGCTGTCACTTCCCCACCCTCTGTGCCTGACTCGGTCTTTGGGGTTTTCAACTCCTGCAATAAACACACAATGTTAATAATGACGCATTACTTGGTAAATGTGATTGTATCTAATCTTCAAACCTTACCAAAGAGCTGACCACCACAGGGGGGTCAATGGATGGCCTAGCTCCCAGGACCTGATGCATATCATTAAAAAATTGCCAATTGGCCGCTGTCACTTCCCCACCCTCTGTGCCTGACTCGGTCTTTGGGGTTTTCAACTCCTGCAATAAACACACAATGTTAATAATGACGCATTACTTGGTAAATGTGATTGTATCTAATCTTCAAACCTTACCAAAGAGCTGACCACCACAGGGGGGTCAATGGATGGCCTAGCTCCCAGGACCTGATGCATATCATTAAAAAATTGCCAATTGGCCGCTGTCACTTCCCCACCCTCTGTGCCTGACCCGGTCTTTGGGGTTTTCAACTCCTGCAATAAACACACAATGTTAATAATGACAAGAATGACAAATAATGCCTTTATGCCTTTATTACAGTAGCCTACACAGTATTTGTGATGGAAAAAATAGTACATCGAACCACATTGCTCTCAGGTTACCTTATATTTCCTTTTCAGGTTCTGCCATTTCTTTGACACTTGCTTGTGGGACATCTTCCCTTCCAGCCCAACTTGTTTAATAAACGCCCTGTATCATAACAATAATTTTAAAAAGTATGTTAACAGAATGTAAAAAACTATAATAAAACATAGACGTTTGTATGCAGTCAAGAAACTTTAAAACAAATTACTCACTCCCAAAGGCCTTTTGAGGCCGCTTTGATTTCAAGAAAATTGCTCTCGTTTTCGCTCCTGAAATGGATGAGATCTCTGGTTTGCTTCGAAGTCCCTAATGATGGAATATAGATAGTTGTATCGTTGTTGTATAATTGTTCAGAATCGAAAGAACCAAATGCTATTGCTTTCTGACGAGGTCGTGTTCTGCATGGGCCTGCCAGATGCGACAGTCGTATATAGTTACAATTTGGACATTACAATACCATGGTCATAACTTTTCACAAACTCCATTAAGGAAGTAAATACTTACATTTGTGGTTCTCATTTGTGGGTGGCATCTTGTGTATCTTGTGGTCTCTTGTCTTGTCTCTTTCCTCTTGTCTCTTTTCTCTCTCTCCTCTTCTCTTCTTCGCCGTTATCAATAGGTAGGCCTATTGTGGTATTGATCGCAATGCATTATGGTATAGTTCACGCTACCAAACCCGTGCCGATGCCAGTCTGCGCTGTAGCTGTAGTAGTTACATTTCGCGTGTCATTATGCCATCAGACATGGAAATATGTCAATGCGCGGCTGTCATGCACAAATCACCTTGTAACGTTAGACGGGTGATTCTCACGAAATCTTGGTTTCAAAGATTTAAAAAATGAAAAAAAACAAGTCTTGCATTAACACATTTCCTTTTTAGCCATTTATAACAAGGTCTGTGTTGTGGATCCCGCTTCGGCTCCACTCGTTTCCACCTCGGCACCGCCCGTTGAGACCAATCAGGCCCAATCTGAGACAGCTGTGCCGGCTCCAGCAGGTGTTTACAATCTAAGGAGGAGAGACCTGCATAAAAGGCCCCACAACCTGCCGTCTGATGCTTGATCAATCTGATCCCCAGTGGTTAGTCGTCTCGCTCCCTCGTTTGTCTCCAGTGTGTTATAGATCCGAAATTACTTGTTTATTTTTCCCAGTCGTTTTATTATTTTCACGTTTGTTTGTTTTCTCTCCTCCACCAGTCCACTCCTGCCTGCCTGCCTAACGACGACTCCTCCTGCCTGCCTAACGACTACTCCTCCTGCCTAAAGCCCCTGCCTGCCTAACGACTACTCCTCCTGCCTGCCGAACGACTACTCCTCCTGCCTAAAGCCCCTGCCTGCCTAACGACTACTCCTCCTGCCTAAAGCCCCTGCCTGCCTAACGACTACTCCTCCTGCCTGACCCTCGCTTGCCCTACGACCATTCTCTGCCTAAACCCTTTTAATAAATATTATTATTACCCTAGTCTCTGTGTCTGTCTGTTCTGGGCTACTGCCACATTTGACCGCTTGATTCAGGCCGTAACAGTCTGAAGTAATTATACATGTTAATTTAAAAACATTAACTGGCAATTTAACACCTTTTTTAGCATATTTTGCTAAACAAGTCCTTAGAATTCTCATTACCGCAACACTCTGAAAACGTCAAGACCATTAAGAAAGCTGATATATTTTCAAATGTTTTTAATTTGATGGAATCAAGGGGTAGCGTATGGCTTCGAAGCTAGTCTGGTCCTGAAATCGCTCGAAATTAAGTCATAGTTAGCCCTCGAAATGAAGCCATGGCTCGATGAAATATGAATTGGGACAGCCCTCCCCCTAAACGTGAACGCGCAAATCAAGCCATAGGGGTGAAAACAAAGCCGTAGGAGTGAATTGGGATTGGCCCTAAGAAACCCTGATTATTATTGATCCATCAAAGATCAACATTTTCAAGTGAATAACGATGATAATGATTATGATCCCGCTAGCTCCCTGACTCTGTCTGCAATAGTGTTTCTCGACAAGCTGACATTAACACTAGAACAGCCGTGCCTATTTTACCTACTAGTAGAGCCTCCTTGGAGAGGAGAATGTAAATCTGCTACTTACACATAACGACCACTAGTTGGCCGTCTTGTTTTTTAGCCTGCCTCCTACACAGAAAAACTGTAAAATAGCTTTATACTAGCTTATCCTGATTTTGAAAATTTAAGGATACTGGGTGGTAGAACACACATATCTAGGAAAAGTGGAGCCCCCTCTAGTGGTTGTGGCCGTAAGCGACCGCTTACGGCGGTAGAAGAATAGAATAGAATTGTATTATAAACAAATGATATTCTTTGCAAGCTCTCGTGGGCCGCAGAAAATGAGCTGCCGGGCCGCATTCAGCCCGCGGGCCTTGAGTTTGACACATGTGGTCTAGATGCTAGATGACTAGTCAATGGAAAACTGAAGAGAGAAGTCAGTTATTGAAACTGTTTTCAAAAGAAGAATAGTCCGTCAGCATTGCACAATATAGACATTTTATTATACAATATGATAAAAGAACATGGACATTGAGGGTCAGTACTGGAGCAGATGATGGGACGCCTCAGGCCGTTCAGCCTGGGCCTTGACTCACCAGTTTGACACAACGAGAAATAAAAAATAGAATAACTATTTACACCACATTGAGCAGGATGTAGGGACAGAGCATCACCTACCTTCATATGGACAAGTCTCTGTGTTAAAAGCTATTAAATAACGTATTTGAAACCTAGTAGGCAAGACCTACAGAGGCAGGGTTACGGTTAGAGTCCCATTAAAAACCATTTTGTCATTTCACAAAGTGAAATGCTGAGAACGGTTTATCACCTTGAGTATACACCAGTCCAGTCTCTCCTCTTTTGGACATTCTCCATGTCCCCTATTTAGTGCATTCTGCTGCTCATGTAGTATTTGACACTTCACAGTTCACTGAGGTTCTAGAATCATCCTGAAGCAGCCGTTCTAGAGAGGAAGGGCCAGCCCTGAGCAGTCCGGCTGCGACGTGGGAGCCCGTCGGTTCTCAGGGGTTCTGGGGCTTCTTAGGGTTCCACTGCGGCCCCCTCCGGAGGAGGAGGGGGTTCCGTGTCTCGCTGTCGTCACTGTCCCTAGGCTCGGCCGCCCAGGCAGGGGGCACGGGCGGGGGCTGCTCCCCCTCTGGACCACCGTGTTCTCCGTTGCCAAGGTCACCCGAAGGTTCGAAGCCACGTCGGCGGGCGGGAACACGCGAGTCGCTGGAGGAGGAGTTTGTCCGGGGCTTGCCGCGTCCCCCGGCCCCACGGTCGGCCGTCCTCTCGTCCACCAGGTCCACCGCGGAGGAGGCCTCCGTCAGGGTGGCCAGCCTGTGCAGGGGCAGCATGGCTCTGGAGGAGGAGCGGCCGGGCTGGGCCAGCCTGGACCTGGCTGAGGAGTAGCCCGTCTCCGACCTGGCCTCCTCTTCATCTGAGACGGAGAGGGAGACGTCTGTCAACAGTTGAACTTTCACATGGCTTAGAAACATGGCTTAGAAACATGGCTTAGAAACATGGCTTATGAAGGAAAGGAGAGGAGACTGGACCCAGACACAGCATGAAAGACAGGGGGACAGGTAAAGACAGGTAAAGATGGGGACAGGTAAAGACAGGTAAAGATGGGGACAGGTAAAGACAGGTAAAGACAGGGGGACAGGTAAAGGGGGACAGGTAAAGACAGGTAAACACAGGGGGACAGGTAAAGACAGGTAAAGACAGGGGGACAGGTAAAGACAGGTAAAGACAGGGGGACAGGTAAAGGGGGACATGTAAAGACAGGTAAACACAGGGGGACAGGTAAAGACAGGTAAAGACAGGGGGACAGGTAAAGACAGATAAAGACAGGTAAAGACAGGTAAACACAGGTAAAGACAGGGGGACAGGTAAAGACAGGGGGACAGGTAAAGACAGGGGGACAGGTAAAGACAGGTAAACACAGGTAAACACAGGGGGACATGTAAAGACAGGGGGACAGGTAAAGACAGGTAAACACAGGTAAAGACAGGGGGACAGGTAAAGACAGGGGGACAGGTAAAGACAGGTAAACACAGGGGGACATGTAAAGACAGGGGGACAGGTAAAGACAGGTAAACACAGGTAAAGACAGGTAAACACAGGTAAAGACAGGGGGACAGGTAAAGACAGGGGGACAGGTAAAGACAGGTAAAGACAGGTAAACACAGGTAAAGACAGGTAAACACAGGTAAAGACAGGTAAAGACAGGTGAACACAGGGGACAGGTAAAGACAGGGGGACAGGTAAACACAGGTAAAGACAGGTAAACACAGGTAAAGACAGGTAAAGACAGGTGAACACAGGGGGACAGGTAAAGACAGGGGGACAGGTAAACACAGGTAAAGACAGGTAAAGACAGGTAAAAACAGGGGGACAGGTAAAGACAGATAAAGGCCCAGCGAGGGAGAGGATGAAGGCAGGAGTGATTCTTACCGGTCTGTCTCTTCGGAGGAAAATGAGAGTCCAGATTCTTCCCAGCAGGCAGAGAGAAGTATTTCTGGGACTTGGTCACCTCCTGGGGGAGTAAAACAGAGAGAGAGAGAGAGAGAGAGACAGAGAGAGACAGAGAGAGACAGAGAGAGAGAGAGAGAGAGAGAGAGAGAGAGAGAGAGAGAGAGAGAGAGAGAGAGAGAGAGAGAGAGAGAGAGAGAGAGGGAAAAAATACGTATTCCGAGAAAAGTGGATGAGGGTAAGGTTAGAAAAAATAAATTCATTCTAAAGATGTTCCAAAAACAATGGAACTGACTCCTGAAATACTTCTATGAACTAATGCATACCTTAAAGAAAACATCTAACAGTTTCATCGTATTAAAACACAGGGAAACACGTGGTCTTTTCACTCTTAAATATTTGCGTATCTGGGTATCTCAAATGTTCTGATGGTTACATAAACGGTGACGAATTGAATGACTTGAATTCTGTGTCCTGACTGCCACTGTAGGAGGATCATCTAGTCATTAGGTTCTCTTGCTTTGTTTAGCGTGACACAGTGCCCAGGCTAAGCCCCCCTTCCTCCGGCCCACCCCTCCCACCGGCCCAACCCTCCCTCTGGCCCCCCCCTCCCTCCGGCCCACCCCTCCCACCGGCCCACCCCTCCCTCCCTCCTCATACTTACAGGGCTCTTGAAGCTCCCGGGGCGGAGGCTGCGTCTGATGCTGGCGTGGCGGCGGATCAGGATCTCTTTAGGCTGACTGTCGTCGGGCAGGGAGCGTTTGTTGGTGTAGGCCACCGTCTTACCACACACACACACACACACACACACACACACACACACACATAGAGACACACACAGACAGACACACACAGACAGAGAGACACAAAATATGTTACACAATTCCACTTTTAAGCTAATATGACATCCTGGTGCTGCACAATGATTAAAGTCTGAAAACGGCCATTTAGGTCAAAGTATATGTATGTTGGGCGATACATTCTACTTTCTTAGCTCCTCCTAAAACGATTTTCCCACGTTCCGTGACGTATGCCATTTTCCACAGTGTGACCTGCCCGTTTGTAAAGTTAACACCCAGAGTCAATGATGACCCTCCGAAACCCCTTCATCGGTTTCTATTTTTAAGTCAAACAACCTTTCTACACATTTTATTCAGAATTGCTCCTATATCTGCCGTTAACTTCCCCAACACCTCCGTGAATAACTGTCATCCCTCGGTGGTCTTTTTGTTCCTCAAGAAAATCCAGGAAGCAAAACTATAGCTGTCGTGGGGCTTCAGGTGAGCCACAGCCTTTAGAGTTGATCGACTGAGTTTGGTAGTTCAGTCTTCACGTCAACAGGGGGCAGCAGACCATTAACTGGCCCATCCTCAAAATACCTCTGTGTCATCCTGCTTACAGCCCCCCCCCCCCCCCCCCCCCCGCCCTCCCCATTAGACGCTAAAGAGCTGCCGTGTGTTCCTGCTTACACAATCAGACAGCAATCTCTACAGAGCCTCTCACAGCTTTGATCTTTTCCAACACAGCCCTGGCTCTGCCCACTGTGTCTGTGGCTCTGGTTTAGCGTTTACCCGACCGTAGCTGGTCACACCTGTCTGGAGACTCCCAGGCTTTGTTTGTGCTTTACGAGCCACTGTACCCTCCCTCTCCTATGGAGAGGAGGCACTTGAGATACGTTCCATGTCGAAAGCAACAGTCTCGAACTCTCTACCCCGCAGCCATTAGGCAGGAACCCAACAACAAACAAAACCCGCCCCTACCTCGCGCTAAGCTGTCTATTGTTTCGACCGCAAGTCTCAATGTTCATCTCTCTGTCTTTCTTTGTGTCCGTCAGTCGATCTCTCCTCTGTTGAGAGGTAGGGAGTCTATCAACACACATCTCCCCCTCCAGGTGGGTTTGTTCTCTCCCATGGGTTGTTAGTTGGTCGACAGTACCAGGTGCTCTAATCTCACACTACGTCACACACAACCTTACTGTGGCCCACTTATCACTCCTCTGGCTCGTATGCTGTTTGACCTGTTTTAGAGGTTGGCGAGATACATTTATATATTGTGTGTCTCTCCTGCGTCTCTTTATGGTTCTTTTTTTTTGTTTTTTATTTTGACACAGTGCAGTACAGTATGGAAGGGGGGGGGTATGTGTATGCATGATCGTGAGGAAGGAGGCTGAGGAATGGGAGGGAAAGGCCACTGTACAAAGCAAACAGACAAATCCCGTCAAATAAACACACACTCCCTATTTGCTAACAACAACGCTTTCAGGAGAGCGTTTCAGAAGATGATGTCACTTACGCAAAGCACTGCCAACCACACATTTGCACAGTACAAACAAATACCAAATGACCAGGGCTCTGGTTTCCAGCAGGTTCCTCCTTGTACAGACATGACAGACACATGTAAACAGGTTATAAGTGCTTCTTTATTCTGTCTAATCTCTGTAGGGGCCAGGAGTTTTTTTTCCCCCACCAGGTGACCTGACCAGGAGAGTCTCAGGCCCCCAAATAAGAGACAGACAGACAGACAGAGAGAGAGAGAGAGAGAGAGAGAGAGAGAGAGAGAGAGAGAGAGAGAGAGAGACAAAGAGAAACAGAGAGAGAGACAAAGAGAGGCAGACAGGGGGAGAGAGAGAGAGAGAGAGAGAGAGAGAGAGAGAGAGAGAGAGAGAGAGAGACAAAGAGAGAGAGAGAGACAAATAGAGAGAGAGAGAGAGAGCGAGAGAGAGATATGATAAGAGCCTCACCCGTTGTCTGATCCTGTACATGTTCTTGGACAGGATGTCATGCATGTTCCTCAGGTCAGCAGCCTGGAACTTCCTCTTGGGTTTGCCAGAGCTCTTCTTCTCCTCTCTAGATGAGAAACCACACCAACCAATCACAGAACGCTTAGTCATCATTACCCCTCTTGTACTGCTTTAAAAGGTGGGGAGGGAGGGGGAGAGGGACAGGGAGGGATAGAAAGCTAGGGATGGAGAGAGAGAGAGAGAGAGAGAGAGAGAGAGAGAGAAAGGAGAGGTGACGTACTGCACAGACATGAGAGACGGAGCGGCGCTGATGTCAGCCACTGTGTCCAGGATCTCCATGGCGTTCTGCAGCTCCAGCTTCTTGTACAGCGCCACGATACTGGACTCAGCCCGGTTCTCCCGGATCAGGATCTTACGCAGGATCCGGTTGTTAAACTTCATAAACCTGGACACAGAGGAAGAGAGATTCATTTACTTGATCAATAAGCCTTAACACAATCTAGCACAATCTAAAGTCTGAAGCATTTGACAGTCATAATGGAGTGATGGTAAAATGATTGAAACAAAAGGTGCCAAAGCCTTTCTGGATCTCCATGTAATACAATGTTGAGGTTCTATGAATTGTCGGCGTATGGCCACAGAGTGTTAGCTGTGTCCTGGATTTCTTTCATTTATTTTCCCTGGTTCAATTCAGGTATCTGCCTCTTTACACTCTCTCCTACCCATTCAGCCTGGGAAGAGAACGGAGCTCTGCTTGACTTTCTTGGAGCAGGTTCTGACTATGACAACTTCATTGAGAGTGCAGACAAACCTGTTCCACCAACAGACTGCTGCCTCACTCTGCAACCATGCCAAGAGGAACTGAGGGGGAGGGGGGCTAGTAAGGGGGAGGGGTAAGTGAAAGCCATCAACACAAAGTGGATCTCGTGTACAGGGGAGGGGTCGTACAGGAAGGGAATGTGGAGAGGGATGGGGGTTGATTGGAGAGGCCTTTAGGGCAAGAGTGTCAGAACCATCGGGGGAAGAACGTAAGCTACTCCTACTCCAGGAAAAGTGCAGTAAGAACATGACACCGAATTCCAGTGAACTGTCAACTCACACATTCACACTCACACAAGCAGCACACAGGACCGGCACACACACCGCAAGAGAGGGAAATAGAGAGTAGCCAAAAACTACAGTCTGGCTTTCAGTTCAGAGAGAGAGCATTTAAATGAAAATGTTTGGCCTTATTCCAAAGCGACTTACAATCAATACATTTGACTACATAAATAAATTAATCAACTAGTCACTAGTCATAGCAGGAAAAAGTAATCTATGCTCAGAACAGGTTGACTGAGAAAAAAAACAAAAACAAAAATCACGATCGGATGCAACTTTCAACTGATAGGAAAGCAGTACCCTCAGATCCGTATGAAGACCGCAGGGAAAGGGACGCTGTAAGACTATTGTTGGGACGCAGCCAGGGGAGCTTCTAAAGCTGCTCAACTTTCTAAAGGAAAATCCTCCCTTTGTTTATTCAACTGAAATTCTGAAAACACAGGCGAAAAGCAAACGATAACCCTAAGGAATTAGGAGTTTGCTTTCACCTAGGGACGGGGGTAAAAAAGGAAGAAATGCCGCTTTAGAGTCTAGACTATTGAAATACATGTTAGGAGTGGGCTGACCGTGAACAGGAAGTGATGAAAGAGGAAGTGACTCACTTGTCCTTCCAGTAGAAATGGCTCCACTGACCGCAGAGGTCCTCTAGCCCAGCGATGGTGTGTTCAATGAGCTGAGAGGTGAGAGGGGGCCGTTAGTGGTGGGCAAACAGACAGAATGCATATCCGTTGGTACAGAAAAACCACACACACAACCACAAACACACAACCACACACACACATACACACACACACACACACACACACAGACAGAGGACGGGTGTTTAATACCATTTCTCATTCCATGCATTACTGCCCAACCTCCGATTTCTACATCCACCAGCCTCCCCTGACACACACACACACACACACACACACAAACACAGACACTCACATGCACGCACACACACGCACACACACACACGCACACGCACACGCACACGCACACAGGAAAAACATCTCATGTGACATACCCTGGAGTGAACCTCAACGTTGATGGTTTCGAGGTTGCGGTTGGTTCTGCGCAGGTTGATGAACTCGATCAGGGGCCGTATGCTGATGCCCTGTGGGTGGAGCAGGGGATCACATGTGATCAGGCAGACACCTACACCGTGCGTCTAGACCACCACATCACCGTCACCGACACATGGTACTGACCCAGGGTCAGAGGACAAGATGGAGCAACTAAAACCAGCCCAGTCGTGCTGCAGTGACAGCTGAATACAGTCTACAGGTAGAAGAGTTTAACGTCTGTGGCCTGGGGTGGTCCGTCCAGTGGCCTAGCACCGCGGTCTACAGTGCACACATATGCCCATGTCGGCATGGGTTCGAGTCCGGCCCATGCCCTGCTGACAATGCTCTCTTTCCCTGCTTCTCCTTGCATTCCTGTCTGTCTTCACTATATCTGTCCAATAGAGTGAAAAGACGAGTGGGACTGCCCGACTCAGAAAAAATGAAAAATGAAAAATAACTAGAATCTAACATCTAATCATCCATAGCAATCTGAAAAGAAAAGCCTTACCTGGATGAAGACGGTGAAGAGGATGACGGTGATTGTGGCGGTGATGAAGAGCTGCCTGCGGCCGATGGTGTCGGGGAGCGTGAAGACCAGGGCGAAGGAGATGGCTCCTCGCAGGCCACCGTAGGCCAGACCAAACTGGTCCTTGAAGTTGAAGGGGATGGTTCTGAAGGGGTTAATGATCTGAGTCAGCACCAAGACACCTAAGAAGGGAAGTGGCCAAAAGGTGAAAGGTCAATATGCGGAGGTTTCTTTTAACATCGAATACTTTAATGTAATGTTGCTTTAATATTGACAATTACGCACACCCACACACCCCCACCCTCCCCTCCTTACCCCCCCCCCACCCTCCCCTCCTTACCCAGGCCCCTCCCCCCTCCACTCCTTACCCAGGCCCCTCCCCCCTCCCCTCCTTACCCAGGCCCCTCCCCCCTCCCCTCCTTACCCAGGCCCCTCCCTCCTCTCCTCCTTACCCAGGCCCCTCCCCCCTCCCCTCCTTACCCAGGCCCCTCCCTCCTCTCCTCCCTCCCCAGGCCCCTCCCCCCTCCCCTCCTTACCCAGGCCCCTCCCCCCTCCCCTCCTTACCCAGGCCCCTCCCTCCTCTCCTCCTTACCCAGGCCCCTCCCTCCTCTCCTCCTTACCCAGGCCCCTCCCCCCTCCCCTCCTTACCCAGGCCCCTCCCTCCCCCCTCCTTACCCAGGCCCATCCCCCCTCCCCTCCTTACCCAGGCCCCTCCCCCCTCCACTCCTTACCCAGGCCCCTCCCTCCTCTCCTCCTTACCCAGGCCCCTCCCTCCTCTCCTCCTTACCCAGGCCCCTCCCCCCTCCCCTCCTTACCCAGGCCCCTCCCCCCTCCCCTCCTTACCCAGGCCCCTCCCTCCTCTCCTCCTTACCCAGGCCCCTCCCCCTTCCCCTCCTTACCCAGGCCCCTCCCCCCTCCCCCCTCCCCTCCTTACCCAGGCTCCTCCCCCCTCCCCTCCTTACCCAGGCTCCTCCCCCTCCCCTCCTTACCCAGGCCCCTCCCTACTCCCCTCCTTACCCAGACCCCTCCCCCTTCCCCTCCTTACCCAGACCCCTCCCCCTCCCCTCCTTACCCAGGCCCCTCCCCCTTCCCCTCCTTACCCAGGCCCCTCCCCCCTCCCCCCTCACCCAGGCTCCTCCCCCCTCCCCTCCTTACCCAGGCCCCTCCCCCCTCCCCTCCTTACCCAGGCCCCTCCCCCCTCCCCTCCTTACCCAGGCTCCTCCCCCCTCCCCTCCTTACCCAGGCTCCTCCCCCTCCCCTCCTTACCCAGGCCCCTCCCCCTTCCCCTCCTTACCCAGGCCCCTCCCCCCTCCCCTCCTTACCCAGACCCCTCCCCCTTCCCCTCCTTACCCAGGCCCCTCCCCCTTCCCCTCCTTACCCAGGCCCCTCCCCCCTTCACCCAGGCCCCTCCCCCCTCCCCTCCTTACCCAGGCTCCTCCCCCCTCCCCTCCTTACCCAGACCCCTCCCCCTTCCCCTCCTTACCCAGGCCCCTCCACAGGAAGGCGAACACCAGGGTAAACAGGATGTAGCCGGTGTTCCACTCGTGCTCCGTGGTGATGGTGACCACGCCCAGGAAGAAGAAGATGAGGGTCTCAGACACGGTGCCCAGCATCTTCACCACGGTCCGGATGGTGGTGCAGGAGCGCTGGGACACGTTCTCCTCTACGTAGTACTTCATAGTCAGGGCGCAGGTCACGATGCTGCAGACACACACAGTCTGGCTTAGTCTGGATGTGTGTGTGTACATAAATGAGAGTGTGTGTATATGTAAAAATGTGTGTGTGTATGTGTATATATAAATGTGTGTGAGTGTAGGCATGTGTATGTGTGTGTATGCATAGTATAAATGAGAGTGTGTGTATATATATGTAAAAATGAGTGTGTATGTGTATATATAAATGTGTGTGAGTGTATGTGTGTGTGTGTCTATGCACAGTATAAATGAGAGTGAGTGTGTGTGTGTATGCACAGTATAAATGAGAGTGAGTGTGTGTGTGTGTGTGTGTGTGTGTGTGTGTGTGTGTGTGTGTGCATGTGTGTGTGTGTGTGTGTCTATGCACAGTATAAATGAGAGTGAGTGTGTGTGTGTATGCACAGTATAAATGAGAGTGAGTGTGTGTGTGTGTGTGTGTGTGTGTGCATGTGTGTGTGTGTGTGTGTGTATGCACAGTATAAATGAGAGAGTGTGTGTGTGTATGCACAGTATAAATGAGAGTGAGTGTGTGTGTGTGTGTGTGTGTGTGTGTGTGTGTGTATGCATGTGTATGTGTGTGTGTATGCATAGTATAAATGAGAGTGTGTGTGTGTGTGTGTGTATCTATATGTAAAAATGAGTGTGTGTATGTGTATATATAAATGTGTGTGAGTGTATGCGTGTGTGTGTGTGTGTGTGTGTGTCTATGCACAGTATAAATGAGAGTGAGTGTGTGTGTGTGTGTATGTACAGTATAAATGAGAGTGTGTGTGTGTGTGTGTGTGTGTGTGTGTGAGTGTGTGTGTATGTATATATGTGTGTGTGTGTGTATGCACAGTATAAATGAGTGTGTGTGTGTGTGTCTGTGTGTGTGTGTGTGTGTGTGTGTGGGTCTACAGTATCAACACACTCACGCCATGATGCTGGAGATGCCAAACATCTCTGCCACCAGGTAGGCCAGGTAGCTGTACATGAAGATGAAGAGCGGCTCGATCTCCCTGACGTTGGACGTGAAGCGCGTGGTGAACGCCGCCACGAAGCCGAACAGCACGCCGAAGCCCAGCCCCCCCAGGCTCACCAAGAAGAACCTGGCCCCGCCCAGGAACACGTCCACCGGCTCCACCTCGGGCATGTCCGCCACGAAGTTAAACATGTTGTACAGCACCTAGGGAGAGACACACACACACACACACAGATCAGTCAGATATCATCCAATAAGAGTTTAACATGTACACGTACACACACTTATGCACACACAGGCATATACATATACACAAACACACACACACACACACACACATACACACACACCACACACACACACACACACACACACACACACTCCAGTCAGATATCATCCAATAAGAGTTTAGCATGTACACGTACACATGCTTATGCACACACAGGCATATATACACACACACACACACACACACACACACACACACACACCACACACACACACACCACACACAGATCAGTCAGATATCATCCAATAAGAGTTTAGCATGTACACGTACACATGCTTATGCACACACAGGCATATATACACACACACACACACACACACACACACACACACACACACACACACACACCACACACACACACACCACACACAGATCAGTCAGATATCATCCAATAAGAGTTTAACATGTACACGTACACACGCTTATGCACACACAGGCATATACACTCACGCAGGCACACACACACACACACACACGTACACACACACACACACACACACACACACACACACACACACACAGGGTGAGTCGCTGTGAGAGGTCATGGACTAGCAATCTTGAGTCATGACATCCAATCACTCAGTCCCCCTGATGAATCCATCAGTCATTTCTATTTGCATTGCCGTGTTTAGGAGGCGATATCCACACTGCACTCAGAATGACTCACCCAGGAGCCCGCCAGAGCCCAGGAACACAGAGGCCAGAAAACACAGCTTTTGTTTCCTCGGTTCTGGCTTCCTTAAACACTGATAACATAAAGGAACCCTTTTGAGTGGTAATTAGGGGAGAAACGCGGCTAAAAGTCAAAACCAAAAACAGAAACTGGTCTAGATTAGATTAGATTAGATGTATTGTCCCCAGGGGGAAATTCATTTTCACACCACTGTAGAGTATACATATATACAACACCGTATAACACAGACCACAACAGACAGTACTACACAAGTACATACACTCAGCGCGGTCTATTATTTAAGGCAACAATGGCTGCGGGGATCAGGCTTTTGCCAAAGCGAGCCCTTTTGCACCTTAGTGTTCTGTACCTACGCCCGGATGGCAGTGGGGAGAGGTACAGATTGAGAGGGTGGGTGATGTCCTGTTCTATTGTGGTTGGGAGTGGAGTTTGGCCTGGTTGATGACTGTGAGCATGTTGAAGAAGCAGGAGGAACAGTACATGAGGATGGGCTGGATAACGCTCTGGTACAGTAGTAGGAGAAGAGAAAACCATTGAATCAATGAATCATCTAATATTTGTCTTATCTCCTACCTCTTGTTTTATTGTATTGTGGTTTATTTACTATTATACAACAGTTAGTTCCGACCAAGTAATTTGATTGGACAAGAGGCATTCCATGAGTTACGATATACAGTATAACAGCACTGGGACTTTTAACTACCGGTTTTAACTACCGGTATATCATATACATATACCGTATATGTATCACTCTGCCGCACAGATGTTCTACTAAATGACTGTTAATTAGACTACATGTTTGTGTTCAGGTTACTAGGCAACAGTCCATTTGAAGTTCAGTTGCGGAACTATTTTTTGTTTATTTTTATGATTAAATAAACAAACAAATCATAATCTGTTGTCGCTTATTACTGTTAACTAATAAATCGCGCTGTAGAACTGTTGTATAAAAGCAATATCACACTCGAGGTTGTGCTGTTATACTGAATATCAGCACGGCTGTGATCGTCTTTGGTACTCGGCCTGCGGCCTCGTACCTACGACCGAATCACAGCCGTGCTGATATTCAGTATAACACACTCCCTCTCGTGTGATATTGCTTAATTGTTTTTATGTTGCAGCACTTGGAGTTGCATTCAATGCATGACTTGAATATATATATAAATAAAAAGTTTGCTTGATTGATTGATTGAAATCAACGATCCTGGTTCTTTCTTTTTTTACATTTTTTTTTTATTGCACCCATGTCAATGTTAGGAGTATCTAAACGTCAACACAGTGAGGGATGCCCCAGGACACCGGTAATATATGGCCCACTTGGCATTATTCAACGTTGCTGAAAATCAATGACACACTCGCTAGTCAAGCCAACATATTGCAATGCAATGGATTCGGTGAGTAATCCCCACTACTACCTAATTAGTAGAGGGGATTACTCACTACTCATCCATTGCACTGCAATATTTTTGGCTTGACTAGCGAGTGTGTGTGTCATTGATTTTCAACAACTTTGAAAACTGTACAGTTTTTCTGAATAAAAGTACGAACAATTTGATTGGTTGCCGACTTGTTTCCGGTTTCCCCAGCTGCTGTCACATTTGTTTAATTGTAGTTCAACCACTTTTCAGTGTTCGTTCCTGTTTGTATGAGGTGCTACAGTAGCGCTACTAGAGTAGGCAGTCATATTGGTGCTTTTCCACTACAGGGCCGAACCGGGTCGGCCTGGTTTGGCCCTGTTCTTACCCGCCTCAAGGCTGAGGACACTTCCAACGCCAACATAAACAGATACATTGTTATGCCTCAACACTTTATTGTGTAAACAACATGAGCAGACACAGTGACAAAGGCAGAGCTACTCAGTGGTGTAGTCTACGTGATACGCAGGACTACGCCGTATACCCACTAGGAAAGGCCAAGGATTTCCGTATACCCACTTAAAAATGTGTGAGGATACGTAACAGCGTTTTGTGACAGAACTTTCACTTTCATTCATAAAATTCAGCCCGTCTGTGTTACGAAGCACTTGACTTTTGGGACATTGAGACTGACTAGTGTCATATACCATCAACGGGGGGAAATGCGACATGAAATATGTCAAAATGCAGCACTGTCATGCGCAGATCAGCCTTATAACATGTAATTTATATATATATATATATAACAGCACAGATATATTTTTATGGCGTTCCGAAATGAACGATATGAGGCTGGGAGGGAAAAATCACAGTATACCCACTAGAAAAAACTAGACTACACCACTGGAGCTACTGTATAAACAACCAAGACACACAACCACCAAACGACCACCAAACAACTAGCAAACAACCACCAGACAACCACCAGACAACCACCAGACAACTACAAAACATGAATGGAACTACAAATCCACAGATTGGGTCCACAGATCTTATCAGATCTCTTTCGATTGGCTAGTTAGTAACCTGGTTAGTATCCCAGTAACCCTGCTACTGCCTTGATTTGGTGCACTAGCTGGTTGTCCTGGTTAGTGTCCCAGTCCCCTGGTGAGAGCACTACTCAGTCCCCTGGTTAGAGCACTAGTCAGTCCCCTGGTTAGAGCACTAGTCAGTCCCCTGGTTAGAGCACTAGTCAGTCCCCTGGTTAGTGCAGTACCACCTCTCCTCTCTCGAACCCTCAGTAGGTGCCACACCTGGTGTGTCCAGTCTCCAGAGAGCATGTTTGTCCCCTGATCCTTCCCACACAGCTACTGTGTACTAAACAAAGGGCCCTACCACTCCCTCCTGAACACTCACGTCAGGTAAGGTAAGGTAAAGTGTGTGTGTGTGTGTGTGTGTGTGTGTTCAGGGGGGTGGGGGGGTTTGCTAAATGAAAAACAACCGGATGTCGATACAACGATCATCTCTCCCTCAAAACCGACACAACTCTATAAGCAAGGCAGCAAATCTCGTGCCAGAAACCTACGACAGAAAAACCGCTTCAACTGAGACTCGCGTTACACGTTGTGTGAACTCCACCCACACAGCCAAAGTGACCCCCCAAACCGGTTTGATGGCATCTGAACAAATACACACACACACACACACACACACACATGCCGATGGAAAACACTATCTACTTTACATATCCAGAATAAATTCCTTCTCATTTCTCTACATAGATTCTCACACAAACTGACACCTCACACAAATACAAACGAGCGTGCGCACATACAATACAGTCCTCTGCACAGACATACACAGGCTTTTTTGACAGGGATACAGTCAGCACAGAAAAAGACTGGGGAGGAGGAGATAGTCCACATAGTCCACTGAAACTGGAGCCCAACCTTTACAGAGAGGACAATGGCAGAGGTGTTCAGGCATAACAACTGACTCAACGCCTCCTCAGCGCCCCTGATCCCACGGGAACTTCCCGATTTCGGAGTCTAAATTGTAAATTGTGCACGCATATCTAAAGTTAGGAATCTGCCATAGGACCTAGAAGGCAGGTCCCCTGTGACAATGTTGTACTTCCAGTCAGTCGCCACTTCTAGTGAACTTGTAACCCTCGGGTACATAAGGTTCAGAGATAGGAAATGTTAGAATAGGTATAGCATAGCATAGAGTACAGCACAGTGTTTTATTTGTATAGTATAGTATAGTGGATAGTGTACATAGCCTTTATTTATGTAAACCAGCTCTTTTCCCTTCTTGTTTTTAGTTTTTTTTTCCTAGCACCAGGGGAGCCCCCCCTCCCAAATTTCGTTGTATGGTACCTGTACTATATCAATGACAATAAAGACCATTCATTCATTCAGTACACACACGGTTTAATAGGTGTCTTTGTTCAAGTACTTTACTGACCTATAAAGTAGCTTGCATAGAGCTAGGAGGTGATTGTGTGTGTGTGTGTGTGTGTGTGTGTGTGTGTGTGTGTGTGTGTGTGTGTGTGTGTGTGTGTGTGTGCCATCCTCTGGTTAACAGTGGCTTGCTCACTGCTCTGGTATGTTAGGACAACAAGCAGCTGGAGGCTCCAAAGCACGTCAGTTACAGAGCCAGAGTAGCATGTAGCAGCAAGCCCCTCTCTCTCTTGTCAGCCGTAAAATAAGCCTCCAAACACCATGAGCACCATGATGTAATGTCTGTCACACACAAACAACACACACATGCATTTAAAAAAAAGAAACAAAAGAAACAAACACACACACACACACACACACTCACCACAGTGACAGCATCGTTGAACAGGCACTCGCCAAAGACCACGATGTAGAGCTGCTCGTTGACGTTGACATCTTCAAACACACTGAGCACGGCCACAGGGTCCACGGCTGAGATGATGGCACCAAACAGCAGGTTCTCCTGAAGGTTAATATCCTGAACCCCAAAGGCCTCAATCTGGCACACCGCGAACAGGGACATCCCTATGCCTATGCTGTTCCACAGAGTCCCCACCACTGCAAACCACAGCACCTGGAATCACAGTAACTCATTAGCAGATGTAATGAAGGCTACCGGTATGATTATAATCTATTTTTATTTACTTGTCACATTAAAAAAATGTCTCTCTCTAGTAGGCTACCTAAAAGAACGCATACGGAAACTGGAGCGTTGAAGTAGTGAAACTGATCTAATTACAGAGACCGAAATCGATAAACAAAACGCAGTTACCGTGCCGATGTTCTCAAAGAAGGGCCGGGTGGGCATGAAGTAGCCCGAGTCGAGCACGATGGGGGGCAGCATGTAGAGGAAGAAGACGTTGGAGCTGAGGACGGCGGGGGGCTCCTCGTGGACGGAGTGCATGATGGCCCCCACCATCAGGCCAATGGCGATGAGCAGACACGACTCAGGCACCCACACCGTGATCTTATGGTACACATGGAAACCTGAGGGAGGGGGGGGAGAGAGAGAGAGAGAAGGCATCAGATAAGCAGGTAAATGCAGAAAACAAGGGTATACAAATGGTTACATGTACCCCAGATAGAGAGAGATTTGGGATGTTGATGTGCTCCAGTGGAGGCGGAAATCGGAGGACAGGCTCATTGTAATCCATGGATTGCATTACAATGAGCCCGTCCTCCTATCTCTGCCTCCACCAGCCTCCCCTGCGCCCTTATGCTCAGATGCCACCTGTAACTAGACATGATGATCAGATTGGAGGACTGGAGGAGCATGCATTGTGACTTTGGAAAGGGCCATCAAGATCTCAGATCATTCTATCTGCTCTTCAGAGCCTCTGCCAGGTTGAGATGTCAAATAGATCACCTGGATTAACTAACTACCATATATGAAATGTCACACTTTCTCATACAAGAACTAAGTAAGTAGGCCGGAGGATTAATTTGCCTTATCTTATTGTTTCTCATGGATATGTTTGCACTTGGGTGTTTGCTTTTCTTACCAATCTTGGCGAATGACGCGAGCAGCACCCACAGCGTGATCTCAAACGGCACCTGTATGCGGGCATAGTCCATGGTGAACACAGGCATGTTCGATTTCACCGCGTCGGGGAACGCTTGAGGGCCCCCCGCCGGCTTTATGGGGGGCAGGACGGTAACACTGCCAACCGGTTTCTGTGGGATGACAGGGATCTCCCCGTTGGACCCACATGGCAGACTTAAGAGGATCACCCCGATGGTACATAATGTCACCGTCAGTTTCACCCGGCTAAAACATTCCATTGTGGTGGAAAAATATGAAACTGATAGAATAGGCTTCTGTGGCGCCACAAGGGCGACGTCAAACTGGAGGTCTCTCGTATGCAGAACAACTCATTCCATCCAGCGTTGCGGAGTCAAAGCCCTGGAAATACCTGTGGCGCAAAACCTTGGCAACACTCCTCAATGCAAAAAAGAAATCATAACATAAGCAGATAGTTTCGTGTTATCCCCTTCGCAAAGTCATCCGTCGCATACGGTTTGCCAAATAATATTCCTCTCTGCAAGTTTCCTCCCAACTGTTTTGAGTGATGACAGTCTGTCCCCCTCTGATACCTGTTTACCTGCCGCGCGTGCACGTCATTCCGATAGGGGCTGGGTGTGGTCGCGCGCTGCTCTGATTGGACGAGCGCACGGGACAATCTGATTGTCTGATTGTGTTTCGGTAGGCCTATTCACTGGTGCGCCTTTCCTAGTTTCGAGTCTCGGCACCTTGGTTTCAAATTGCTAATCCATTTCTCTGGGTAAAGGATGGAACAATAGAATAAAAACGAGATTCAAAGGAGAGCCTACATGAGGTGGTAAATTACAGTTTCCCAATGTAGGTAGGCCCTTTGTCAAAGATGAAAAGAGAGAGAGATATGGATTTAGGAATTTTAGGATATTCTCATGAAAGTATTCAGTATTCTATTCTGGCTATCTATTGTAGACTAATGGGTCTACAGATTCGAATAGATTCGAATAGGTTGTTATCGTATCAACCAGTGCTGCTGTGTGTGCCTTTCCTCAAAGGCATGCTTGCTTGATGGAACTCAATGGTGGGAACACATTTATATTGCAATGGAGGGATACACCACCAGGCGGCAGTAGAACTCTAAATAATTAGTTTCACCTTGCAGAGTGCAAAGACGTGGGCGACGGTGTTTCTCATCGTTAGGAGATAGTGGGCCAATCCGTCGGTAGCCATAACAACATGATAAAACACCTGCATGAACTAACTTCACTTTCAATGTGTTTGACACTGGAATTACACGGTGAAACATAATCGAGGAACAAGCCACTGGAATTGACCGAGGAAATAAATGAGGGAAATCAAAACGACTGCATCAGTAATTAAGCAATGTTAGGCAAATGCAGACCTAGTTAGACTAGTTAGATTCCTCCGTCACATCATCACCACATCGTGAGCTTAGAATGATAAGGTTCTATCTCCGTTTAGGGCAGTTCAGAGATATTGAGCGTCAACGTTTTTACATTCCATTATGTTTTGTGAGATGGAACCTTTGTATTTTATGAATTACGAACTCAAAAATTTCAACATTTTAAAAATAACACCACACAGGCATTAATAAACACCTAATGGATCAGATTATGTAAAAAACTCAATTTTGACAAAACTGGAGATAGAACCTTATAATTCTAACGTCACCACATTCGCTTGTGCCACAGGACTGGAGTCAGGGCAGGGGCGGTCCGTGTGGACAGAGTTATTACGTCCAAATGTGTTGCGTGTGTAGGGCGAGTCCTATGACTGCAGACTCCGTCGACCTGCGAGGATACCGAGATGTGCATCAATAGCCTTTATCAGATAAACACACAGAGTTCATATACAAGGATGGAACTTGACTCCGACTCCTAATGTAAGTGTTGTCATTTATGCAGGATTTTATTACTGATATGTTTAGGGATATTTGTTTACTAGAAGAGGAGGATGGTGTTATTGCACAAGGAGAATGACAGTTCGCGATACCATCTAAGATTGGTCTTAATTGCTATTATTATTATTATTATTATTATTATTATTATTATTATTAATGTCAAGTGTAAGCGACATTTGGTTCGTAATAGGCGATTATTATATTGTACATAATTTCCTCTTTTTTTATGACAAATCGTTATGGTGATATTTTATTTCTCACTGAATAACGGGACTGCAACATTGAATGGGCATCGGTAACAGCAGATTTTATGACGCAATCTTTGTTATTGTCCTAGCATCAAAGCCATAACGCGCTCATTCGGACTGATGTGAATTATAGAATGATAATGGTCTTATTGGCTGAGTGATTATTATAGGCCGACACAGAATGGCATTTTTCTCACGTTACCTCTACAATCTCTACGTCTACGACAATAACACTGCAGGCGATTTTGTTGACGCCTAGAATCCTCCTAAAGAGCAGTATCACAGGCCTACAGACCAGACCAGAGCAGTGTATTCGATATTCTAATATGTCTCTCTGGCCCAAACAACTCATTGTGCTCACATTAAACATTATCAATATTCTGATAAGATGTTTGCTTAAACAACCTTCTCCTTAGTTGGTTATTTTTAGGATGTTATTGTATAGCCTAACATCTGTATATGCACTATGCAACAATGTCAGTGCTTAAAGCGAGATGCAGATGCTGAACATGATGTTTCAGTATAGAGAGGATTAGACTTTATCTGTTGAAACGCAGCCTTTTAGCACATTATTGTGACAGGGTGCAGGAGGTTCCTGATTTAAATCAGTCCTCGCTTTATCCTTTCCATCTCCAGACAGCTGTGTGTGTGTGTGTGTGTGTCTGTGTGTGTGTGTGTGTGTGTGTGTGTGTGTGTGTGTGTGAGAGGACTGATTAATCCATTGATCCAGTAAGGACCCTCAGATGTCAGAATGGCAGCCTACTGAGCTGGATCTATTGCTTGAGCATGATTGAAAACTGCATTTTGTGTGTGTGTGTGTGTGTGTGTGTGTGTGTGTGTGTGTGTGTGTGTGTGTGTGTGTGTACGTGTGTACGTGTGTGCGTGCGTGCATGTGTGTGTGTGTGTGTGTGTATGGAGGGAGGTCATCAACAAGAGCATTATCATTGTCATCATCATCATCATCATCATCATCAAAGGTCACTTTCTCATACCAACTAACACATCTGAAACAGTATCCTTGTTGTCTAGGTTACAAGAGCTTCTTTGTCCAGGGTTTCCTCTTGTTTGGTTTACATGTGTGTGTGTGTGTGTGTGTTTGTGTGTGTGTGTGTGTGTGTGTGTTTGAGTGTGTGTGTGTGTGTGTGTGTGTGTGTGTGCAACAGACTTCTTCTGCGTTGTGTAATAAAGCTTGCAGACAGCAGCTTCCCAGCCAGTTAGTGTTTCTTCTCATCTGTTGGTCGAGCAGGCTCACGTCATACATTGCAGCCATCCATGTGCGGTCATACACTGTCCAAGAAGAATGTGGAATCATTAGCTAGCTACTCTTGTGCTAGCTTAACACTCAATTCAACAAATAAAATAAAATGTATAATCTATAAGGCTTTATAACATCCATCATAGGTTTTCTAAATACTTTACTAACAAAATAATATAATTTGTATCTTCCTATAGATATTTACAATATAATAATCAGTTTTAAGAGGAGTGCTTTTCAATTTCAACCTTACCCTTGGTGCGTTCCCACAAACTGAGACAGTTTTACTTCACACACGGTCCCAAGTTGCAAGATACGCCAACCAATCAGCAATCATTTAACAGGCAAGGGGAATAGCCCATATTAACCCTGTTACGTGTGTGTGTGTGTGTGTGTGTGTGTGTGTGTGTGTGTGTGCGCGTGCGTGCGTGCGTGTGTATTCAAGTTTATGTTCATCATCTGAAAATGTCCAAAAAACCCTTAAATTAGATGAAAGAATAATGAAAGTACTTTTTAGTTTTACTGCAGCTGCTACAAGATAATCAAGTCTGGATAGGCATGATGCACAGCAGAGTAGTCACCCCTAATGGGGGGGGAGGAAGCTTCTGCTACCATGACTACAAACATTCATACTACATGTGTGTTCGATAGAGAGTCTTGGGACGGGACTCTTGGCAGGAGGAAAGGACAGGTCAGCTCAGTTCAGTTCACACGATCGATAGCTGGAAATGGAGCTGAACACGGAGGCGGAGCCAGGGGATAGGAGACAGGAAGAGGAAATGAAAGCTACCGGGGGGGGGGCAGGGGACAATTATGACGAAGAGACAGGAGAGCTAGAGTTAGAACAGAAAAGAGAACAAAAGAGGGAAAGAACTGGAGGAGTGAGGAGGAGAGTGAGGGTTAGGTGAGGAGTGAGGAGAGGAGAGATGAGGAGGAGAAATGAGAGGAGAGGAGGAGGAGAGTCGAGAGGAGAGGAGGAGAGGAGAGGATGAAGGAGGAGAGGTGAGAGGAGAGGAGGGGGAGGAGAGCAGAGTGAGAGGAAAAGGGGGGAGAAGAGGAAAGGATGGGGGAAGAGAGGAGAGGAGACAAGCACTGCATTGCAGCCGGCGTTGACAGCCTCTGCGTGATGTCTGGTTTACCACACTGGCCTGTCTAACTGGGTCACCCTCCTCCACACACCCCCACAGGCTCCACTCTGCTGCACCTACACAGCTGGACCCCCCTACCCTCCTCCCTGGTCCCTACCTTACACAGCTGGACCCCCCCTACCCTCCTCCCAGGTCCCTACCTTACACAGCTGGACCCCCCCTACCCTCCTCCCTGGTCCCTACCCTACACAGCTGGACCCCCCCTACCCTCCTCCCTGGTCCCTACCTTACACAGCTGGAGTGGACCCCCCTACCCTCCTCCCTGGTCCCTACCTTACACAGCTGGACCCCCCCTACTCTCCTCCCTGGTCCCTACCTTACACAGCTGGAGTGGACCCCCCTACTTTCCTCCCTGGTCCCTACCCTACACAGCTGGACCCCCCCTACCCTCCTCCCAGGTCCCTACCCTACACAGCTGGACCCCCCCTACCCTCCTCCCTGGTCCCTACCTTACACAGCTGGAGTGGACCCCCCTACCCTCCTCCCAGGTCCCTACCCTACACAGCTGGACCCCCCCTACCCTCCTCCCTGGTCCCTACCCTACACAGCTGGACCCCCCCTACCCTCCTCCCTGGTCCCTACCCTACACAGCTGGACCCCCCCTACCCTGGTCCCCACCCTATACAGCTGGACCCCCCCTACCCTCGTCGCTGGTCCCTACCCTACCCTCTGACCTTCTACTGCCCCCCTACTCCCTGTCCCCTACCACCATTTTGTCCTCTGTCCACCCCCCAAAAGAGGAGCCCCTTTCTCCTCCTTCACCAATCAACCCATCACATTTATTTGTATAGCACTTGACTAGATGGTCAACGGTCTCTTAAGTGTTTTCCAACAAGAAGAACGAAGGCCCAGGAGGATATAGTAGACTCAGCCCAGGGGGATATAAGGTGGAGTAGACTCAGCCAGCCAGATTTCAGGAACTGGAATCTAGTTGTGAGGATGTCGGAGCCTCGGACGGATAAGCAGAGAGAGGAAAATGAAAAAATCTAAAAAGATTAGAGTCTGTGGAGAACTGTAAATCTGTTCCATTAAACCGTAGGAGGGAATCAGCGTATCTAAAGGACACCGAAAGGACACGACCAGCCCAGCGCCCCGCTTATACCCGGTTCCACCGGCCCACCAGAGGGACATCGGGGGGGGGGGGGGGGGGGGCAGCAGCATGAGCCCGTAAGTACTCACCCAGAAGTACTCGCCAACAACGCCACCATCCTAACCCATATGGCCCGGGGGGGGGGCGCACGCCTGAGAGCTCGTGACAGAGAGCTCCTACAGCAGAAGGCCCAGCCCAGGCCAAACCCTGCACTGACAGAGCCCACCCACCACCCAAGGGAAGGACCTGGAATTCACCCCCGAGCCCACCCAGCCCCCCACACCACCAGAAGACCCCCTGTAAACCAGCCAGCCAGCCAGCCAGGCAGCCAGCCAGCCAGCCAGCCAGACAGCCAGCCAGCCAGCCAGCCAGCCATCCAGCCAGCCATCCAGCCAGCCAGCCAGCCATCCTGCCACCCAGCCAGCCATCCAGCCACCCAGCCAGCCAGCCACCCAGCCAGCCATCCAGCCACCCAGCCATCCAGCCACCCAGCCATCGTGCCACCCAGCCAGCCATCCAGCCATCCAGCCATCCAGTCAGCCAGCCATCCAGTCAGCCAGCCAGCCATCCATCCAGCCAGCCTCCGAACAGAGACAACACAGATACAACAGCAGACAGTTCCCCTCTCCGACAAGACCTTCCTCCAGGCAGGCAGCCGCTCGCTACGGGTGTCTGGGTGTCTGATAGATGTACACTACAGTGTGATGATGATCGGCCCCCCCACCGCTCCCGCCTCAGATCCAGACTGGGCCTCACACACAGAGCTCCTCTCAGAGTTGCAGGCCCCCCCGGGGATTAAAAGCATGTAAGAAGCAACGCTTCCCACTGCCAACGACTCCCCACACAGCCTAATGAAGCCAGCACGCAGAACCAGCATCCTCTTAATTGCCTGCTTGATTTCAGCATAGAGCTTTCAAGATGGAGATGAAACTGGTGGGGGGATTATCTGGAGAAACCTCACAGGATCTTGGTCTTATGTTTGTGTTCCTGTGTGTTCCTGTGTCTGTCTGTATGTATGCCGGTGACTGTAGTGTTAGTAAATGAATGAGAGGGAGCAGGAGGTTTTTGTGTGTCTGTTTGTTTGTTGTGCTCTGATGTGTGTGTGTGTGTGTGTGTGTGTCGGTGCTCTGACGACGCGCACACGTGTAAAAATAGACTTCCATACAGAAATGCCCTTACACATGAATGCACAGGCACACATACAGTGAATAGGCGTACACACTCTTAAACAAACACACACACTCACACATACTTTACTCTTGTGTAAATTGGGATGTAATAAAAGTGACACACACACACACACACACACACACACACACACACACACACCCACACAGGGCCAGGTGCTCCATCACCCTTCCAGATCTTTTTTGGCAGTGAATAATGTATCAGTGCTGGGAAGGGAGGGACAGGAACTCAAGCCGAACCTTTGTATGTAAGGGCAGATGGGTGTGTGTGTGTGTGTGTGTGTGTGTGTGTCTGTGTGTGTGTGTGTGTGTGTGTATGTAACAGGAAGTGTTGAGCGTCTCTGGCATGCCACAGGAAGTGTAAACGTTTGCTTCTCCGTGAGCAAACTCAAGCTGCTTTCAGGTCACATGACAGGATCCCTTGATGCCTTTTGTTCTGTTGTTTTTACTCTTTTGTCTTTTTTTAACCGCTTTTTGTTGTCTTCTTTTGCTCTCTGGCTGTTGTTCGTGCAGTGGGAAACATGTGAAAAAATAAAATAATCGTGGAGCTTATCACGCGATGCTTTCAACATACTTTGCAGAATACACAGGAATATGACCTCCTTAATAGCCCTGTCCTGCCGTTCTGTTACGAGTGACGGCAGTGTTAGGGAATCTGTCACTTAGTGTCATCACAGTGTCCTCCAACTGTCTGTCAAGGAGCCATCTACGACTAGTCATTTTGTGTTCCTCGTCCACCGTCTCTGTACTCTTGCTGAAATCAGCAGTGATGCGTGTTGTGTTCAACAGAACTGCATTGATCAGCTGCTGGAGAGGAGACTGTGTGTGTGTGTGTGTGTGTGGGGGGGGGGGGGGGAGAGAAAGACAGAGCTGTTTGGAAAGTGATAGTGTTTCCCCGGTGTCATTACAGGGCATAGCTGTAAAGGTGCTGATTTGGCAGTTGTTGTTAATTTCCTCTTTTCTTGAAATGTCTTTCATTCGTTGGGTTAAGTTGCAGCAGTACTGGCCCCGCAACACATCTGTACTGACCAATGTCCACATCTATACTTGGAAACCAACATCAGTATGCATGTCTCACGTGGTTCCTCGCTCTGAGCACACACGCACATACACACACCACTGGCCCAAATGTGTCCAGTGGGGTGTGTGTGTGTGTGTGTGTGTGTGTGTGACCCTAATCAGGATCAAGGCAGCTTAGAACTCTTTTCACCTCAGAGGTGTTGAAAGACTGAGCTGAGGTGAGAGAATGATCCGGAAACCTCATACTCTACAGTAGGCGTTCACAGATTCCTCCTGCCATTAGGCTTGTATGCAGGGAAGCATAGAACATACAGACATGTATACAGACACAATGTTCTTCACAAACAGTTAGCGGATAGATAAACAGGCTCGTGAGCGACACCACGTGCCTGGAACCTGTTTATATCGACATTTTAAAAGCCTTCCTTCCTTCTGAAGAAAATGTGACCAAATCTGTTTCCAGTGCGTTGCATTTATCTTGCCAGTCATGTCAGATCAGTGGTTACCTTCGAGAAGAGAGGGGAGAGGGAGGCTTGTTTAGAATACTGGAGCAGGGCCGCGGTCTGGAGAG
>NC_137677.1:51636649-51661649 GCF_963989245.1 Nansenia antarctica | reverse complement strand
CATTTGTTATTACATAACTAACCCCCTCTCCTACTCCCTCTCCTGCTCTCCTTCTCCTCTCTGTTTCTCCCCCCCTCTCCTCCTCTTATATCGTTGTCCCTCTCTCTCCCCCGTCCCCAGACGCGTCAGCTGGTGACGGTGTGTGACTCCAAGCTCCTGTCCTCCGCCATCTTGTCCCTGGCGGCCGCCCGCCCGGAGTGCCCGCCGCAGGGCTCTCCCTCCCCCTGCTCCTCCCTCTCCCCCTCCTCCCAGTCTCCCTCCCGCTCCCCCTCCCGTCATCACGCCACCTCCCCCTCGCCCTCGCGCCACTCCATCTCCCCCTCGCGGGCCCCCCCCGTCGTCTCCCCCTCCCGCTCCTCCGTCTCCCCCTCGCGCCATGCGGCCCCCGCCATGGGAGACAGGTGGGGGGGGGGAGGCAAACGCTCCTCCCTGCAGGCCGACTGGCACGAAGAGGATTGGGTAAGGGGGCGTGTGAGGGTGTGTGTGTGTGTGTCTCTGTCTTGTAGACTATGTTGTGTCTTTTCTCTCTCTCTCTCTCTCTCTCTCTGTCTCTCTCTGTCTGTCTCTCTCTCTCTCTCTCTCTGTCTCTCTCTCTCTCTCTCTCTCTCTGTCTCTCTCTGTCTCTCTCTCTCTCTCTGTCTCTCTCTCTCTCTCTCTCCCTCTGTCTCTCTGTCTCTCTCTCTCTCCCTCCTCCCCCTGGCCAGCAGTGCGTCGAATGCTTTCGAATGCTTTATGTCGGACTTCAGAAGGAGTGTTTGTTTGGTGTCGTGCATGTGTGACATGGGAAGTTGTGGGTGCTATTTTGGTGAAGGTCACCCCTCCCCTGTCCCTCCTATATCTGATCCCAACATCCCCCAACATCCCCCATCCAATAGGACAAGGTGTGGTTGAACGTCGATAAGAGTCTAGAGTGTGTGATCCAGCGGGTGGACAGGCTGCTCCAGAGGGACACGATACAGAGCGATAGCAGCTGCGAGGACGTCTTCCTGGTTGCCGGCCAGGAGGGCGGCGCCACTAAGAAAGGTACCAGTACTCATGTAATAATAATAAGAAGAAGAAGCAGAAGAAGAAGTAGAACTTTTATTTGTAAAGCACTTTTCCTGCAAACGTGGCAGCTCAAAGTGCTCCAATCATTATATAATCATAATTTAATTATGTAGTCATTTCAAGGCAATATTAAAAAGATGGGTTTTTAGTCTTGACTTGAACATAATGTGCTGAGGTTGCCTTCCACAGGTGCATTCCGCATAAAATGAGAATGCAGCCTCACCAAATCTATAAAATGATTACCTGTACAGTAAAATGTACTTTTAATCAACTGATTCAAATGACACATGTCGCATATATGAAGTGGATGTATTGATCGATTGATATACTGCATGAATGTAGGGGTCGGTCAGCGGATAAAAGTGAATAATGTGTGAATCCCATGAGGTATCCATGGTAACCAGCAGGCTTTCTGGATACACCCTGGATGCAAAGAGGAGAACTCATCATCATCGTCATTGTCATCATCATCACCAGCATCATTCTGTCACCTGACCGCTGCATGCCAATCCCACCCTGACAGACAGCGCTGTAGGTTCACCACCACTTCTACACTCTGACCCGTTCTGTTAGAACCCCTGAGCGTGTGGATGAATCAGAATTTCGAGTAGGATGAGGGTTAGTCTAATAGAAACATGTTGTAACCTTCTCTCCCCTCTAGATAGCAGCCCAGGGGCAGAAAAGCCCTCCCCAGGTAAGAGCAGTGTGTGTGTGTGCGTATGTGCGTCTGTGCATGCGTCTGTCTATTTGTGCGCGTGTACATGTCTGTGTGCGTGTGTGCGTATGTCTGTCTGTCTATTTGTGCGTGTGTGCATGTCTGTGTGTGTGTGTGTGTGTGCGTGTGCGTATGTCTGTCTGTCTATTTGTGCGTCGTGTGTACATGTCTGTGTGCGTGTGTGTGCGTGTGCGTATGTCTGTCTGTCTATTTGTGCGTTGTATGTACGTGTCTGTGTGCGCACGTGTTTGTCTGTTTACCTGTGTGTGTGTGTGTGTGTGTGTGTGTGTGTCTCCTGTCTCTCCAGCTGAATGGAGCGAGGCTCTGTACCCCCTCCTCACCACTCTGTCTGAGTGTGCGTCTCTGATGAGTGACAAGGCTAAGAAGTCCATGATCTTCCTGCTGATGCAGGACAGCGCCCCCACCATCGCCCTGGGCCTCACCCTCCAGTACCGGAGGGACGTGGTGTTCTGCCAGACTGTGAGTTGTGGAAAGAAATCAAACAAAAACATAACTTGAAAAAAAAAAATATATATGTTACGGTACATGGAAAACGGTTTATGTCTGCATTTCCGGGGACATGGCAGCATAAAACGTCAACTTGGTACATTCTGGCATGTCTAACCCTAACCCTACCCCTACCCCTAACCCTAACCCTAACCCTAACCCTAGCACCTAGCACCTAACCCTAACCCTAGTTTTCCCACATGTACCGTAACATATATACAGATACAGTGGGGGAAATAAGTATTAAACACGTCAACATTTTGTCCAGTAAATGTATTTCCAATGAGCCTATTCAAGTGAAATTTGCACCAGACTTTGGTGTTACCAAGGTGCCACACAACAAACATCTAATGATGGGTAAAGGCAAAGAGCTGTCTCAAGACCTTCGCAACCAGATGTGTTCAATACTTATTTCCCCCACTGTATATACAGTTATATGATAATGAATGTAGATGGTTTTTCTGTGAGGGGCGTACAGCAGTTAGAGTGTTGTGTAGGTGGTTGTACTGACGACCTGGTGGTTGTGGTTGTAGCTCTCAGCTCTGATCTGTGGGTTCGTTATCAAACTGAGGAACTGTCTCCGTGACAACGGCTTCCTCAGGCAGCTCCATACCATCGGCCTGCTGGTGCAGTATGAGGGCCTGCTCAGCACCTACGGTAACGTGTGTGTGTGTGTGTGTGTGTGTGTGTGTGTGTGAGTGTGAGTGAGTGTGTGTGTGTGTGTGTGTGTGTGTGTGTGTGTGTTCGATGTGTGCCTACGTGTACATCATGGGTGCTCTTTTCACCCTTATTAATCATAGAGAAAGTGTTTACCAATGTGTGGGTGGTGTGTTTATCTGATCCCATATTCCACTCTCTCTTAAAGGGGAGGAGTTGGCCATGCTGGAGGACATGAGCGTGGGTGTGCTGGATTTAAGGAACGTCACCTTTAAGGTTACCCAGGCAACCTCTGGCTTCGGCCCCGACATGCTGCCGGTCATCACGGGGAACAGGAACGGCTTCAACGTCAGGGTGCCGTTGCCGGGGGCGATGTTCGACACGTTGCCGCGGGAGATCCAGAACGGGATGCTGCTCCGGGTGCAGCCTGTGATGTTCAACGTGGGAATTAACGAGCAACAGACCCTCGCAGAGAAGTGAGCCAATCAGAGGAGAGGAGGAAGAGGCTTTACCAGATCCTCAAGGGATCAACGGATTGGCGGAGGAAGAAAAGGGAGGAGGAGTGAAAGAGAGAGAGAGTACGGTCGGCAGAAAAAGAGTAGGAAGTGTTATGATGAAACAGAGGGATGAAAGAGGAGCAGTGGGGATGGGGTGAGTGAGACGAAGGAGGAGGAGGAGGGAGCAGCGCAGCGGAGAATCAGGGGGTCGTCAGGAGGTGGGTAACCATGGAAACGGAGGCCGGGGGAGGTAGAAATCGGAGGACGGGGCTCGCTGTTATGCAAGGAATGGAATGAGGAATGCGGAATCCCATCATGCATCACAGTGATCCCGTCCTCCGATTTCTGCCTCCACCTCCTGCCTCGCCTGGTGCACACGTGATAATCACTAGACAATAATAGAATGTTAAAAGTGTCTTATCGGGGCGCTTAGGTGGTGTAGCGGGTTAAGCGTTGACCATGTAGACGCAGGGTTCCCGGTTCGATTCCCGACACGGACATGTCATCCCTCCTCTCTCTCTCACCCATGCTTCCTGTCTAAATCTCTACTGTATCTGTCTATCAAATGAAAGATATGAGTGGGACTGCCCCACTCAGAAAAAATAACTTAACCCTAACCTATAAATTAAATAAGTGTCTTATCGTGTGTGTGTGTGTGTGTAGGTTTGGAGACACGACCCTTCAGGAGGTGATTAACATGGAGAGCATAGCGCGCCTCAGCTCCTACTATGACCAGTTTAAAGAGGTCTTGCCAGAGGACTGTGAGTCACCCTTGGCCACTAACCTTTAACCTCATCATAACCATCTGAACCTTGATCTTCACTGGTCTCAGAAATTCACGTTAGTGCAGTGACTCACTGTTTCTCCCCCTTACTGTATCTCTCTCTCTCTCTCTCTCTCTACCACCCCCCCTCTCTCGCTCTCTATCTCTCTCTCCCCCTCCCCCCCTCTCTCTCTATCTCCCTCTTCCCCCCCCTCTCCCTCTCCCTCCCTCCCCCCCTCTCTCTCTCTCCCTCCCCCCCTCTCTCTCTCTCCCTCTCCCCCCACTCTCTCTCCCTCTCCCCCTCCTCCCTCTCTCTCTCTCCCCCCCCTCTCTCTCTCCCTCCCTCCCCCCCTCTCTCTCCCTCCCTCCCCCCCCTCTCTCTCTCTCTCCCCCCACTCTCTCTCTCTCCCTCCCTCCCCCCCTCTCTCTCTCCCTCCCTCCCCCCCCTCTCTCTCTCCCTCCCTCCCCCCCCTCTCTCTCTCTCCCTCCCCCCCTCTCTCTCTCTCTCTCCCCCCACCCTCTCTCTCTATCTCCCTCTTCCCCCTGCTCTCTCTCTCTATCTCCCTCTCCCCCCTCTCTCTCTCTCTCTCCCCCCTCTCTCTTCCTCTCCCTCCCCTATCTCTCTCCTTCTCTCCCCCACTCTCTCTCTCCCTCTCCCCCCTCTCTCTCTCTCCCTCCCCCTCTCCCCCCCTCTCTCTCTCTCCCTCCCCCCCTCTCTCTCTCTCTCCCTCTCCCCCTCCTCTCTCTCTCTCTCCCCCCCTCTCTCTCCCTCCCTCCCCCCCTCTCTCTCTCTCTCTCTCTCTCCCTCTCCCCCTCTCTCTCTCTCTCCCTCTCCCTCTCCCTCCCTCCCCCCCTCTCTCTCTCTCTCTCCCTCTCCCCCTCCTCCCTCTCTTTCTCTCTCCCCCCCTCTCTCTCTCTCCCTCCCTCCCCCCCCCTCTCTCTCTCTCTCTCTCCCTCTCCCCCCCTCCCTCTCTCTCTCTCTCTCCCCCCCCTCTCTATCTCTTCCTCCAGGCCTCCCTCACTCCCACAGTAAGACCAGTGTACCTGAGCTGCTGAAGGCGTTGGGTCAGAATATAAACGCCAAGAAGAGCAAAAACGTGGAGATCCTATGGCAGGCCGCCGAGGTAGAGACCCTCTCTCCTATAGGTCGACAACCTCTCTCTCTCACCCTGGGTGTACAACAGTATACCCATGCCCTCTTTCTTTCTTTCTTTCTTTCTTTCTTTCTCTCTCCTCTCCTTTCCTCTCCTCACCTCTCGTCACCCCCTCCTCTCTCCTCTCCTCACCTCTCGTCACCCCCTCCTCTCTCCTCTCCTCACCTCTCCTCATCCCTTTCTCTCCTCTCTCCTCTTCTCACCTCTCCTCACCCCTTTCTCTCCTCTCTTCTCTCCTCTCCTCACCCCCTCCTCTCCTCTCTCCTCTCCTCACCTCTCCTCATCCCTTTCTCTCCTCTCTCCTCACCTCTCTCCTCTCCTCACCCCCTCCTCTCCTCTCCTCTCCTCACCTCTCCTCTCCTCACCCCCTCCTCTCCTCTCTCCTCTCCTCACCTCACCTCTCCTCACCCCCTCCTCTCTCCTCTCCTCTCCTCACCTCTCCTCACCTCCTCCTCTCCTCTCTCCTCTCCTCACCTCACCTCTCCTCACCCCCTCCTCTCTCCTCTCCTCTCCTCACCTCCTCCTCTCCTCTCTCCTCACCTCTCCTCACCCCCTCCTCTCTCCTCTCCTCTCCTCACCTCTCCTCACCTCCTCCTCTCCTCTCTCCTCTCCTCACCTCTCCTCACCCCCTCCTCTCCTCTCTCCTCTCCTCACCTCTCCTCACCCCCTCCTCTCCTCTCCTCACCTCTCCTCACCTCTCTCCTCTCCTCACCTCTCCTCACCCCCTCCTCTTCTCTCTCCTCCATTTACAGGCGTGTCGGCGTCTGAACGGCGTGCGTTTCACCAGCTGTAAGAGTGCTAAGGACCGCACGGCCATGTCCCTGACCCTGGAGCAGTGTCTGATCCTCCAGCAGGAGCACGCCATGGCCCCCCAGGTCTTCTCCCAGGCCCTGGACTGCATGCGCAGGTCAGACCGCCTTCCAACTCTTTCTTTCTTTCTTTCTTTTTTATTTTTTATACAAATGTAGTGCCTACCGTCGTACAGAAACAGCAGGGGGGGAAACTTTTTCAGAGTTTGCTGAAAGTGAAATTTAATTATTGTGAAGGAAAATAGTTACTGTCAATGTTTGTTGTGGTAACCATCTCCCTATTTCTGCCTCTCCCCCTACCCTCCCTTCTCCTCTCCCCCCCCTCCCCTCACCCCCCCCCCACTCCACACACACACACACACACACACATACACATACAGTGAGGGTTGCAGGAGAGAGAACACCATGAAGAACGTGGGATGTCGCAAATACGCCTTTAACTCCCTCCAGCTGAAGGCCTTCCCCAAGCAGTACCGCCCCCCAGAGGGAACCTACGGGAAAGTAGAGACCTGATTGGTTAGACTGTCGGCCCGGAAACGAAGCCAATAGAAGGGAGGTTAACAACAATAACAACACAAAAAGAAAACAACAACAACAACAACAACAACGCAAAAGTAGCCGCCCTTTATTTAGTTACTGTTCATAGGGTCATGTTGAAGTTTCAGTGGTACGTTAGATTATTTCATAGCAGTTTTCTCCCTTTTTGCAATTAGAATCACAGTGTTTGCTATGTCATGAAAAAAAACACCACACAGGCAAACACAACGCAGGAATGGCTGTGCTCGCACTTCATCAGCCTGCACCAGTGACATAGTTCCGGTGTCAAGCGTATATCCACAGCACAACTCAATCATCCAGCAACCTTTAACTTCACTCTGTGACATGATAAACCTAGACATGTGTGTGTTTGTTTAAGAGCCACGGAGAAGCCCTGTAGTAGCAGGATGTTGTGTGAAAGCCTCGGGGGAGGTACCTCCTTGGATGACCCTCTACAGAGCGAGTGTTTACGTACGTCCTATTTCAGGTTTCATGAGGTGTACTGATGAAGGCATTCAGGAGGATAATCTGCCCTTTCAGTCCCAGGTTCCAGATTGTGTGGCGTTGTGCTGGACCTGCTGTGTCACCCATTGAGAGTCACTCTAGAATCATCTAGAATCATCATGTTATTCTTTTTGGTTTCTTTTAAGGGTCTAAGCCAAGCCTATGACCTCTGTTATTTCCATTGTCTCTCCATCTTGGGTTTCATTTCATAAAGTGATTATGGAAATCATGGCTTGTGATGTCAATCACTAACTGGATGAACGGTGGCTCTTATCTCCACACAAATAGATTTATTTATTATTATTTATGAGTGTAAATCATCATCTTGTCACCGAACGCACAGCACGTAGTATGTATGGATGACTTCACTCCATTCCAGATCTGGAATTTCGATCTGCATTCCTCCAAACATACAGTAGTAGCCGTAGTCCTGTTGTGTGTCTGTCAACAAGCTTGTAGGTTTTATTGAACTGGATAGGAACAGGTTAGTATCGAATTATTGCACTCGCCACCATCACTTAATCTGCTCATAGGATACTGTTCATAAAAGGGTCCAAGATCGTGGTAGACATCTTTCTGGGTTTGATCTATAGATAAATGAGACTCTGGAGTGTCTGCACTTAGGGACATTGTTGTTAAAAGTGGGACAGGATATGTCAAATTGTTTGTGTATTCAACATACGGAGCGAAAAAGACTGTCTTACTTTTGAATGCATGTAGACCCTCACATATTATTGTACTTTAGAAGGCACTTTTGCACTGCATATAAGCCTGTTTAAAATGTACAGTCAAATGCAACGTGTTTGTGTTGTTGTAACGTAATCACCTCACTGGGCTTCTGTTCTCATGTTTACGTATAATTGTACAACGTTTACAGAGATAATGGATTTTTATTTAAACTACATTTCAAATGTTTATTTTGCTTAATATCCTTGATGCTGATGACGTTTTATCCATTTTATTTCCTCTAAAAATAAAATGTAAACTTTCTTTAAATGCATTGAGCTGATAGAACCACACACTTTCAGGTAGGCCATGTCTAAAGGTACACGCTTTACTGTATGTGCTGCTCCTCTGCTTCCCTCTGTGACGTCATCTATTAAAATGACAGCTGTACAAGTGTCCCTGCCTCCTGGGTCAGATCTGTCAGCCATCACACTCTTGGTTCTCCTTAAAATGTCGTAGAAATCATAGTTTTCCCTTTCTGTCTCGTCTCTCTCTCACACACACACACAGCTCCCTTTGCCCTCGGTCACACTACTCTTAGTCTTTTCATCTCTCTTTCCCATGACTCTCTGTCTCTACCTCTCTAAAATCTATTACCCAAAGGCTTCACTGGTTTATTGAATCAAGTGTTCTATAGCACATATCAAAACAAATACTGCCCTTAGAATAACTCCCGTGAATAGCATAAATGCCTACATAGTCATGACATATTATAACAGAGGGAAAAGTATAACCGAAAAGGGAAAGAGCGAGAGAGATGCACTATTGATGTTGTAACCTTTAAAATATTGATAAGATATATTTTTTGCAACATTGGTGCACAGCGCACACATGATTCATTAAGGTTGCAGTTCGAGTTCTGCGCGTTCAATATAGCGAATCTGCCTTCGCCAAACTGTCGGCTTTCCACACACTTGGCCGCTGTGTGCGTTTGAGGATTAGGCTTCTAACTACACTACTTCGATCTGGCTTCCGAACGGAAAAGACAAGCAGCAGTGTTTTAATGTGCGTTTGCAGGTTCAATGAAACTCCTATGCGCGGTATTAAGAGTCTGCACAACACGCCCTGAAGGTCCACTGAAGTCCGTTCTTTTATTTAGTACGCTGAGGTAAGCGAAAGCAAGCTTTATCAGTCTTCGTCAGCGTTGAGGAGCAGGTCCAGGACGTGGAGCTCAACTATTAGTTGAACTAGGTTAACCCCGATATTTCGTGAGCTTAGAATGATAAGGTTCTATCTCCGTTTAGGGTCGTTCAGAGTATATTGAGCGTCAACGTTTTTATCTCATTTCATCTCATGTTTTGTGAGATGGAACCTTTGTATTTTATGAATTACTAACTCAAAAATGTCAACATTTTAAAAATAACACCACACAGGCCTTAATAAACACCTAATGGATCAGATTATGTAAACAACTCAATTTTGACAAAAATGGAGATAGAACCTTATAATTCTAACGTCACGATTTTCAGAGTAGCTTCCCCAACACTGGTCTACAGCTTCTGTGGCGGTTTATTCGGAAGTTGATGCTATTTACACAAAGTCAGGTGGTGCACAACTAGTAGCGTTTAATAAATCCCTACTGTGCATCCTCAAAGTGCTACTGATCATATTCGTTTTATGATAGTTTAGTTACGGTGTGCAAACAGTAGGTCAGCGTCTGGTGCTTGTTGCACGTGTAGCTGTGGACATGGATAGACAGGTTATATAAAGCCACTGGTCGTTGAACGTTGTTGTACACATGTTGTGTAATACTTGCATTGTGTTACACAGTTTCAATAATAATACACTGTTACACACGCTTGTCTCCTCTACAAGACACAATATGTTTGTTTGTTTGTTTGTTTGTTTGTTTGTTTGTTACTCCGGTAATACAAGTCCAATCGTGTGAGATACTGTTAGGATATATCTTTTTCAAAGGTCCTATTGTCCATTCTCCAGCACCAGCTGCTTTTTTCATGATGTTACATATCATATCAGTTTTTCCTGTTTTAATATGCACATTATCAGTATTGTATCCTAAGAACACATACGACCCATATTGTCAGCTACTGTCTGGGAACTGTCTGGTGACCATGAATCCAGGAGTTGTAAGAACCGATAAAAAAGACTCTCACGTCTAATATAACACAAGACAACACTCCATTCATAGTGTTAGAACATTATAATAGGCCATTCAGCTCTTACATCATATTGGCCAAAAGGGGAAGAACTCTGTGTGTCTTGTGATTAAGATTTTATACAACAGTTCTACAGCGCAATTTATTAGTTAACAGTAATAAGTGACAACAGATTATTATTTGTTTGTTTATTTAATCATTTATTTTGGCTCCGTCAAGAAAAAATAGTTCCGCAACTGGACTGTTGCCTAGTAACCTGAACACAAACATCTGCAGGCGAGCTACTTTGTATTAAACGGTCTTTTCGGAGTGATACCTATAGTTAAAAGTCCCAGTGCTGTTATAATGTATATCAGCACTCATGGAATGCCTCTTGTCCAATCAAATTACTTGGTCTGAACTGTTGTATATAATGTATTGTAATCTGAAGAAGACCACCTTATTCTGAGACCGTCTCAGGTTAAGGTGCAACTCTGTACTACACGTGTGATATTCAATAAATATACCACTTGTGCAATAGAGAACATCTGTCCTCTTTCTTGGGGCAGTCAACAAAAGAACCGATTCTGAAAATCTGAACCTTGATCTTCCGATTCTGATTCTGACAATACTTCTGCTGGGGTGCAAGAGGGTGCAAGAAGGTTGCAAGGGTGCAAGAAGACATGTAGAATATAATATCAAAAGATAATTTAAAAAGATAAAATTATATAAATTACATTTAAGGAAGATAAGAAAGATTATACACTCAAAATATACATTCAGAATTATGTTGCTCAGGAGTTGGACAGCAAGTGTATGCATGCATGTGGTGTGCTTCTGTGTGTGTGTGTGGGGGGGGGGGGGCATAAGAGGCACCAGGTAGCAATTGTTAAGCCCCAGCCTGTCAATTACATTTTGTATGCAATATTCACCCAAGCTGGCTCCGCCTTTAATTCATAATCACTGACATGACTCCTCCCTCTTTCTCAACCCTCTCAGTGCTCAAAGGTTCACAGCCGCATGTAACGTTCACAAGTCCCAGTCTGGCCAAGGAGTACCAGTTTGGCCTTATCGACTCAGTCCAAGCCTGTTGCACTCAACTACAGGTAACAACTCTGGCTTGCACGCACTTTTAACTTCAATTAATTGATTTTATAGGTACAACTCTGTAATACGAATAATGTAGGCTACTAACAAATCACTGTTATTCACACAGACTTTACCTGGAGCACAGCAGCCCCATTACAATGCCAGAGACATATAAATTAAAGATGCGTTACTCTTTATATGGCTATACACACTGTATATATATATATCTGTGGGTAGCCTACTGTTCCAGTAGATTAAGTTGAGTCTACAATGTGTATTTCCCAGTCACAAATCGGCTGGTGTCCCAAATCTGTGGAGTCAGTTTGTTCATTGTCTTGCATTGAGTAAATGAATGAAGACAGCTCGGCATTATCACTGCAGGTGACCCCCAGGGTTAATGTGTAACTAACCGTGTGTGTCTGTGGTCCAGGGTCCAGTATGGGGAGGAAGAAGCTGCTGGTGGATGTGGACTGTGGCGTAGACGATGCTCAGGCCATCATGTTGGCGCTGGCCACCCCCAACGTGGATATCCTGGGCATCACGTGTGTCCATGGCAACACCAGTGTGGAGAATGTGTGCAAGAACACACTGCGTGTGCTCCAAGCTTGCGGCAGACTGGAGGTAGCTTGTTGTTGTTGTTGTTGTTGTTGTTGTGGCTGTGTACATCTGTTATTGTTCCACACAGGGAAGGGCAGTGTGGACCAAAACTATCACAGCTGATGAAATAGTTTTTTTTCCTTTTTTAATTTTGTTGTTTTATTGACAGACATACGCAAACATTTATACAGATAGAAGAAGCGATTCCATGATGCGTATCTTGTCTGGTGATTCTCTGTTTTCCTCTCTAACAATGTGCTGCTGTTCCCACATTCACATGATTGGCTGGAGACGGGGCTTTACAGGCTGGGTCAAGCAACCCATGATTGTACATGATAGCCAACTCTATTACAGCTATTACAGCTACAGACAGACAGACAAGACAAGAGTTTAGGAAAGAGAGACAAGAGCCTCCTGGTTCTGACTCATTGTTTTGGACTTCTGGGAAAGAAATGAAGTGAACAGTAAAACAACTTAATAATGTGCGGTTAGTCACTAAGATGTTTTATGAACAACAATGATAATGATGATAATTATATAATGATTTCACCTCTCCTCAAATAAACTGTATGTTCCATTTATATGAATCCATCCTGTGTTCTGGAGTCCTGGCTGGGTCACGTTGGGGGGTTCTGACCTCTTGTGTTCTGTGTTCTAGATTCCCGTGTTCCGGGGTACTGCTAAGCCCCTCCTCGGGAACACGATAGACGCGGGACACTTCCATGGGCAGGATGGGCTAGGGGATGCTCCGGACCCCCAGGCCCCGGGGCTGGAGATGGTCCAGCAGGAGGGGGCAGTATCTGCCATGATCAGGATCATCAACGAGCACGCTGGAGAGGTGAGGGAGAAGCATAGGCAGTGGCCTCTACATGCTATGTGCTATATTCCCTACTGGGCATAGCCATCGAGCAGACAGCTAGCATTGGACAGGTTATGGCTAGTCAGCGGCTCAGTGTTCCCTGTCAGTGTTGGAGACATTCATCCTGTTTTTCCAGGTGTCTTTGGTAGCCACGGCCCCCCTCACTAACCTAGCCCTGGCGGTACGAATGGACCCCTCCCTCCCCAGTAAACTCAAAGGCCTCTACATCATGGGAGGCAACACAGAATGTAAGTCCTTCCTACTCATCTCTCTCACGCCTATAATGTCACTCCAAGTTGACCCTATGAAATAAACCAAAACCTAGATAAACAAATACAGATATGTCGATTTGCGTATGTTTGCATTTTATTTACGTGTATGTATACGTGTCCCCAGCTCGAGGAAACACCACGATGTGTGGCGAGTTCAACTTTGCCGCCGATCCCGAAGCAGCTTACATCGTACTGAATGACTTCCTGTGTCCCACCTACCTAGCCTGCTGGGAGTTCACCTGCTACAGCAAGCTGCCATGGGTAGGGTATCCCAATACTCACTTCACACAGTAACAGAAGCATAGGAAACACGCAGGAACTGCCTCAGTCGTCAGAATACACGTGCATACGAGTGCATACTGTAGTATACCTTTAAAAAATGTAGGCAATAGTGAAATTGAACACATTTCCAATAGTTTGTTACGGCTACACATGCCACTGATATAAGGGCTGCGTTCGTAAATTCGCTCTGGAAATCTGATCAGAACTCATGGAATGCCTCTTGCCCAATCAAATGACTTGGTCCCTTTATGACGTTTGCACCCAGTGTGCGCTCCGGCGCACTCAGAGCAAATTTACAAACGCAGCCAAGGTATCTCATTGTTTGTATTTCTGGTTTGTGGTTCTGACAGGAGTTCTGTGACGCCTGGCTGGCCCAGGACACGGAGAAGGCCCGCTTCATGACCCGTATCTTCCGCCACAGCATCGAGGCGTGCTTCAGCGAGCGCATCAAGAAGGAGATAGTCGGCGGCTTGGGCTTTGTGTCGTGTGACTCTTACGCCATGGCGGCGGCCATCGACGACACGTTCGTAATCGAGAGCGACCTCGTGGCCGTGAGCGTGGAGCTGACGGGTACACACACCCGGGGCATGATGGTTCTAGACAACCTGGACATCCTGAAGAAGACTCACAAGGCCGCCATCATGAAGAAGGTGGACATGGAGAGGTTTAAGCAGATGATGATGGAGGCCCTGAAGTGACCGCGTTGCTGTGAGCTCGCCGAGAGACCATGACCAATGACCTGTCTGTCTGTCTGTCCCTGATCCATCCTGAATGACACTACAGCAGCCGCTCCTGCAGAGTTAATTACATAGCTGATCTTCATAACGGGCGCTCACCTAGTTAGGAGGAACGTATGTAGATGTGTTCATGTGTTCTAATCTTTGAATGAAATGTCGAAGCTCAAGAAATGGGGTTTTACTGAATATAGCAAATTGAAGTTGAATTACCATTGAAGGCTACCTCTACCTTTTTATGGCACTGAAGTAAATACATTTCATATACATTGCTATGTCAGTACTGTAGTACTGGTATATGTTGTTAGATCTTGATGGGATTGTCTAGAAACATATATGCTTATGTCATTCACACACACACATACACATACATATACACTCTATTCTCATGTCGCTCAGACACACACATAACACATACCCACACACATTCTGCTTCTTCCAGGTCAGCCTGATCTTCACGGTTAGCAATGACGCCACAAATAGACAGATTCCGGGTTGTTATCTTAAGACCTTGGGGGGTGGTAGGCGCCAGGGATGGTGAGCTCATTCACAAACGTAACATCTGAGATAACATGAAAAGTATTTAAACCAGTCTGTATTTCACAATGATGTCGAATGTCGAATGCTGGTACTCTGCTGACGAAGCTAGTTTGCTGTTGTCTTAATAAATCTTTTAGTACTCATTCCGACCCGTGTTGAATAGTTCTATTCCTTGTCAAATCGTGTATGCTGCACACCTAATCTATCCTGAGATGACACAACGCATTTAAGATCACGAATCCTCAATAGATTGATCCATTCCATCATTTTACCAATCATTTTACCAATCAAGAAGATTCTTCAATGTGTAACAGGGTATGACCTATATGCAAGGATCCCACACCTTCTGAAACATCAAATTCAAGCACCTTTCAAGGACTTTCAAGACTCAATTCCCTCAAATTCAAGGACCCAACACGGGATAGTTTGAGACAGATCTAGATGAGAATTTATACAATAGGAACTATCGCTCATAGACAACAATTAAAAAGAGAGGCTTGAATGTGTGAACACTAGATGGTCTCTTTCCTTCTCTACCATAGCAAAACAATATATTGTGAAATATAAGTTAAGCAACACAGAGACTTCTTTACTAGTTGACGAGCTAAGTAAAAATGTTTTGAATATATATTCTTAAAATTTAGAGAGACCTTGATTTTTTTTTCTCAAATTCACAAACTTTCAAGGATTTCAAGGACCCGTGGGAACCCTGTATAGTCATAGCATGCTAAAAGTTGACTTTGTAACACGGTAACCATGCCAACATTGAGGCCAGAAAGGTAACCACTCACACAGTAAAGCTGTTCTCACTAAGGTCTGTAGGAATAACACTAGATATTTATACTGTCAATTCGATGATGTTGATAGTCATGCTGTGATAACATTTCAATAAAAACACAAACTAATAATAAATGTACTCAAATTCATTGAAGTCATTTGATGTGAGTTTGTGAAGCAGACACAGTCAGTCTGTTTAGTAATTCATTTATTACACTCTGCATTTAAACACATACAATTTAGCAAGGAAGGTTATCTTCACACTGCTGCATTTGAGATGTTTATGTCCTCTCATTTCAGTATCATGGCATCGATTGATCCATCCAACATGGCAGGAGAAAGGAAGTTCAAACTATGTTTGACAGGCATCTGTTCATAGAATATCTCCACACTGTGCCCTTTCAATTAAATCATGTTCCGACTATTTACAATTACTGATCTGCCACATGTTATCAGTCAGGCCAGCACACCAGAGTCCCACGCCGGTCCATCAGTACCCTTTCCTTCCTCGGAACCTGGACCTTGTATCCAACTGTAAAGATGAGTTTGATGTCACAAACAAGAGTTTCCCAACAATGTTGATAAACTATAGGACTAACAAACCTAGACAATAGTGGAATGGAGTCTCCATTCTAAAATATTCATAGCTATAATACTGCAGTATCATAGTGTAATGTAGTATGAACTAGGGATGGACGGTTTTTCGGTTAAACCGAAAACCGGGGTTTATAAAAATAGAAACGGTTTTTTATCAAAACCGTCTGAAACCGTTTTTTTTTTTTTTTTTTTTTTTTTTTTTTTTGGAAGAATAAAATAGAATAAGAATAAAACTGGAACATGTCACATGTTTGTCGTGTGTGAAAATAACAATGATATAGTCTGAATCTGCCGCGCAATGAGTGAGAGGTTTGGTCAGTTGTGAAGAATAACTGAGGATTAATATCTAATTGGGATTATATTTAAGGGTAACGAATCACTCTATGGGAAAGATAGTTGCCTTCAGTTATTGGTAGATAGGAAAGGTTTTTTACAATTACTCGCTTACATTTAATAAGATCATTTTCGCTGCTCTCTGTAAAGCGCATTGGGTCACTTTTGTGAGAAATGCGCTATAGAAATAAAATGTGATTTGATTTGATATCAATCAATCAATCAAACTTTATTTATGTTCTATAGCACAAATCATGCATTGAATGTAACTCCAAGTGCAGTATTTACTAAACCACAATATAATAAAACAAGAGCTATACGGTACGGATCAATAGTGTTTGTGCACAGCGCCACTGTGTGTGAAGGCGCTACTGAAAGTGATGACAGAACGCATGTCTAAGAAGATACGCGGTCACTTAGTGACGCAAAGGTAGTTCTGTATTTATCTCTATCTGTATTAGTACATTTATTTTGAAAGCTCTATTTTGACAGCTCTACCATGGGCACTTTTATTTTGATGGGGCATTCTTTGTTGATTGACTTACGACAGTTCAGGACGAGTCAGTCTCGCGCATGTGGTTTTTATGAAAAGCTTTAAGTATGTTCACTGCATAATTCTAAGTCTAATATTTCAGTGATTATTGAGCAGTATTCAAATATTTAAATACATTGAGCAGCAGCTGAAACTTTGTCTAAGAACCAAGATATTGAGAAAGCAGTTCATTCAATGAAGACGCTGTTCCAAGAGATGATCTTCCGTGCAGGCGTGCACCATGGATCAGCGGAGCTGGTGTGTTAAGTGTTCATGTGTTTTCATGTATGGTGTAGCTTACAAAAGTCTGCCTTTCCACTTATATTTGTGAAACTAAGTAGCCTAAATGTGTTGCGACTGTGCTTACGTTGTTTTAATGGTGTTCAACATGAGTGTATTGTAGCAGTAGGGCTCAATTATTTGAAATTGGCGCTCTTTTAAAAAAAAAAAAATGTGCACTTTTTTTTTTTTTTTTTTTTTTTTTACTGTATTTTTCGGTTAACCGGAAAACCGCGGTTTTACTCTCTGACGGTTTTTCGGTTTCAATAATTGGAAACCGTCCATCCCTAGTATGAACATTGTTATTGTTTATGTCAGGGGAGGCTGGTGGAGGTAGAAATCGGAGGACGGGCTCATTCTAATGAATGGAATAAGGAATGGTTGATACCATTACTAATTCCATTCCACGCATTGCAATGAGCAAGTCCTCCGATTTAAGCCTCCTCTGGAACCTTAGGCAGCAATAAATCAGTGGTCAGTGGTAAATGTACCATGGATCTCTTGCACTCGAAGAAGGAGGTCTGCAGTGCTCTACAGTGGCCTTCCTTCAGACACTGACTGGGCAGCTTCCCTTCCTGCGGGGACATAAGATGGCTAGTTATGGCTTCGGAAAACATATTATGGATATGGCACATCACCAAATGACTAATGAACTTGCCATGTCCAATCCAAATGTATTATTTACCGGTAGTGTACTAATACTAACATGCATTAAAGTCATTTCTGACTGAGGCACTACAGAGGAAATGTAATGTGTCAGTAATAATAACAAGCTGAACCAGCACCAGAATTACGACTGTAGTGTACTACTCGGGAACGTTCCAGATCAAGCTCACAAGCCCGCATCATCACATTGTCATTGACATCAGTAAGCACAAATATGGTTAATTGTTATTTCTCGCCGTGAGAAATAGAGATGCGGCGTGAGAGCGTGAGAACTGGTTGAAATGCGTGAGTCTCGCGGTGATTGCGTGAGACTTGGCAGCTCTGAAAGACTTTAGCAACATCATAGCCTACCTTTACAACGCAATCGTGTTGAAGGAGACATGCCTTGAAGTCTTCCCTAACGCCAGCGCATGCTCTGTGGTCCTCCTCTTTCTCCTCGTAGTATTTAGGCATCGTGTTGAATTCACATCGAAGGCAGTTTTCAACTTAATGACACCATCCCATTTACACGAGTATGTATTTGACTGAGTCAAGTATGTCAAATGTTGTTGTGCAAGCCACCATGTTTGATGTGCAGGGTATCACGGGAACACGGAAGTGTTCGTAGCCTACGAGGCACCATGGAGTCTGTAGTTTTTCCATCGAAACTGTCTGTGTGCCATTTTTCACATCTACCACTAGAGGTCACTAGAGAGCATACCTGACGCTGATCTAACACATAAACATTCTTTTCAAATCAGACTATTTAAAATCGAGACATCAGATTCTGTGTTCCGAGATGACAGAAAACTCTGACCTGCGGAAAAGTAGCAACCTTTCAGCATGATCTACTCTGAAGATGTGAATCTAACGAGGAGTCATTATCCAGTTATCACGTGAGTGACTGAGTGACGATGAGAAATAATGAAACCAAGGCATAAGAGATGAACATGACTTGGATCAACAATTTCAATTTATTTCAACAATATCCATGTAAATTCTTGTCAAAATCATCAGAGGCAGACATACGTATGCACGTGATGAAGGCACATGAATGGATGGGGATGGGCACCAGGCAAGGGTGGTCTAAACGTTTCCTTTTCTTGTCACTTTCAGTGGTAAGCCCGCTAGTTGGCCCCATTTACAGTAGTAGCTTTTACGTGTGGGGCACAAGAGTGAAGGATAGGAACCCATTAGACTACTGAGATATCAAATGTTCATGTTTCCCCCTATAGTCCATGTCACACCCTGTGATGGAGGGGTGCACCTCAATAGTCCCATGGTCTCCTCTTGTAATATACCACACCTGCACCTATGTGAAACCATAACCACCACAACCACAAGCTGTCAAATACAGTGCAGATGAAGTCAGACAAGGAGAAGAAGCCACTTTAGACTATTGAAACGCTACCAGAAGTTTGACATGGGGGCCAAAGGGGAGGGGCCAGCTCCACCCACAGTTGAGTTCCTCTATTTATAGTGGCCTATCTATTATTCAAGCAATAAATAATAAACATTTATGAGGCACCCCTGCTCAAACCACTCACAATCCTTTCACATATGGGATACAATTTCGACAGAAACATTTATCTTTCATACAACCCCTCACTGTATAACAAACATTTCTTCATGGAAAACAGTTTGGATTTATCATGAAGTGAGGCATCAATGACTTGGTAGGATGAATGGACAATGCTAAATTGCTTTTCAGTATATTTACAATCAGAGAGGGCGAGATGCCACTTCAATGTAAGTCTGGCTGCCTGCACACAGCTTGATGCTAAGAAATGGCACATAATACAAAAGTACAGTAGTCAAAATATCCTGTCCAATAACAAGCAGTCTCTGAATGGACTTCACATGGGGTAGAACTCACTGAGAAATTTAACATGACAAGTCCTTTGGAGACTGAAAATGGAAGCACAGCGGGGAAATAAAACTAAACGCGACATCAAAAAGTTAAGATGTTATAAAACAGTGCAACTTTCTCCTTCAAAGTTTCGTTTGATCGTCCGGTATTCAGGTTCAGCTTCCTAACAGGAAATTAAAATTGAGTGAAATGTAAAAAAATAAATCTAAAAATCCCCCCCCCCCCCCATTGCTGCCTGTAAACAGGGACCATCACTGTACATTTGGTGCTGAAGAACCAATCCTGTGAAGCTGTCTTTTAATCAAACTAATCACACACCACATTGTAGGGTGAGGTGCCTCAGAATGACACAGGGCTTTCATAACAGTGCAGGGCTGAGTTCCAATTCTATATCTCACCCCCTTGTTGATTCCCCATCACACAACTCAAAGGACTGGAAAGGTTTAAACAACGAGGCCATCACTTCCCACCACACCTAGCCACCTAGTAGGCAATATGTACTTCCCACAATATCGCTTCCCTACATTTCCAATCTCCAAGGGTGTCTCAACAGGGGTAGAGAGGAGGGAGTAGTGAACACATCAGAATAGTGCCGCTGAGTCAATTCCACTCCAAACCCAGGTAGGACCTGAGCTAAGGCACATGGGTTTTGAACAAGTTCCATCCAGCACTACTTAAACCAGGGGTAGCAACAGTAGTAGTTAATGTACTTATTGGACAGGTCTGGGATCAGGTTTCTGCTCTTTCTAGTGGAAAGAAGTGATGCCTGCTTGGGTCTTGACCGGCAGGTTAGAGTCAAGCTCTGCCTGAACCAGCGGACACAATAACACGGACATCCAACAGCTGTGTGAAAACAACAATTCAGTTTCAGACAATAAAAGAACACGCGCACAAACACTGACTCCAACTTTAGCATAAACTCTTCACAGAATAAAAAATAAAAGATTTACCTCTTGTACAAATTAAAGATTTATTTCAAATAAATTAAGTCACCTTCATAGATCGTCATTGTCGTAAAACAATATTATCAATATATCCCTTCAGGTGAACGAAGTCAAGGCAATGTCTGATTGGATTACCATTAAAGGACACTAGAGGTCAAACGCCTGACATCCTGTCAGGCAGGACGTTGTGAGATAGATATGGTTTCCTTCAATCTGCAATATTCTTCATGGAGTAGGATGAAATTGCCCCAAACATTGATCTCAGGGCAGTTTTTCATTCCCTCTTCCTCTTATGTTTGGGAGTTGGGAAGGGTAAACATGATCCTAGATCTATGCCTAGGGGCAACTTACACCTGGAGTATCTTCATGAGAAGGTTTGGCAGAGCTGCCACTTTAAAGACGGGGAAGCTTTAGCTTTTGTCATAATCCCTCAATATTCGTAATTGGGGGGAGTGGGGGGGGAAGCGACAGTAGATACCACTATCTGAATGACCGACAAACTCATTTGTCTATATACCTGCTGTTTTAGCTTTAGTACACAACCCTGTGGAACTGAACAGAAAACAACTGGTTTGGATCTGGTCCATGAGCGATGTGAACATCTTCACCAGCAGGGGGTTCTACCATAGCCCAGCAACAGTGCACTGCCCCAGCTGGCCAGAGGGGGAGACAGAGCGCAAAGGAGCGGGATGGCCAGGGAGAGCACGTACAAGAGCAAGTCTCTAGATGTCAGTAAACTCCTGGAATCAGATGATGTGTGTCTCGACCCCTGTGTGTTGTCTCTGTGTGGTCTCGAGCATCCGGAGGGCCAAACAGTCAGAGTAGAAGAGCAGGCTTCTTCAGTACACAAACAAAGGTCCTTCCGGTCTTTTCCGTCGTTTCTTTGTACAGTAGTATTCACATTCACTCAACATGACACGAGGGCAAGAGAGAGTTGGAGATAGAAATGAAGGGAGAGAGAAGAGAGAGAGAGAGAGGAGAGACAGTGCGAGGAAGAGAAGAGGAAGCAGAGGGGGAGGGAGAAAGAGAGAGAGAGAGCAAGCGTTCCTCAGACTGGACACGGAGAGCAGCTCTGGTGCGGTGATGTCGCTGCTGGTTTCTAGGCACCAGACGGCCCACAGTCAGTCTAGAGTCTCTGAGCCCCCCCCGGGTCCCTGATTGATGTGGACCCCCACAGTCTGTTAGCCTGCGGTCCGTTTTATGTGGATCTGCAGTGAGGCAGGGGAAACAGCATATGATTGGATAGAAACACAAATAGAAACACAATTGTGATTGGACAGAGGCATTCATAGGCCAGTTAAATGGACAGGAACGCAGGTAGACAGTGTGTGTGTGTGTGTGTGTGTGTGTGTGTGTGTATGTGTGTGTGTGTGTGTGTGTGTGTGTGTGTGTGAGATTGGCTGACCTCGCTGACGATGGCCCAGACGGCAGAGTCTTTGAGGACAAAGAGCCGCAGCGCCACCACCGGGTTAAAGGCGGGATCTACCGCCCCCTCGGCCACACCCTTCTCAAACTGACCTGCAGACAAGCGGAGGAGAGACAGAGAATGGATTACATTCTTATGCTGAAGAACTGGAGAGAGAAAAAAAGAGAAGAATGGCTGAGAGAGGGAGACAAAAGATGTGATATGAGGGACATTGACAGGCTGTTTGTGTATGATGCATTGGTCTGGGGCAGTGAAAGTGTAAGTATGTCATCTGATCGGTGTGTGTGTGTGTGTGAGTGTGTGTGTGTGTCTCAGTGCTCCAGTCCCCTCACCGATTCTGTAGAAGCGGTCTTCAGTTCGCTTGTACTTCTCTTTGGTCTGCACTCCGGTTTCCTACGACACACACACACAGAATCAGGTGGAGGACATGGTGTTACTCAGTGTCGACACTACGCCTCTGGCAGTGTCATTGATTGGAGCAGGCTGTGCTCATGATCCCGTCAATAACCAATCAATGAGCGAGGTAGACTTCATGAGTCAGAACTGATTCTATTTACACACAATCCTGTGCAGTGATGTGTGTGTAGTGTGTGTGTGTAGTGTGTGTGTGTGTGTGTGTGTGTGTATGTGTGTGTGTGTGTGTGTATGTGTGTGTGTACGTGTGTGTGTGTGTACGTGTGTGTGTGCGTGTGTGTGTGTGTGTGTGTGTGTGTATGTGTGTGTAGCCTCACAGAGAAGGGCAGTATCTCCACAGTGGTGTTCTGAATCCTGTCCCCAGGGTGTTCCTGGTTCCCGCTGCGGAACAGGAACCTGCCAATCAAAGCAGACCTCTTAATGCATATTCACGTCCCGGGACAAAGTCATGAATATGCAAGTTCACACCGTGCTGACACACAGAAAGGCACACAGCCTGCTATGTTGTTTTATAAAGAAACTTTTACGTCCCTGGAAGCAAATCCTAAAAGCAGGCCTGAGGCCACAGGCTGACAGAGTGAGAATGACACACACACACACACACACACACACACACACACATGCACACACACACACACACACACACACACACGCGCAAAGAAGTCCTTCAAATAGACCTCCACTTAAGCTGCTAATGAAATCTTATCCCACATCGGTACATAGAGACCCTGACAGTCTTTACAGTCTAATTGGTGCAATCCAGTTGGGACTGGGAGGTTACAGAACAGAGAGAACAGAGTGATGGGGCTGGGGTCGGACAATGAGTCAGCCTCTTTCTCTCTCCCATTCCCCCTCTCTTTATCTTTCACTCAATCATTGTCTCTGCCTTTCCTGCCACGCCTTTGTGTGTCTGACTGTCTTGTTCTACAGGGATCTGATATGAGTCTGATATGAGTCGCGACGTGGCAATGTTTTTATTGCTGGAAAATTAATATCAGAAATTACCAGGCTAGAAAAAGGGTCTACTTATGTCTATTCAAACAAGACTGAATGAAAGGTTTCCACGGGAGAAGAAAGCTTTTGCACCCACGAACTGACTGAGGAAAACACGACCAGATCTCAGACAGTTAGATACTGCGCGTATCACTGATCTACAGATCAACTTTGGTAAAGTAAGCAAGCAGCGATTTTGCGATCGATATCAGCGGATCTGCGTTAAGTGCCTTGCTGAGGCTCTTCAATGCAGAGGTTGTTTTTGCATTGATTAGGCCAACTGCACTTTATGTGTCATGTCCAGGGGTGGAACTGTTAATCTGCTGCGGAGTCTTTATTCTGATCATTTGTCTGTCTGGGTGAGAAGCGATAGGAATGCAGAAGAATATGTTAGTAGAACAAGCTATATGTTTGCACACATGGAAGTCAGTGATTTTTGTATACTATGAAGTAGAGGAGGGTAGGAGAGAGGAAAGGAGAGGAGGGGAGGAGAGAGGAGGGGGGGAGGGGAGAGGAGAGGAGAGAACAGAGGAGGGGAGGGGAGGAGAGGAGAGGGGAGAGGAGAGGAGAGGGGAGAGGAGAGGAGAGGAGAGGAGAAAGGACAGGAGAGGAGGAGAGATGAGGGGGGGGAGGAGAGAGGAGGGGAGGTGGATAAGGCAACACATGTTGTGACTAAAATGAAATGACCTTAAAAAGACTCAAACGGTCCAGAGTCTTCGTCATTTGGACTAAATCATTATTCAAATGACAAACGCTGTTTTACTCAAACTGTCTAAGAATAGACAAAAAAAATTAAAAGGGTGCCAAAATCAACACTGTGTCTGACTCAGTGCTTGAGCTATCTGTGCTGTGAAGCCCATTGGCCGTGTTCTGCACTGGCATAAGACCACAGCTAGCTGGAGTGCCGAGCCAGACGTCATGCCAGACGTCATATCTGACTCATATCTGCTCCCTGCACACCTGACTGCGCACACATTTAATTTCTTTCCATCTCTCCTCATCCATGTCATCAGTTCTTTTTTGGTCTGTTTCTAGACTCTTCACTTCATCACTCTTTCTACCTCTTTTTTCTTTTGCCAAACCGCCTTCCCTATCCCTTCCCTCCCTCCCTCCCTCCCTCCCTCCCTCCCTCCTTCCCTCCTTCCCTCCCCCCCTCCCCCCCTCCCCCCTCGTTCTCCTTCCCTCTCAACAGGGAGTGAGAAGCAGGTTTAGAGTTCTATTTTAGACCTCTCATTAGTACACCCTGGTCTCTGGAGACAGGCAGGCTGAAGCTGGCCCCACATCACTGAGGGGAACAGTGATCATGTACGTGTATGTCTTGTATCCTGCCTCTCCTCACACCCACACCCACACCCACACCCACACCCACACCCACAGACTCAGGTCTCTCTCCTTCCTTACCTCTCGACACTGACAGGCCTGTCGAACTTGAAGAGCACGTAGTCTCCGGCGGTGGGGTTGATGGCCCAGAAGAAGTCCTCCCCCAGGTAGGTCTTCTCCAGTGTGTGGCCCTGGTAGACCTTCACAGCACATCTCACATCGTAAACAATCTCAGAAGGTTCCAGAATCCAAATAAAGATCTCTACATCCCCCACACTTGAACAGACATTCATTCCAAAACAATAGCTTGTTTTTATAGCTTAACATCTCAAAACACAAACACCAGTTCAGTTTGCAAAAACAAGAACAGACAACCCTAAAAAGCTTCTGGATGCATATCAAAGCGGTGGTCCCTTATGGCAGCGGGCCGTGCTGGAGGTCTGTGTGTACGGTGGTTAAGTCTCGTCAAGCTTGTTTACCTTCAG
>NC_137677.1:51604149-51629149 GCF_963989245.1 Nansenia antarctica | reverse complement strand
GAGTGTGTGTGTGTGTGTGTGTGTGTGTGTGTGTGTGTGTGTGTGTGTGTGTGTGTGTGTGTGTGCGCGTGCGTGCGTGTGTGTGCGTGCGTGCGTGTATGTGTTAGTGGGATAATAAACAGAGGCAAACAAGGGGAGCAGAGGGGCACAAATGGGGAGATATGGAGGAGGGGGGGGGGGGGCTCATAACGGGGGAAACTAATTGAGAGAGTGAATGAGTAAAGGATGGGAGTGAATGAAATGAAAGAGTCCTCCAGCATGATCCACACAGCGTGAAGAATCTGTCCCCGTTTCACTTTGTGTCAGCACAGCACACAACGACGAAAGTAGGTCGACGATGAAAGGAGAGAGTGGGAGGGAGAGAAGAGAGAGAGAGAGAGAGAGTGGGAGGGAGAGAGAAAAGGGGAAGGAGAGAGAAAGAGAGTGACAGAACGAGGGAGAGTGAGAGACAGAGAGAGAGAGGGAGAGAGAGAGAAAACGCAAGAGCAAAGACAATTGAGAGGGACACACGAGGGAGGGAGGGATGAGGAGAAAAACACACACTCACCAAGACCATCCCTCCCTCCATCTCTCCCTCCCTCCCATGTTCATCACCCCACCATCCCCCTATCCTCTCATCCTTCTTACACAAAACAACCTATCATCCTGTGCTTGATCCTCAATGACAGATTGGAGTGATGTGTGAATGAGAGAGAGAGAGAGAGAGAGAGAGACATTAATATGGATTATAGAATTGTATAGAATAGAAATAATATGGATTATATAGTATTTCACATACTATAGGTTCTGTGGAGAATAATAAAAAATGCAGTCTTTTTACTGAACTCAGTCCAATGCTCATCTCTCTCTCCGCCCATTCTCTTCTTTCATCTCCCACTCTGCATTCGTTCCACAACCCTCAGCTCCATCTCAAAGAGGTGGGCAAGGACGATGTCCCAATTCACACAGCTATAAATAACCCAACTTCAGATACTCTCCGAGAGAGAGAGAGAGAGAGAGAGAGAGAAAGAGAGCGAGAGAGAGAAACAGAGGGAGGGAGCCAGTGAAAAGATTAGAGAGAGAGAGAGACAGACAGAGGGAGGGAGGAGGGGAGAGGGTAGAGCGACGCTCTTGACCCTAAACTAAGTTGGTAATGGAGGCCAGTGAGATTGGCTTGGTACGCTATCGTCTTACTGCAGTGCAGCAGTCTAGACAGTGGAGGAGTTGCACAATCGCCAAACGACCCGAAGCCCAGACACAAAAAACAACTCAACAACAGGACCAAACGAATCGCCCCGGTAACAGTTCGACAAAAGGAAGCGGGGCGAACACAATGACACGGGATATCAACAGACGCCCCTATCAGAGGATCAGAGTCTCGACCTCAGAGAGAAACGGCGCGACAAAGTCTTCAAAGGACTTCCCCCGTCTCGCCAGGTAACAGATACCCGCTACCTGAACAGATAGCCACCGGGCCTCAGGTGGGAGTGAGGAGGGATGGCAGGACAGATTGTTGTTGGGTTTTTTTGCCCCCAACTCTCTTGTTTGTTCTTGGCTTGCTTTTGGGCTGAGCTTTGATGAGACGAAAGAGGCCGGAGGGAGACAAACTTCTTGTTTGTTTTCGTGCCGAGACGGTCCTCGACTTAAAGAGTAGCTGATGCTAATGGGGGATCCTAATCAAATCCAATCAAATCAAAAACTCTTTTCTCCTCTCTCGCTCTCACTCTCTCTCTCGATGGTCTCTTCTCAGTTTGGTCTCTGAAGTGTCCTAGGCGCTTGTCCTTCTCCACTCCTCACCTCAGTGACCCTGTCCCTCTTCACCCTCTTTATCCCTGCCCCTCTCTGTCTCACACACACACACACACACACGGCCATAATCCTCTTAGAGAGAATCCGATACGGCGGTGGAGACCATGCTGTGTGCGGTGTGTGACAATAGGGTCCTGAGTGCCACAATAGACAGGCTGGTGGTTCATGGTTCTGGCTGTGGAAGCTGGCTGTGACCCGTCCCGTGTCAAGCTGGATGGTCCTGATGGGACGACGGCCCTGTAACTGGACCTTACACGCATGAGCAGAGCCACACAAACCAAGGCCCACTGAAAGGAGAAGGACCAGGTGGCACGAAGGGGGCGGAAAAGACGTCTATGTCTGAGAGTGTGTGTGTGTGTGTGTGTGTGTGTGTGTGTGGGGTTGGAGGGGGGGGGTGACTGTCCGTGTGTTTCTCACCTCCAGTGCGGCCCAGGCCCGCCTGTACGGCAGGGTGCAGGCTGCCTTCGTTGTTGAGTAGGTGAGGCATGTGGTGGTAGATATTTGGCACCTGGAGAGGTTTCCTATTAGCTAAATCCTTCAGCAACTTCTGAGTTTCATCTGAGGGAGAGAAAAGCAGTGAGAGCAGAGTCAGGGCGCTTTCTCAGATCAATCACACTCTCTCTCTCGTTCTAGGTCGTAACGAGCGTCCCACTACAGAAGGCTTTGTTCCAGAAATAAACGCAACATAAAAGCTCGAGATTTCCCCTCAGTGTCTCATTTCAGGGCCAGATTCAAAACCCATCGGTTCAATTTAAAATCCTTTTTGAGTCAAGTTACAGAGCTTTGTTCAGGTGCCACTGTAGACCCTGAGGTGGGGTGATCGCTGACCACTGGCCATGAATCCAATCAATGATCAAATCCCAGAATGCACCGTGGTTGTTGTTGATTTTGTTAGTCAGTGGACAACAGTGGGAAGGGACAGACTCCATTAGATGAGAGGAGAGCAGAACGCTCCAGAACAATATAACTACTCTCACATCTCCATTAACCATTCTGAGTTCCCCTTTAAGAATTCCAGTGTGTGTGTGTGTGTGTGTGTGTGTGTGTGTGTGTGTGTGTCCTCAGAGGCTGGTGAATGTATTCATGAGATTAGTGGTCTGTTACTATTTGTGTATGTTCTGTGTGTGTGTGTGTGTGTGTGTATACTGTGTATGTTCTGTGTGTATGTTCTCTGTGTGTGTGTGTGTGTGTGTGTGTGTGTGTGTGTGCGTGTGTGTGTGTGTATGTTCTGTGTGTGTGTGTGTGTGTGTGTGTGTGTGCGTGTGTGTGTGTGTATGTTCTGTGTGTGTGTGTGTGTGTGTGTGTCGTGGGTACCTGAGAAGTTGGTGAGAGCATCCTTGCTGCCGTTGGTCTCTGCGATGGCGCGTCTGAACTGCTCCAGGATGTTGTTGAGCTCAGAGGAGCGCTGCAGCGTCCTGTGCTCGGCCACACGGAGGCGCTCTTTCAAGGCATGGAACTCCCGCTGGTAGGCTACCAGCTTCTCTATAAAAGAGAGAAACAAAGATATAGAGAAATGTTATTTCAAATGCATCGAGTCGTACGGGTGAGGAAAAGGGCCTGTGATACAGTGGGCCAACCCTATAAAAGCTCTTTGTACTGAAACATACCTGACAGGTCACAATTCAAATAATGAAGTCTTATCGAGGTTTGTTTACGTATTCTACTGAGTAAATAGAACCTCCCATGTCCTCCTCGGTACCTGATAGAAAGGATTGTGTTTTTGTAATTAGCCACAACGCTCAAATACCAGCCTGGTCTCTCCACTTCGCAGCTTATACTTGTGCTCAGCTAGTCTAGAAGGGAATCATACATTTGAAACAGTGTTCTGATGTGGTGGCAGTTTAGGAAAAGCCTGGTTCCTGGTATTGCTATCTGGCCTGGCAGGGCAGGGCAGGGCAGGGCAGGGCAGGGCAGGGCAGGGAAGGTTGTGTGTGTGTGTGTGTGTGGGTGGGTGGGTGAGGGGTTTGTGAACAATTCAGTGGAGGAGGATGTGTGCAGTGCCAGCGGAGGTCCCCTCTGTGTTTAGAGATTAGTGATGGGTGTCCCGATTGGGTTTTCGCCGAGAAACCTAAAGTCTAGCACGTTCTGTGTGTGTGTGTGTGTGTGTGTGTGTGTGTTCACCTCCACCCTGCTATACCCAGGGCTGCAGGCGAGGATTAGCAACACAAACTCTACGCCGTTATATAATTCATCCTGTGTGAGGATGGGGGTTTGTTGAGCGAAACGTTTCGTTCCGCAGAGATGTGCACCAGCAGCAGCAGCAGCAGAGTCAGAGCAGAGTCAGGGCAGAGTCAGGGCAGAGTCAGGGTAGAGTCAGGGTAGAGTCAGGGTAGAGTCAGAGCAGAGTCAGGGCAGAGTCAGAGCAGAGTCAGGGTAGAGTCAGGGCAGAGTCAGGGTAGAGTCAGGGCAGAGTCAGAGCAGAGTCAGGGCAGAGTCAGGGCAGAGTCAGGGTAGAGTCAGGGCAGAGTCAGGGCAGAGTCAGGGCAGAGTCAGGGCAGAGTCAGGGTAGAGTCAGGGCAGAGTCAGGGCAGAGTCAGGGCAGAGTCAGGGTAGAGTCAGAGCAGAGTCAGGGCAGAGTCAGAGCAGAGTCAGGGCAGAGTCAGGGCAGAGTCAGGGCAGAGTCAGAGTAGAGTCAGAGCAGAGTCAGGGCAGAGTCAGGGCAGAGTCAGAGCAGAGTCAGGGTAGAGTCAGGGCAGAGTCAGAGCAGAGTCAGGGCAGAGTCAGGGTAGAGTCAGAGCAGAGTCAGGGCAGAGTCAGGGCAGAGTCAGGGTAGAGTCAGAGCAGAGTCAGGGTAGAGTCAGGGTAGAGTCAGAGCAGAGTCAGAGCAGAGTCAGGGTAGAGTCAGAGCAGAGTCAGGGCAGAGTCAGGGTAGAGTCAGAGCAGAGTCAGGGCAGAGTCAGGGCAGAGTCAGGGTAGAGTCAGAGCAGAGTCAGGGTAGAGTCAGGGTAGAGTCAGAGCAGAGTCAGGGCAGAGTCAGGGTAGAGTCAGAGCAGAGTCAGGGCAGAGTCAGGGCAGAGTCAGGGTAGAGTCAGAGCAGAGTCAGGGTAGAGTCAGGGTAGAGTCAGAGCAGAGTCAGAGCAGAGTCAGGGTAGAGTCAGAGCAGAGTCAGAGCAGAGTCAGGGTAGAGTCAGAGCAGAGTCAGAGCAGAGTCAGAGCAGAGTCAGGGTAGAGTCAGAGCAGAGTCAGGGCAGAGTCAGGGCAGAGTCAGAGCAGAGTCAGGGCAGAGTCAGAGCAGAGTCAGGGTAGAGTCAGGGTAGAGTCAGAGCAGAGTCAGAGCAGAGTCAGAGCAGAGTCAGGGTAGAGTCAGGATAGAGTCAGGGTAGAGTCAGGGTAGAGTCAGAGCAGAGTCAGGGTAGAGTCAGGGTAGAGTCAGAGCAGAGTCAGAGCAGAGTCAGAGCAGAGTCAGGGCAGAGTCAGAGCAGAGTCAGGGTAGAGTCAGAGCAGAGTCAGGGTAGAGTCAGAGCAGAGTCAGAGCAGAGTCAGAGCAGAGTCAGGGCAGAGTCAGAGCAGAGTCAGAGCAGAGTCAGGGTAGAGTCAGGGTAGAGTCAGAGCAGAGTCAGAGCAGAGTCAGGGTAGAGTCAGAGCAGAGTCAGAGCAGAGTCAGGGCAGAGTCAGGGTAGAGTCAGGGTAGAGTCAGAGCAGAGTCAGGGTAGAGTCAGAGCAGAGTCAGAGCAGAGTCAGAGCAGAGTCAGGGCAGAGTCAGAGCAGAGTCAGGGTAGAGTCAGGGCAGAGTCAGGGCAGAGTCAGGGCAGAGTCAGGGCAGAGTCAGGGTAGAGTCAGAGCAGAGTCAGGGCAGAGTCAGGGCAGAGTCAGGGTAGAGTCAGGGTAGAGTCAGAGCAGAGTCAGAGCAGAGTCAGGGTAGAGTCAGAGCAGAGTCAGGGCAGAGTCAGGGTAGAGTCAGAGCAGAGTCAGAGCAGAGTCAGGGCAGAGTCAGGGCAGAGTCAGGGCAGAGTCAGGGTAGAGTCAGAGCAGAGTCAGGGCAGAGTCATGGTAGAGTCAGAGCAGAGTCAGGGCAGAGTCAGGGCAGAGTCAGGGCAGAGTCAGGGCAGAGTCAGGGCAGAGTCAGGGCAGAGTCAGGGTAGAGTCAGAGCAGAGTCAGGGCAGAGTCAAGGTAGAGTCAGGGCAGAGTCAGAGCAGAGTCAGGGCAGAGTCAGGGTAGAGTCAGGGTGCTCTACTTCCCTCCTCTAATGAGGCATCAGGGTCAGGTAGTTACCGTCTTTCTCCTCGGCTGACAGGATTGGCAATTTGCGGCCTTGTGGAGAGATATTCTCTTCACTGAAATACAGAAAATCCATACTCACCTCATCTCTCACCTCTTCTCCCTCCCTCTAAATGTATTCATCTTTCTCTTTCTGATTCCTTCTTTCCTCCTCCCTTTCCCTGGGGAGCAACAGCCTTTTCTCACTCTGCCTGCCCTTCTCTCTCTCTCTCTCTCTCTCTCCCCCCCCCTTGACGGTTGATCCGTAACTCACCCAGGCGGAGGCTGACATTTGGCTGCGATGTGTTTAAAGGGCAGCTAAAAGCTAAACCTCAACATTCATCTTCTTACAAGCCTAGTCCAGATAGACGCTGCCTCTCTATTAAGGCATTCATATCACGGCTTAAAACCCAGACAAGGCTAACAATAGACTTGTACTCAGGCAAAAAGAAAGGATTATTCTGCAAACATTTAAAGGGGCAATCTGTAAGGGAAGTGAAAGGCTGACCATCCGTGAGATGCATTTTTATTTATTAAAAATACAATCTGAAATGAACCATGTTTTGAAGGTGTACAGTGTTGTAGCGTGCCAGTATCAGGCCAATGATATCCCCCTGGGGAGTCACGTTGGGACAAATCTCACATTGCATATCTTTCCCCTGGGAGGATAACTGAGCTGTGTGTGTGTGTGTGTGTGTGTGTGAGAGTGAGTGTGAGTGTGTGTGTGTGTGTGTGTGTGTGCGCCCCCCATTCTTTCTTTCTTGATTACGTGTTACGTCTCTCTGTTGTTCCCATGAGAAATCCGATTTTATTCCACGAGACATCATATCTGCCAACCTTTGTGTGTGTGTGTGTGTGTGTGTGTGTGTGTGTGTGTGTGTGTGTGTGTGTGTGTACCTGCGTGCCACCGGTTCTTAGGCACTCCTGCCTTGACATTTCAGTTTAATGTCACTTCAGTCCAACCACACACAAGACGGTAGGGGCCCTCTTTCTACTCCCCATGACTACTCCCTCCCCTCTTCCTTCCTTCTCTCTCCATCCTGTCATCCTTGGCTCCTCTGCTCCTCGGGAGGCAGGTTGATTTATTCATGAGTGAGGCGGGGCGTGGGTGGAGCAGGGCGACACAGAGGAGCCCTCTCTTACACTGTTCACACAGAGACTCACGGGCCTCTTATGTGAAGGCCACTTGTGTGAGTGTTCACTGCGCACGCAACACGCGCCTACAACCTCGTCACGTCTCGTAAACGCGCTCCAAACCGCAGTTTGACACGGGGGAAGTTGAAGGAAACCGGCTCGGGGAGCCGCCTAGGCCGTGACCTCGACAGGAAGTGGAGGAGAGGAAGTGCTTGAGCGAGACAGATACCGGTCGTTTACTCTGGACACGCATAACGAACGTACCCCACCAGGCTGTGAAACGCACTTAGTCGCTTATTGAGGGGATGAACGCACGCAGTCTTACTCACACACACACACACACACACACGCACACGCACGCGCACACGCGCACACGCGCACACGCACACACACACACACACACAGACCTTGCCTGTGTGACCTGAGTCTCCCTCACTGATTCATCCTGCTGACAGTGTGTTCATGAGTGCTGACGAGGGACATGTAGAGTAAGAGAGTGTGTGTGTGTGTCAGAGAGAGAGTAAGCTGTATTCTTGCGGGTGGCTGAGTTAACTTTCTGCTGAAACGTTTCTTATATCTCTCTCTCTCCCCCCACCCCCCTCTCCCCCCACCCCCCTCTCCCCCAACCCCCTCTCCCTCCCTCTGACACAGTGTCCTCTTCATCTTGAGAGAGCCAGGCATCTCTCCAAAGTTCCCATCAGGCCGATAGATTTTTTTAAATAATGATTTCACTCCCCTGCAATCTCATGCCACCTAACCCCCTTCAAATATCGAATCTCATCTTAGTGTGTGTGTGTGTGTGTGTGTGTGTGTGTGTGTGTGTGTGTGTGTGTGTGTGTGTGTGTGTGTGTGTGTGTGTGTGTGTGTGTCAGTAGGAGATAAAGAACACCAGTGCACACTGCTACAGGGACCAATTCCCACAGAACAGATTCAGACCTCCACAACTACAATCAATGAAGACATCCATTAGCACTTTGTTTTGTGTTCATTGTGTTTGGTGTCATACCCATTACAGGCTGAAAATTGAGAATGTGTGTGTGTGTGTATGTGTGTGTGTGTGTGTGTGTGTGCATGAGCGAGAGTGTGCGTGTGCGTGTGAATGAGAGAGTGTGTGTGTGTGTGTGTGAGAGAGTGTCTTCCACTCCCTGTAGAGGTGCACCTGCCACCTCCATAAAGTCCCATAATGCATTGCCACAGCCTTGAGCACAGCCACACATTTATATATGGGCTATTAGATTAAAGTAGGACAGATGTTCCAAACAGAGATCAGGCAAAGAGAGAGCTTATCTTCTTTGCTGTAGAAGGCTTGCCTCTCAGCCTCCTCCTCTCAAATCACCGCAACCATCCTCCAGCCTAGACATGCACAACAACGTTAAGCACCTAAGCTATCACAAAGAGAGGTCAAGAGAGTCGTGGAGGCTGGTGGAGGTAGAAATCGGAGGACGGGCTCTTTCTGTTCCATGCATTACAATGAGCCTGCCTCTAGATTTCTACCACCGCCAGCCTCCAGCGGTGGAGACGCAGATCAAATTTCATGTCAGGATTACAAGCGATGTGAAAGCCAGGCAAAGAGGATATCGGTGTGCCAAGCCAATAGGTCAATCTCAATAATGCATCAAAGGAGGAGGATGCCAGAAAAGCAGGAGCAATTACAAGAAAGAGCCTCGTTTGAGTTGGAAATGTCTGCCTAATGGAATGGGAGAGTGAGGCATGAAACCCAGACCTCAACATAGAAAACAGCAGGTCAAGGTCTTAGAGGCAGGTGTTCCATCCCCATTGATCTCCAACGTCATACCATGAAAATGTCTCTGTCTCCGATCTGTAAGTAACCATTACAACATTCACCAAAGCAACGCCATGGGTAGACCCCGACACACATCGGAGCACTGATATTATCGTCTGATATTATCGTCTATTGGCCTTTTACAGACACATCTCTGAGAGGGTCTGGTGAAAAGGTCCCCAAGTTAGGCAAGGTAATTTTTCTGTTTTTTTACAGATTATGAAAGTGCCGATTGTAAGACAAAATTGGTGAAGAAGATATGCTTATTTGAATGTTGGTACACCTCAAACGGAGAATTTTAGAAAATCGCTCTGAATCAAAAACATTGCGTTGGTAGCTACCTAGCAGCTAAAAAGAAAACATTGCTGTACTGACATCTAACTGCATGTTTAGCACATCACAACATGCTGATAGAACATCAACATGCTAAAAACACAGAACTACACATAATTAGATGATCACACAGTCCTTGCTTTTAACCACATCCTAAAACGTACGTTTGTTTACAAGCCATGCATCACTAACCCAGTAGCCTACGCAGCAGGACGGCAGATGATACAGTGAATCCATTTCACTAATTAGTGATCCTAAAACTGTTGTTTGTTATATTCAGTGGGCTCTTTAATTGAATTTTGGTCATTTGAGCGACTTGAGAATTGCCTACATGTGGACCTTTTCACCAGACAGTGTCACATATATGGATTTTTATGAATGAATAAGCGTGTTTATTGGCGTTTGCTGGTACTGGAGTGCATACTGAAATGGCTGAATTTAGCAAAGTAACGTTAGCTCTTTGGACTGCGGTCAATTAGCACAGTCGCTAACTAAAATGATGTTACTGAACAAGAGCGGTATTCCCCCAGCGATGGAATCGGAGAGGTGACTATGATTCGGTCTCTGTCTGTCCGTATCTTACAAGCTTTTTTCTCCGATACCACTGGGGGGACTTATAGGGCTTTCACACCGGCAAAGAACCGTGCCGGTTCGCGTTCGCGTTCGGAAACCTCTGAACCTTTGATTGATTGATTGATTGAAAACTTTATTAGAAGATTTGCAGAAGTAGGTACATGAAAGTACATATTACATACAAGGTCAACTAACAGGATAAAAACCCAAGAAAGCCACTGGCTTATTTCAATTGGGGTCCTTGCTTGGTGCTGTCTGGCGAATGAGCCCGCGTTCATACCAGTGTAACCTGAACCATCCGCGGCATCAACGCTGGGTGATGAAGGGGCGGGATAAACAAACATTTCACTGGAAAAGAGGATAATATCTTCCACTACAGTATCTGAAATAAACACAATTTTCTGTGAAACAAAACAAAAGACACTTTCTATATGCGTTCTTTTACTAATCAGCTGCTCCATTACTGGCATTACGAAATTCGCGTTCGCGCATGTCCGCGAGCGTGTGCGTGTGTGTGTTTGCTGAGCATGTGAGGAAGATAGAGAGAATAATGACACTTTTGATATTGTTTTTGATCACTAATGATTAGATTTAGATTAGATTACATGTTGTCTACTTCCTCCTTGCTGGTCTCTGCAGCCTAGAATATGACACACCCTCTGACGACGTCACGGTTCGCGTTTTTGGTTCACTTGAGAACCACTATTTTTTGGTGCCCGCTGCGAACCAACTTTTCAGGTTCCGAACCAATTGAGCTTCGGTCTGAACGCGCCGGCCGGTTCCAGACTTGGTTTGCGAACGCGAACCGGCACGGTTCTTTGCCGGTGTGAAAGCCCTATTAGCATCCCTATACTGGCTCCCCATCAAATTTAGAATTCAATTCAAGGTTCTGGTCCTCACTTACAGAGCCCTTCATGGTCAGGCACCTGCATACATCTGTGACCTACTGCGTCCTTACAGCCCCAGTAGGTCTCTCAGGTCCTCTGACCAGGGTTTGTTGGTTGTCCCCCGTGCCAGATTAAAAACCAAGGGTGATCGAGCATTCCAAACCGTGGTTCCCAAGCTTTGGAATGCTCTTCCCTTGGATCTTAGATCAGTGGTCCCGGTCGAGGCTTTTAAAAAACAGCTAAAGACTGTCCTGTATAGACAGGCTTTTGGCTAACCCCAAAATCCTGTCTTTCTGTGTCCTGTACACTTGTTGTTTGTTACTTGTTCTTATTTTCACTTGTTTATTTTAACCTGCTATAACTTTTGCTCTTTTATTATGTTCTTATATATGTATAGCACTTTGTGACCCCTGGTCTGGGATAGGTGCTATAGAAATACATTTTACTTACTTACTATTTTTATGAAACCTTGGTGAATGATGCCAAACAGCCACTACAAAAACGACACACACACACACACACACACACACACACACACACACTCTCTTCTGCCTCCAGTATCTTTCCTCCCACTCTCCTATCCCCCTCTCTCCTTCCTGCTCTCGTCCACCCCTCCCTCTCTCTCTCTCCCCCTCCCTCTCTCTCTCCAGATGTTGTCACATGGTTGGCATAAGAGGGCTGTAATTCCCTGCCTGTGTCACCCTGCCAACCCCATTGCCATTTCCCGGTTGGCACCCTCCTTCCCTTCATCTCTCCATCTGTCCAAGACTCTCGCTCTTTACTTAACCTAATCCTCCTCCTCCCCCCTCTCACTCTCTCTCTCCCTTCCCTCTTTTTTGCCTCTCTCATCCTGTCTTACTTAAGATTACTTATCATCTGTTTCTTACTCACCCACCTTCCATGACCTCCCCTCCCCTCCTCTCATCCTGTGTGTGTGTGTGTGTGTCTCCCTGCAGCCCAGCCCTGCCAAGCCTCTCAGTGACAGAGTGTGCAGTCTGACAGCGCTGATCTGACAGCCCGTCCCTGCTCTGTTTATGTTTACTTCCTCTCCTCCTCTCCTTTATTTTGTCTTCCAGCCATCCATTTCACTCACTGACCCACCCACTCACTATCATCATCTGGGTTTTAATAATACTGTTACGTGAACATGCCCACGGACACACACTCACTGACCCTTTGACTTCAGCTCCACCTGGATCCCAGCATTCCGGATCGGAACGCCGATGGAATGTAAAACGGTAAGTGCCATTTCAACAGGCATGTTGGTATGAGGACGCCAGATAGGAAATGACTAGTCTACAGCACTTTGTGACGCAAGACATGGGGGGGGGGGGGGGGGGGGGGGGGCGGCAGATTGCATAACAGAGAGCATGATTGGGGGGGGGGGGGGAGTGGGGGGGGCAGAAATAACGTTGTCTCGCTGTCATGAGAAAACAAAAATGGCAATGGTACGCTCCGACAATGGCCTGGTTCTGCTCCCTAATTAGACTGAAGAATGCGGGGATTCTGGGGAACGCTGGGTAGAACGGGCCGAGGGACTGAATGGGGAACAGTGTGGAGCGGAGGAAACGGCGAAGAGGAGGAGGGGAGAGAGGAGGGCCAACTGACTAATGAGGGGGTGAGACTGTAGGCGTCTGTTCCTGTTTATGAGCGGAGGAGAGAGAGTGAGAGTGGACTGTCTGGGCTAGAGGGGACCTGGAGGGGACGTTGGTCAGTGTGTCGAGGGTCAACCTCCGAGGGTTACCCTCCCCTCCTCGCCCGTCCTGAAGGGGAGGGCACACAGACACTTCACCCAGTGTCTCTGGCTCGCGTCAGCACTGTCGTCTCCTTCCTCCTCCTTCCCCTCTCCCTCACCCTCTCCTTTCATCTGGTGGTGGTTGGGGTCACCCACTCTCACTCTCTCTCTCGCACTCACTCTCGCTCTTACAAATACCACACAACATACACACTAACTCATCACAACAAGGAGAGACACACAGCCAGGCTCTCATTGATTCTCTCTTCCTTCATTCTAAGGGCACATGCAACAGAATTCCCCCCCCCGCCCCTTGCCTTATCTCCCAGAGCGTTCATTCGCCATGTTCGCGCCTTTCTACGGCTATTTTGGTCCCATTGTGTTTGGAGTGATGTGATGGTGGAACAGCACTATGAGGAGAAACGTGCCAGCATACAGCGAGGGAAAAGAAGGATGGTAGATTTACGAAGAAAGAAAAAGGAAGGGGTGATGAAAAAGGATGGGGATTTGAACTTGGTTCCTTTGACCTCTGCGTTGATTAGGCGAGTGTGATGAGATTTTCCATAATTAGCCTAAACCTGTCTTTCTCCAAATGGGAGGCCCGCCTTGAACTAGGGCTGCACAAGTAATTGTAGCCTATATTAATCGCCTCCACAATTAATTGTACGTGGCCGGGGACGAATATTTTTTATTTTCATGAAGAAGAAAAAAACGTGCTCTGGTGGGAGTGCATGCTGTGTTCAATTATTTCCGCAACGCCGCAAACACGTGTACAACCAGTGACGATAGGCTCCACAAGGCAGAATACACCGGTAAAAACAAGGTAGGTATAGACATTTACATTTACATTTTTGGCATTTAGCAGACGCCTTATTCCAAAGCGACTTACAATCAATACATTTGAATACTAAGCATGTGAATCAGCAGTCCACTATTCGTTGCAGGAAGAGTACTCTAGCTCGGGCCCGGGGCCACTGATAGAAGGAAAAACCTTCTCCCTATTATCGCCTTCTACTAAAAAATTTTTTTTTTTTTTTTTCTTTTTACTGGAGAAACTGAGAAACAGTACAAGGGGGGCAGTAGAAGTTCTTAGGGACACAGTATAGACCTACGATAGACAAAGTACAGGTCAGGAGGAGCAGAGGAAGGCGAAACATTGATTCAAAAGAAAAAGAAAAAAAGAAAAAAAGAATCTGTTGTGTGGAATTACTTTGGATATTGGGCCAGTCGAAGTATACGTGAAGATCTTTTTATTTTAGATTTCTTGCAAAGAACCTGCAGGTGCAATGTAACTGACCTTCTTGTTAGGGATGAATCTGTTTTATGTGGTGCCATGTGGTAGCATTCTTTTCTTTTTGTACAATTTACGGAATTAATGTGAATAAAGTCCTATTTTGATTCAAAGATTTGAGTTTATTTTTGCCCAAAATGGATGAATAATCATGATCACTAATAACCGTGATCACAATATTGAGCAAAATAATCACGATTATCATTTTAGCCATAATCGTGCAGCCCTACCTTGAAACCCTGTACCATGTTTGGCCCACAGTCCTGCATTGACACGGTCTGGTGGTTACCAAATAGAGCAAACTGCTGAGGAGTGTGCTTTGGAGACGTTGCTGTAAGACACATTGTTTTAAAGGTCGTTCAGCGTGGTGTGTTTAGACAGCTGAGCGAGCTGACTATCACAACTCTTACTCACAACCCAGTGGCCAGAGACGAAGCGGGAGTCGCTACCATCGTGACGAATACTCAGGGACACCGGAAACAGGGAAGTTGAGAATAGAATAGAATAGAAGACTAATAGATGGTCTGTGAATGTCCACTCACCCAGCGGATTCCAACACTTCATTTTCAGAGTGACTCACTGCTTGATAAGTAGACTCTGAACACCCACACTGAACGGAGTTAGAGAATGTACGGCCCAATGAGAATGAGAGTGGAGAGGCCTTGAGATAAAGATATAGAGACTAGGGAGAAGGGGTGGGTGGTCAAAGAGCAAGAGAGTGGGGGGGTGGTATTGAGAGAGAGAGAAAGAGAGCAACTCACAGAGTAATACACAGCAAAGCTCTGTGGGCCAGACTTAGCTACAAGCGTTCATGAATGCAAAGCTTTGTGCAATCCCATTTGGGCTACCTTTAACGTTCTGTGCCCCTCCCAACAGCAGTGAACTACAAGTCAGCAGTGAACTACAAGAAACAGATACCAGCCAAAACTAGACTGAAATTAATGTTCTTATGAAGCCGATTCAGACAAATATATTGAGTGCTGCTTGAAAGTATGTGAACCCCTTGTGCAATTATATATTTTTTGTTTTTTACCATGAAATCTTTATTTAATCAGAAGAACCAGTCTTTTTCATCTGACATAACAGGTTTATATTATCCCAATTGACAGATGCCCACGTTAGGGAAAGAATCCCTCAGGCCTAGCTCTCTGAGCTTCTTATACATTTCCATGACTGTACATTTTTCACCATTGAGATGAACTGGCAAAACTCTGCAAGTCCTCCTCAAGATCATGTCAGTATATTTCCTTCAGATTGTCTGTGTTGTCCAATGTCCATTGATTTGGCTTTTGTAAGGAAACCAAATTTCCCTTCCACATTTTTGTATGCGTCGTTGCAATTCCTGTGACAAGCGGTCACAGATGACATAATGCGTGTCAATCAGGAAGTGGAAGGAACTTCACTCGATCATCAACCGGCCACTCACAGGAGCTCCTCGCAAGATTTCTGACCGGGCAGTCAGAAAGTTATGTTTTTTATGCCCATTTTCATTACTGCCGTTTTTGTTATTTATTGTTATTATTGTATAAGCCTACTGGATCCGACAGGCTGTGCTTTTAATTTAATGTATTTGTACTGGATTGTAGCCCATAGATTTGTTGTTAGTTTCATTCCGTTTGGTTGACAGACGCCGGAGAATTAATGTCATGTCCTTGCACTATTTTGTTTACCCGCTTTACAGATGTTGTTAACGTTTGCTATTCTGTTTCTGATGTTGTTCATAGAATAAAACTGGAACATGCATCACATTTTTGTCGTTGTGTGAAAATAATAATGATACAGTCACAATACCATAAACCGTGGTTAAACCGTGGTTTAATTTGGGACCGGTTTAACGGTTTCAAAAATTCGATACAGCCCAACCCTAGTGCCTATTTTACATTGAATTTGTTGACAAAGATACAAGGATGACAAGGATACACGTTTGCTGTATTAGAAAACATGCATTTGCATTGTGGCCTGCAGGTGCAGCACACGTCAAACTAATAAGTGAACAAGCTTTAGGTTCACAAACAGCGTGTAACTTCTCTCTAGCAGGCAGCCACTATAGGTCTGCCTCCCAGTGTAAACACACTGCCGATTCAGACAACTAATACCACACATTCCACGACCATCCATCCCCAAAGGCACATTCCAAAACACTAAATAAGGAACCCTGGCATCTCAAAACCAATCAAACCAGTAGCATCGGCACTAGACTAACTTAACATTCAGAGTCAATTTAATTAGGCCTACAAGGAAATGCATTCGGCATCTAGGCAGATGCAATGGTGCATAGTGCAAAGCCATATGTACAGATACAGATATGTACACTGAGTTATATACAGACAAAGGTGAGATACAGTAATATATATGCACTGTAGATATGCCAACCCATAAGACCAGTGTTATTCCATTGCACTGATAAACAGACTCATCACTTTGAAGCTTTGGCTTGGAATTTATCTAAAGGCCACAATGATTTACCCCCATGGCTGCTAACAAGCCACTGCCGCCCATAACTGTTCCCCTCTGGACTCAGTTCACTCTTGGCCCACTGCCTCAGACAATACAGACCTACGGCTGGCTAGATGTGACTGCATAGGCCTATTATTGTGTACTGACTGTAGTCAGTGTGTACTGTAGTTAATGTGAAATGTGCTAGAGAGATGCTTCAACATGCGTGTATCGTAAGTAATGACTTGGTGCCATCAGCAACACAGATGTTCAGGGACGACTTCTGAACACTTGACATGGCAGGCCTACATTTTGGTTTCAATTACAAGGATGAAACCGCAACTGGAACAGGTACACCTGTTTTCTTCAGTGCCCTCTCCTTCACACATTCACAAGCAAGCAAGCAGCCCTGGTGGTAGGGTATGAATGTACAACTGCCTCTAATCGATTAGACCAATCAAACCAGAAAATGATCGACTGCTGAAGGATGAGCTGTCAAAATACATGATAGGCAAGAGTATCGACCTTAGACTGCACGGGTTGGCAGCCAGGCTGAGTTTCGTGCGAAAGTCAACTCAACTGAATCTGGTTTAGGTCTGGATAACTAACCCTCGTTGGTAGCTGGATGCCATTGCCCATGTGTCTCTGCGAGAAGTGGGGATGAATGTGATTCTCAGCCAATACACAGAAAGGACCCTGACACGACATAAAACAAGGAAATATAACTACTGTGTAGGAAACACACACAGACACAGACACACACACACAGACACACAGACACACAGACACACAGACACACACACACACATACACACACACACACACACACACACACACACACACACACACACACACGGCTTCGACACTAACCGACTAAGCTTGGTAAAATATGAACTATTATTTATTATTATTATTATTATGTATTTGGCTTAGCTGTCACAGCATGGAGTCCAGTTACAAAATGTGTTCTGTATTGCTGGGCTAAGCGAGCCATGTCACCGACCTGATCTGTCAAAACAAAAACTATCTACTATCAAATAACGTCAGGTTGGCTGCCTTGGCTTAAAGCTGCCTGTCCTGATAAGTCAAAACAACAGGCCTAGTATTAAGGTGTGATCATTCAGAAGGTGTGATTTCATTTCTTACCTTTGCCATTCTGCCAGGCTGTGTACCAAGACAGGCTGAGAAACGACGTGAAGAATATAATCGCAGTTGCAACCGTTCCGTTTCTGAGCCTCATCTCATTTCAGCGACTTTCTCCAGGGGACCCCGGGGGCTGCCGTGCCTCTCTCTGCCGTCTTCAGGGTGTCACGCCAGGCATACGGGAGCTCGGTATACCGGTACGCACCTCGGGGGGATATACGCACCTCGGGGGGATCTACGCACCTCGGACCGGCTGGAGGCTTGAACGAGTGGTGCCGTCAGGCAAAGAGGTGGCGCTTGTCGTATCTCCGCCTGTCGTGATTCCAGCTCTGAAATAGACTGTTGCTGTTCCAGTAAAAGCGCTTCAGGGGCGGTCAGTCAGTCACGAGGAAGAAGCACTGCCTCCCAAGGCTTTCAAAGGGTGATATGATCCAAATCCCCGTGATAAGAACATGGTGTGGCAATGTATCTCCCCTCATTCAATCAATGCACACAACCAGCAACCAGCTGATGACGGGGAGGCGAAGAAGGAGAGATCCAGTTTCTAGGTGTTACAAAAAAGAGGAAGGTGGTATTAGTTCGATATTTGATCGGTGGATTAACAACCTGGCTATATGGTAAATGTCAAAGGATAGTGGTACTCTAATCTTGATCTGTGTAATATGCGTACCACTAGGCACTAGCCCAGAGTATGTAGCCTCATACAATATCCCCCCTTGCAAGGGGAGGAAGGCGAGACCACCAGAAGTGCACTCAGATCAGAAACATTGGGGGGAATAGCTAGCTACTAGCCAGCTAAGTCATAGACAAGGCACCTACAGTCAGCTAGCAGGAAAGCTCTAACCCAAATCTGACTGGCTGGTCCCAGGGTTAGCTATCCTGCCTGGCTCGAAGCTAGCCTAGTTTAGTTACAAACAACAGGCTCTCGACTTGTTTCACGAACAACAGTTTTAGCTAAACCATTCATTCAGGAAATTATGTTTGTTCGGCAACCACTACTTACCCTCCGCTAGTTGTCATAGAAATAGAATTGGTCAATGTTAGTAGACGGTGTTCGTTGACGTTGAGTAGATAAAGAAGTAAGTGTCCACCACCACTGCTTGGAAGTAGTAGTCTTCTCAAAACATTCTCATGAGACAGTTATGATGACCAGGGGTCCGCTCGATTAGTACACCCGCCGGGAGGGCCTGGGCGGAGAGGGAGGAGCATCCACTGTGAATGACAGCCTGTCATCCAGCGTTGGGGGGCAAAAGTCGTCGTCGCCGATTAAAAATGGACAGATTAGACCGACCCTGAAACGCAGCAATTCGTGACGTTAGAATTATAAGGTTCTATCTCAATGTTTGTCCAAATTGAGTTTTTTACATAATCTGATCCATTAGGTGTTTATTAATGCCGGTGTGGTGTTATTTTTAAAATGTTGACATTTTTGAGTTAGTAATTCATAAAATACAAAGGTTCCATCTCACAAAACCTAATGGAATGTGAAAACGTTGACGCTCAATATCTCTGAACTACCCTAAACGGAGATAGAACCTTATCATTCTAAGCTCACCAATTGCTACAGTGTAATGACACTGTCTTGTATTCTTATACTGTTAAGATGTGTTAGACTGCAGTTATAAATGATCAAAACGTTTAATGTGTATATCTATGCGTTTCGTTATTGTTTTGTTTACACTCTTAGCCTTTATTGATGTAAACCAGCTCCTTACCTTCTTGTGATTTTATGCTTTTACTAAAAAAAAAAAAAAAAAAAAAAAAACTTTCCTAACACCAGGGGAGCCACCCCTCCTAAATTTCGTTGTTTGGTACCTGTACTGTAGCAATGACAAATAAAGTCCATTCCATTCCATTCCATTCTCCTCACAGCCGGGCTCACCGGGATGAGCGGACCTACACTTCATAGGCCTCACTACATGTGGAACAATAGAACCAGGCTGCTTCAGCTACTCACACAGCCCAGCAGAGAGACACTATCATGGGCATGGAAACAGGAGGTGAACTTGTGTAAACCCCTCCCGTCCTGTCGAACCGTCGTACAAAACGAGTGAACCCAAGTTGAGTCGCCGCCCATCGAAAGGCTACCGTTACACCGCAGTGCAGAATTCATTGATTGTGCCAGGAAAGAAGGGAAACATAGTAGCAAGGGAAAAAAAGAACCTCTATTTGCTAAACATTTTTATGATCTGTTTTTTTTTAACACAAGTTTCGATTTAGTCCAACTTCTGAAGTCCAGATTAGCATCCATCATTAGTTTCGTTGTTTGGTTATGGTTAAAGAACGCCATCCTGCGTTAATACTTTAAAACAGCAGGTGCAAAGATTCTGATTGATCTGACATCATGCAGTTATTCTACAATACAAAGTATATTTCATCAGCTTTGCAGACAAACACTACAACCCACAACCACAAGTATCCATCGATAAACAATATTCAATTTATTTGATCAAATACACGTGTATGTGCATGCCCCTGTGTGTACGTTTTACACACATTAACCACATACATATCACAATCTAATTACATCTCGGCCCCTTGGATATACATAATCAGCAGCCGACTTGACTCCTATTTCAGAGGTATTCTCTTTACACTGAGTACCACATCAGTGACTAGATTTGAGACAGTGTTAATCAATATATGATGAAAATATCTTTTGTCAACCAAACATGTGCGTATATCTAGGTTTTCGTTTTTACTATTGAGCAGAAAAATTGGTATTATAAAATAAGGAGCATCCAAAACATGCACATTATAAATCATTCTGTACATTCATTACAATTTTGACAATAGTCAAATAGATAACAATCTATTGTGTCTGCTTAGGCAAAGTACACACACACACACACACACACACACACACACACACACACACACACACCTTTTGAGACTTTCTCTTCAAAACAGATGATAAACACTTTTGCTCGTAGTGCAAACTGAGTGAAGGGAGTTAATATATCTTACACATGGTAAGACCATAATCAGTCTAGAGTACTAGAAGTTAACAGAGACTGTTAGTCAACTTCTCCCCCACCCCCTTCTCTCCAGTAGATTCTACAACATCTGCACCAATTATGGCTATATGTTAGGCATTGTGTGTGATAACATGGTAGGATAACAACCTGTGTACAGACTATAATTGATATCAGCCCCTTTTGTATTGTTATATACTGCAGTAGATTCATGTGGCATTTCATGAGTGTTCTCAGTAGGGCATGGCTTTGAAGTAGTCCTCAAGCGGGATGAGTGACACACCTCCCACCCAATTCTGCAGCCAGACCTGAGTGAGCTCCAGCTTCATGAAGAACCACTTGTGTCCAACTGGCCATTTCTTCATCACAGGGTGCCTGGAGGAAGAAATATGAGCATTATGCAAAATCACACATACACACACATATACACATATATACACATATACACATTTACACATATACACACACACACACACACACACACACACACACACACACCTGGAGAACATGGCCTCCTTGGCAAACTCCAGCTCCCCTGGGCCCACGTCCACCATTTTGCCTGTCAAGGTGAGTCTGGCACACCTGGGATCCTCCGGGTCATACACCTTCTGCCTAGGACAGTAAGGACACAGAACCAGAGAGTTGCCATTCACACAATCTTAGTGAATCAGTGACATCAGTGGGGACACAACCTTTCAGTGGAGTGTGATAAACGTCATTTGTAATTTAAACTACATATACTACTTTCATATTTGAACCTAATAAAAGATAAAGGTCACCTTGGGAGTGATGTGCAGGAAAATATTTGGGGATTTTAGATATGACCTTCCTGCGGTTCATACTGTATCAGCAGAGCTTATAGTAGTCCCTGTGTCTATTCTATTTGACACCTCCCTAAAACAGGTGTAAAGACAATAAACAGGGAGTGTCTTCAGTGCCCAACCTGCAGAAGTCTCCCTCAGCCTCTGAGAAGGTGAGAGAGGCGAAAGGGAAGCTCCGGATATCTGCCACACTGTTGTCCATAGACGTTACGTAGAAGTAGATGACCCCTGTGCTGTTGTCCATCGGTCCATCACTGACTGAGAAGATATTCCCGAAAGGAAGACCCTTTATCTGTGTGGACATGAGGATGTTATTATCAGATGGACAGATACACAATAACATGGCAAACACAATCCAGTCCGCCTGTTGCCAAGACGTTGCCCATAACATGACCGAACGTTTTGAGTGAGTGCTATGCTGCAGTTCGGAAAAGCGAATGCATGCATAGTATATATGGGGTCGAAATGCCCCCCAATCTAGTAGTCTACAGTATCTCGTGAGCTTAGAATTACAAGGTTCTATCTCCGTTTAGGGCAGTTCAGAGATATTGAGCGTCAAAGTTTTTACATTCCATTATGTTTTGTGAGATGGAACCTTTGTATTTTATGAAGTACTAACTCAAAAATGTCAACATTTTAAAAAAATAACACCACACAGGCATTAATAAACACCTAATGGATCAGATTATGTTAATTAAAAACTCAATTTTGACAAAAATGGAGATAGAACCTTATAATTCTAACGTCACGAATTCTGTAAAAGTAGTACCATGTCTTGTGTGGAGATGGTGGCGAGATGTCCCCAGTCGCTGTAATGCGCCATGTATCTGGCGGTCCTCGCTGTCTCCTGATGCGGGGGTGGAGAGGGGGCACCGGCGGGAGCTTTCACCTCTTCCATCCGATAGGAGAACACCCTGGAAGCAGAGGACACTGGCGCCGTATGCTCATTTTTCGCTTTGACGATTTCTTTAGGCTTCTCCTCCACAACTTCTCGTGTTAGAGAGGGCGGATATGCCTGCTTCCACAGCCCACCAGTGTCCAGCAGAGCCGGGGCGACCTCCTCTCCTGACACGGGGTCCAGATCTCCCTCCGCCACTACATCGTTGGAGGTGACAGCCCAAGACACAGAGTTCCTGAGAGTATAGCTTTCACAAAAGCACACGGTCGTGGCACATAACGCCAGGGAAAGATAATTATGTAACTTCATCAAGTCAGTCGGTGCTGTTGCCGATGTCCTCCTGCTGTTTGATAACAAACTCACGTGTATGCGCCACTGGGATGCGCAGTGTGATTGGAAGATTTGAGCATTTCCGTATTTAGGACAGTCGACGAGAGAAAATAATCACAGCGCCATCGCTTGGAATCGCCGAGGAATAGCTCTTATGAAGCCATTCGTAATATCTTTATTATACACTCACCAATACAAACACTTTATTAGGAACACGTGTACACCTGCTCATTCATCCGGGGTGGTGTAATTGTGTGGAGAATATTTTCTTGGCACACTTTTGGGCCCGTTAATACCAATCAATCATGTCTTGAATGCCACAGCCTATTTGAGACCATGTGCATCCCTTCATGGCTACTGTGTAGGCCCACCCGTCTTCTAATGGCTACTTCCAGCGGATTTTTGCCCCAGTTTTTTCTTTTTTTGTTGTTATTTTTCCCGAAGCTGCCGGCCAGGTGCCTCCAGAGGCCCCATGCTCACAATGTAGGAGGGTTCAACCTGGGAGCCAGACTCTGGGCTCTCCAAAGAACCAACCATGAGATTGGAAGTGTGAGAGAGGAAAGGAAGAAGGTTAAACATTGAATGGAGATGGCACACAGAGTCTGGCTGAGTATGAATCATTGCTAGTGAGAACAATTATATTTTCAGCAAGCGCATGAGTTATACATCTATAGTGCCCTGCACTTAAGTAATGGGACAGTGAAGTATATTTTCCTCTTTTGGCTCTACACTCCAAAAGCTTCAGGGTGTTTTGGGGTGTGTGTAAAAAATGACCACATTCCTATGATTGAATGATCGATTGCATGGCTAATAAAACATTGTTTGTTTGGTTTATTTGAAATCAAACAATTACTGTGAGGTTAACATAGAGGAAGCCTTTTCAACCGAGTTCTTGAAATACCAACAGCTGGAGCAGGCCATATCACAACTGGGTTACAGATGTAAACTTTTAGTTGTCATATTTGGCAGCCTGGGCCATGTTCACAAGCTTGTTGTCAGAGGCCTTCAAATGGCTGGTCTATCTAAGAGAAGGGCCAAACAGTTAGCAAAGTATTGCTCAGTATCTGCTATTATTGGTAGCCGCTCAATATGGAGACGGCAGTGCTTCTTGTACTCATGAGCTTTATACTGTCTGTTTTACAGTATTCATACTGTATGTCAATCCACTGTTATCATTTGGTGTGAATAACATCCTATGTGTAGGCATAACTGGTTGTCAATTCAGCACTATTGTAACTGACTGTTTTCATAATGTCAAAATGCACTGATAGTATTGATGTCCTTTAGATATTGTACATTTATGTGGACATAAATAAAGCATTTCAAATGAGTGTGTGTGTGTGTGTGTGTGTGTGTGTGTGTGTGTGTGTGTGTGTGTGTGTGTGTGCATCCTGCATGTCATCCCTCCTCTCTCTCTCTCACCCATCCTTCCTGTCTAGATTCTCTACTGTATCTGTCAATAAAATGAAAGATGTGAGTGGGACTGCGCCACTCAGAAAAAAATACTTAAAAACCCCCCAAAAAGACACTAGAGTGGTGACAATAACATTTCTCTCTGTCAGATAGCGCTCCATCACCATCAAACTGGTGACCGATTATGTTCAAATAAGACGCAAAAAATAACCTGGTATTTCACAATTACTCTACGCTGGGCCAAGGGTGAGTTAGGGGTAACACGACTGGACAGAAGGAAGAGAGCATCGCATCATGTGTCTGCTGAGGGAGCTCTATGGAGCTGACACCAGACCATTCGATTCATGTAGGCTACATTGTTTTGATCTCAATCATTTCAAGGATTTTTTATTTAAAAAATGTTAATAACGTTAATTTTCATATCGTCATTTTCATATCATTTTCATATCGTCTTATATATAATATATATATATATATATATATATATATATATATATATATATATATATAGAGAGAGAGAGAGAGAGAGAGAGAGAGAGAGAGAGAGAGAATACGTATATTCAATACACGTCCCTTAGCAACGTCTCGTAAGCAACAGTCGAATGATGCGCCAGGCTGTTGTTGTTGTTGTTGTTGTTGTTGTTGTTGTTGTTGTTGTTGTTGTTGTTGTTGTTGTTAGGCTAAGTGTTTTTGTATGAAAAACAGATTCTCATTCCTGCCTCGGATTTCGGATCAACAGGTGAATTATTAGGCTACTCTCTTCTTCCTCCATTTCTCTTTTCATGTCATCTCAAATTGACTAACGGATCTATACCGGACAAGTTTGGACACAATTAAATAGCCAAATGTAACCCAAACTATTAACCCTAACTATTTACTATCAATATAAGTTACTGTGACTGACGGTGGAAATGCGTGTTTAAGACATTTACTGTATAAGAGGCTTTTATCAGAGCATCTTGCTGCTGATTTATTTATTTAATATCCAGAAATTGTTTTTGGCAGATGATTTTCCCATGTGATGTAGTACATATTTGGAGTTTTGCTAATTCTGCTACCTGTCGAGTCAGTTGGCTAGCTGAAGGTGCCGATATTCGCTACAATTTACACGTATTTTACACTTGAGTGACATTCTTGGCATGGATTGTTTAATGTATCTAGCAAGCTACAGACTACAGGTATATAACAATATATTTGTCCCGTTTCCATGGGAATGTCTTCATCATATTTTCATACATTGTTGCTGGGTCATTATGTCCTTT
>NC_137677.1:51536649-51599149 GCF_963989245.1 Nansenia antarctica | reverse complement strand
AGACCACACACACACACACACACACACACACACACACACACACATACTCACACACGCACACACTCACACACACCCACTCAGACCAACTAACTTGCACTCACCATCTACCCGATGATAGACATACTTGACATGTCCCCCCCCTCTTCTTGTGTGTGTGTGTGTGTGTGTGTGTGTGTGTGTGTGTGTGTAGATCTGGCTGATGGCAGCGTGTGTGTGCTTCGTCTTCACCGTAACCATGGCAGTCTTCCCTTCCGTGGTTGTCGACGTCAAATCCACCATCGCAAACGGAGGAACCTGGGGTATGGCCGTGTGTGTGTGTGTGTATTACACCAATCCTGAGATCCCTACACCGGCTACCAAATCAAATCAAATCAAGTTTTATTTGTATAGCGCATTTCTCACAAGATGCGACTCAATGCGCTTTACATACTGACAGAGCCGCAAGCAGGCAAAAGCGACTACTACCAGTTTGCCTACCAGCACCCAGCGGCGGTGCCGGTTCTGGTACTGGTCTAGGTGCTGCTGGCAGCTAACAGTGCCTCATCAGCACCCAGGTCCTTTTTTCCTGTCAACACAAGATCTCAAGCACGAGTATGGTGTAATAGCACAGTGATCCTAGTTCTATAATCTCCAATGTCTCCCTTAGTTTCAAAAGGCGACATTGAATAAGTAGGTTTTGAGGTCTCGCTTAAACATTTCCTGAGTTTTAGACAACCTCAGGCTCTCAGGTAGGGTGTCCCACAATCTAGGAGCATATATGCTAAAAGCTGATCCTCCAAATCTCTTAAACCCAATGCACACGCCCCCAATTTTGTCGCACCGCCGAATTCGATTCCATTGTTTTGAATGAGACAATGCACACGGCGTGCGATGCGATTTTATCGCACGACAACATTCGAATCTCCATTCACACCAATTGAAATAATTCAAAGAATTGAGAATCGAATGTTCGGCGGTGCGACAAAATCGGGGCTTTAGTGCTAATGTGCAGATAATTGCTCTCTCCCAGTCTTCTCACCAATGAGAAATGTTGTGTCATCCATATATTAATATCAGCAATACAATCTATCAGGTGGTCGACCATCTCGTAGTCGTTGGGAGTTACTGAGATATAAAGCTGAGTGTCGTCAGCATAGCTATGGTAATTAACGCTATGCCTCTTCCAGTCTCTCAGAGAATTGGTCTTCCACCTAAATACATAGCAGATCTCCTCCCACCCTATATTCCAGCAAGGCCCCTACGGTCAGTTGAGACTAATCAGCTAATCATTCCAAGAGTGAAAACAAAACACGGTGCAGCAGCTTTCAGTCACTCTGCCATGTGCTCCTGGAATAAACTCCTGGAAGAAATCAAACAGGCCCAAACCCTAAAAATACTTCAATCTAAACTAAAAAACCTTCATGTTCGGCAACAGTTATGATTAAAACACTAACACTTCTATCTGTTTTTTTATCCATTAACTATTATCTTATTAAATGTTTTATCTCTCTCATGTAATGTACATACAATTATACTAGAATAAATACATGATTAAACTTATTTACATCTGTCTGCTGTGTTTGCACATTGTTGTACTTCACCCAGCAGATTTAGGACATTGGTCAAGTCTTTTTGTGTGTTGGTGATCAGTGGAAGTACGTGTCTCTGATGTCTTTGTACAGTTGGCAGCTCTGTGCAGCTCTGAATTGCCCCATTAATTTTGTATGAAATGTGCTATACAAATAAACTTGCCATGCCTAAGACCTCCACCTCTCTACAGGAAATAATTGATTAATTAAATGTGTGTGTGTGTGTGTGTGTGTGTGTGTGTGTGTGTGTGTGTGTGTCTCAGAGGGCTACTTCATCCCTGTTTCCTGTTTCCTGCTGTACAACCTGTGTGACTGGGCGGGCAGGAGCTTCACCGCTGTGTGTATGTGGGTAGGTCACACACACACACACACACGCACGCACACACACACACTCACACACAACACACACGCACACACACGCACACAACACACACACGCACGCACACACACTCACACACAACACACACGTGCACACAACACACACACACGCACACAACGCACTCACGCGCACACACACACACACCACAGTGCCCGTTTAGCAAGATCGTATGGAGTGTTGACCTGAGAGTGTGTGATGTCATCGATCGTTAATCAATAACCAGGCTGATAACCTGATCAGAGCACTGAGTGTGTGTGTGTGTGTGTGTGTGTGTGTGTGTGTGTGTGTCTCCCAGCCAGGGCAGGACAGCATGCTGTTGCCAGGGCTGCTGGTTGCCAGGGTGATCTTCATCCCTCTCTTCATGCTGTGCAACGTTCAGCCGCGTAGCTTCCTGCCGGTCTACTTCCTGCACGACGCCTGGTTCATCTGCTTCATGGTCCCCTTCGCCCTCAGCAACGGCTACCTGGCCTCCCTGTGCATGTGCTACGGCCCCAAGTACTACACTACCCACAACCACCTCACTGCACTAACCCTCTTCTTCTTCTTCTGTCTCTACAGGAAGTTAGCTAACCTTCCTCTTCTTCTTCTGTCTCTACAGGAAGGTAGCTCCGCATGAAGCAGAGACAGCCGGCGCCATGATGACGTTCTTCCAGTCCCTGGGTATGGCGTTTGGAGCCGCCCTCTGCTTCCTGTTCCGGGCCGTGGTCTAAGCCCCCCCCCCCCCATTCCATCAGTCTGCATGTCTAGACTGTACGTTGTTAAATGTATTACAGTTTTTCTCAGTCGCTTTGGTGCATTTCTCACATCACTATTAACATTTGCACAACAGTTAGTGCATTTCTCAGAACAATTAGTACAAACTGCAAAACCTAGGTGTTAACCTGCAAAAGCGTGTCACTTGCTCAAAATGGATAGTTCATTCCTCAAAAGCAAGTATTCATGTCAATGAAAGTGTCAGTGTCATCAAAATGAAAAGTCCTGACACCATTGTTTATGAACAAGATAGTCAAATGGCTTTGTCATGTTTTCATTATGACAGTTCACTCTGTAAGTGTTTTCCAATGCAAAAAAGTCAGATCTTGGTGACACTACCTGAAAATGCTCAAGACAGTACTATACACTATTTGCACAGCCATTTGAAATCTACAGTGGGTTACACATTACTGTATTTAGTGAGGTAAATGAGTACAAGACACTGAATAGTTATGTTTCACATTTTTACTGCATATGCTCTTTGCAATTCTAATTTGTTCACAGCATTGTGCAAAAGAAAAATACAAACTTATTTACCACAAACATAAGAAATACCCTTTGGGTAGAGCTGTGCACAACTGTAAACAATATTGCAGTACATATTGGAACTGAATTGGAACATACAACATGCACAGTACTGTAAATCATTCATTCACATCCAGACGTTCCTGTCTGTCTGGCCAAATATTTTCATCGACATCACAGTGAATATCATCCCTGACAATGCAGTGAGGAAAGTATCTCCTTGAGTGGCGAATCCACCCTCTGCAGGGCTGTGCTGTGATGTCATCACATGCTGCATCCATGGCCGCTAGCAAGGCCATTTGGGTATGTGGATGCCGGTCATATACCTTCCACCTCCAGGCAGAGAAAAACACCTCTATAGGATTCAGGAATGGGGAGTAGGGAGGGAGATATATTCCACCAGCATCCTTTCATGTGCTGCAAACCACTGTCTGACCAGATCTGAGTGGTGAAAACGCACATTATCCCAACAACATACTTGTTCAGATGGTCTCCATTTAGACCCCTCTCATTCTCAGGGATTATGTCCCTGTAAAGAATGTCTAAAAAAGTCAGCAGATGTTGTGTGTTGTATGGACCAAGACAGGGTATATGGGTGAGGACGCCGTTTTCTGAGATGGCTGCACACATTGTAATATTCCCTCCTCGTTGGCCTGGGACATCAATGGTTGCTCTCTGTCCAATGCGATTTCTTCCACGCCTTCTACCTTTTGCCAGATTGAAACTCACCTCATCAACGTATATGCATGTGTGCAGCGGTTCCCTGGCCTCCACCTCCAGTACATGCTTTATCCCAGAATAGAGAGAGAGAAAAAAACTATTAAAACTTTTCCTGTGTAACATAATGCATTTTGGACAACATATTGTACAGTATGAATTGTCATGTAAGTGTACTGCATGGCACTACACAAAGTAACCAGTTTACAGTACTGGACATTAGAGTATGCATAGAACACATAAATGTTTTACCTGTACATACTGGTGACGGATCTCCTTCACTCTGTCGCTGTTCCGTTCAAATGGCACATTGTACAATTGTTTCATGCACATTTCATTTCTCCTGAGCACTCTGTCAATTGTAGCGATTGAAACAGATTCAATATTCCCAAAGATATTGTCATCCTCTATAACAGCGCTTTGTATCTCTCTCAACCTTATGGCATTGTTTGCAATCACCATTGCACAAATGGCTTCCTCTTGTTGTGGAGTAAAAAGGGGCCCTTTTCCACCTCTGCAAGGTTGTCTTGCCTTGTCTTGTCTATGTGGTGCAGAGTAAAATGACAGTAATGTACAGTAAACATGAGATATACTGCTTTAACCCATATTACTGTAGTGTACAATAACAGTGCTTCCCACTTGTAAAATGCTGCAGTACATTATCATACTGTAAATATGGCAAATCTTTACTGTAACACTACTTTACACTACAGTACAGTAAATCTGTGCTGCAGTAAAGCTGTAAGTCTAAATGTAAAATGTAAAAAGTGACAAGTTCTTGTCCCACTGTAAGCTTCATGTATGACACAATGACAGTAGTGCAGTGCAGATTTAGTGCTGAATTACTGTCCAATATACACACCTGTTCTCCTGACAAAATGCTTGAATAATTGAATTTACAGTGGTTCTCCCAACATTTGGCTGCACCCTTCGGCCAGCCTCAGCCATTGTGAGGCCGTGATTGACAACATGGTCCACAATTGCCCTAATTTCATCAGGAATCTGCCTATGTACTTGGCCTCTTCTTCCTCTTCCCCTGTTTTGTCCCCTTACCCTTCCTCCCCGCATCCTCGCCCCTCTTCCACGATGCTGACCTTCAATTTCTGTGTCACAGTATTGTCAAAATGGTACACACTATGTCCTGCTCGGTTCATATATGCTTGCCAATTGAGGGTTCATGGGACTCAGCTCTGAGTGACTGTGGAGAAGTGGCTTATCATTGGTTACAATCAATGCTTCACACACTCCTCCTCATCAGTGAACGTGCTGACGTGATCCAAGATGGCGCCGACATCCCCACATTTATTCTGTGTTTGAAAAAAATGGAAAAAGACTCAGAAAAGAGAGGAGAAGAAGAAATCCAAAGTTCCCTACTTTAATGTGTTTAGGGTTTGGGTTAGCACATTTACACCGTGTTTGAAAAAAAAAAAAAAAGACTCAGAAAAGAGAGGAGAGGTTCCCTACTAATGGGTTTGGGTCTTTAATAAAAGTGCAAAATATGTGCATACTTTTGGGTCTTTAATAAAAGTGTGAATATGTGCAAAATATGTGCATACGTTACAACATCGTATCTGGTAGCCTACTGGACTGGGTTGCACCAATTTGGCGTAAGTCATTACTAAATGCAGGCATTTAGTAGTTACTAAACCCCTAGTTGTTACTAGCTAGTTTCAAACTAGTTGTTTACTAATTTCGGTTGCACCACGCCAATCTTTTGCCAATCTTAGCTAGTAAATACTCAGTTTTGGTAACTGTTTTTTGTTTCTCTACTGTAACATAACCAGGTACATTAATAATAATAATAATTACAATTTACAGTACAAATACAACAATTGGGGGTCCCTCAAAAAAATGTGTACTGTATAACATGATAGCCATCTATGAGCAATGCACTGTATATAAGATGATGACCAAGGGTCTTTCTGCTGCTGACCATGAGTCCTGTTGATGGAGCCCAATTTTCTTTTAGAGTCTGTAGGCTACTGTATTTGTTTATTAACATTCATAAATATGATATATTGTCTGAATTTTTGTCTTCTTTTATAAAATGTAAATTATTTTAATTTCTTGTGCTGGTTTATTATGAACAACATGTACAATTGCAGGAAACTAGTACAAATAATTGGGTGGGAGAGAGGGGCCGCCACTGCCAAAACGTGTACAGTTTTGGGTCGCTCCACCGCTAAAAAATCTCACTCCAAACTTTTGGTGAAACTTGGCAGCCCTGGTCTAGTATTAGTAATAACGTGTTTGGTGAGTGTAATTTGTAACTATTCTGAAACAAAAATGATACTCTGTTTGTGTAGACAGTAATAATGGCACACTGACTTATAACAGAAAACATTTACTTTGCCCATCATACACAATTAGAGACAATGGCTAAAATAACACTGAAACATTTTATCACATAGGTACAACATTTATTCAACATTTATTGAATTCATAAACATATATTACATATTTTTTTATTTTTACTGAGAGATAATAACACATTATATATCAAATACACCCACAAATGAGGATTGCAAATATGTTAAATTCATCATAAACAATTAGAGCCAAAAGGCTAAAATAACACTGAAACATTTTATCACACACATCAACAATGATTGAATTCATAAATATCTATTATTGTTTTTGAGCCTGAGAAACAGAAAACATACAAATACTCTGGGAAAAATATACATCTTCGCTTCAATACCCATACATGCTTTCACAAACAACAGCATGTCTCAACATTTCTGTGCATTTGAGTAACAACCAATATAGCTGAGTTCCAGGTGTACTTCATTCCCATCACTCCTGGATTGTGGTCTCTTTCCATCTCTCTATCTCTCTTCCTCCCTTTCTCTCTTTCTCTCTCCTTTCTCTTTCCTTTTTTGCTCTGTCAGTCCATGCTCTTGTCACTCCAGGCCATTGATTTCCTCTTGGCCAAATCCATCCAAGATGGCTGACCACTGTCTGAGAGGGACTGCTGAGGTGATGAAGATGGTGATGATGAGGGTGATGAGGATGGCATGTTCTTCCGCCATTTGTCCTCTCGGCCGGCAAGCCTCCCTGGGACTTTGGTTGGGCTCGATTCTGAGAGAGGGAGACCAGAGACAGGTGACTGTTATAATAAGTCATGCAGATACAACAATGCACTGCCATTCAATCCATATTATGATCACTACAGTAAACATTATCTACACACACACACACACACAAACACATGTCCATGTGAGTCTCCGCACCTGGCATGTTTGCTCCTAGCTTTCCCTCAGGTTTTGAGTCCCTGTTAGCGGGTGTAGTTTTGGGTGTGACTGTGAACTCATCAGTGGGGCATGTACCTGGCTGGGTTTTCCTCAGCTCCACCTGCGTGGGGTGGAGAGTGAGAGGGGGTGGACAACTGAGGGTCATTATGACCATATGGTCGTGCAAGAAAAGATGGAGGTTAGTTAACTACTGTTACAAAGGTCAATACCATCAGAATACCAGGCTACTTCCTCAATCCTGAATTGTATCAACACTATCGTGTATGTACAGTGATTTGCTGCACTACTGTATATATGCACTACATATACCAATTATTTGAAAAAGGTTCCACCCGGACCACAACTTAACAGTAGTTTTTAACTGTGAACTGTTACTCTGGTGAGTCTTTTAGAAAGGCTACAGTCTCTCTGTTATCAGTGCCATGTGAGAGAGAGGGAGTTACCTTGCTTCCAGCAGGTTGTGTCCGTTTCTCCAGAAAGGCTGCCCTCCCCCCTGCCCTGGCAGACTCTGGCAGAGCTCTCTCTCCTCTCCCTGGGGCCGAGGCTGGAACTGAGGCAGAGGCTCGGGACGGGGCTGGGATGGGGCTGGAGCTGGAGGTTGGGCCTGAGACTGAGGTCAGGGTTGGGGTTGTGGGTTTGGGCTGTGCAGTTGGGTGGAGACCTTGAGGTTGTGACTGCGGAGAGGACCATAAAGTGGTCTGGGTGGCCCGTAAACTGGGCTGTGTCATTAACTGAGACTCAGAACGTGGAGTAGTTTGTACTAGTGGTTGAGATTTGATTGGTTGTGCAAGCTGTTGAGTGTCAGCTTTATAAGACTGTTTTGCTGGTGGTTTGGCTGTCTGTGTCAATGGTTGTGTTGCGTTCTGTGTCTGAGGTAGTTTAGTGGTCTGCATTTGACTTGTGGTCTGTGTTGCTGGTGGTCTAGTGGTCTGTGTTGCTGGTGGTCTCCTGGTCGGTGTTGATGGTTGCACTGATATCTGTGGTTGGGTTGCCATCTGTGCAGGTTGTTCAGCTGTGTTCTGGGTCAGTAGTTGTTTAGCCGTTGCAGACTGTGTTGCTGTTGGAAGTGTTGCTGTCTGTGCTTGTGTTGCTGTCTGTGCTTGTGTTGTGGTCTGTGCTTGTCTTGTGGTCTGTACTTGTGTTGTGGTCTGTGCTTGTGTTGTGGTCTGTGCTTGTCTTGTGGTCTGTACTTGTGTTGTGGTCTGTACTTGTGTTGTGGTCTGTGCTTGTGTTGTGGTCTGTGCTTGTCTTGTGGTCTGTACTTGTGTTGTGGTCTGTGCTTGTGTTGTGGTCTGTGCTTGTCTTGTGGTCTGTACTTGTCTTGTGGTCTGTACTTGTGTTGTGGTCTGTGCTTGTGTTGTGGTCTGTGCTTGTGTTGTGGTCTGTGCTTGTGTTGTGGTCTGTGCCTGTGGTTGAGATGCAGTCTGCGTGCCAGTGAACTCTCTGGGCAGCCTGTTGGTGAAGAGCTGCTGGAGGTTCCTGGTTTTCAACATGGCCAGGCTCATCCAGGACACCTCAGCAGGATGGTCCTGAGGGGTTGAGAGAGGAATCTGTGCTTCCGGAGGGGCTGAGGAAGTAGCTTGGCCCTTCATAGGCAATGCAGGGATAGTTTGGGCCTCATTAGTGGCTGAGGGAGTGGGCTGAATATCTTTAAGGGTAAATGGAGGAGACTGGGCTGGTGTTCCTGTATCTAGAGGACAATACAGACAGGGTTAGACTCACTCAGCAGTTATGTAAGAAAAATACAAGATGGAACCTTAAAGCACACATTTCTTTCAGAGGAATCAGTAATCATCTTTATTATTCATGTGTTATCTGTTATTCTAGTGTAGCCTCCTTTCTACGTTACCAGCCCTGATATTTCTGTGTTATCAGGGATGGTAACCAAGGAGACACTAGAATTAAAGAATATCGTGGATTCCTAATGCAACTGACAAATGGTCTTTTGTCATAATTTTTAAGTACATTTTTAACTTGTTACAGTGGGGGAAATCACATATTCCAGAGATAAAGAGTTTTATGGTTGACTGTAAGACTGGTTGAACTAGACATAATTTAGACACCAACAGGGTTTGAAATATCTATTCTCCTAAACATGGTGGGATGGATGTCATTATTCTGTGGGAAGTTAATATTTTTGAATGCCTCTGGGTATATCAAACCTATGTGTTTCAGAGAATGAGGCTCACCTGCTTTTCTGAAGGACCTGCCCACTTCTGCACTGTGCCTCTTATCGTTGACATCTGATTGGGTAACGGCCGAATCCGACCGGTACTTCAGTGAAAGAGAGGTGGAGCGGAGCTTCACACCAAATGCACTCTTCTCTTCCTCCTCATCCTCCTCCCCTTCCAAGGCCCTTGCCCCCATATCCCTGGCCGACAAATTAGGAGAAGATTCAGATTCTTCATGTTCGGGGGTGTCCCTTTGTGTTGGGACTTTGTGTTGCTTGGCCGTTCCAACTGTCTGGATGCCCCCTTCGGGCTGTGCTTTCAGTTTGGTCTCCTTCCGCTGCTCATGCCTCTTCTGGCTGGTGTTTGAGGAGGTCATCTTCACCTCTGTCCCTCCTGCCCCAACCTCCTTCTTCAGCCCCACCCCAGCCTGTTCTACCACCCCCATGAAGCTCCCCGATCTGGGTCTCCTCTTTTCCAGGTCCTTGACAGATTTCATAAAAAAGGAGCGGAAAGAGCCAGAGCCTGAAGTTGGTCTCTGCAGTCCTCCAGTGGACTCTGTAGGGATGCCCCCCTCTGACTGTGAGTCAGGAAGCTGTTCTTTCAGCTTGGCCTCCTCCTCCTCCTCCTGCCCGTCGTTTGAGGAGGTCATCTTCACATCCATCCCTCCTGCCCCATCCTCCATCTTCAGCCCCACCCCAGCCTGTTCCACCACCTCCATGAAGCTCCCCGACCTGGGTCTCTTCTGTTCCAGGTCCTTGACAGATTTTATAAACTTTCGGAAAGAGCCAGAGCCTGGCGCTGGTCTCTGCAGTCCTCCAGTGGACTCTGTAGGGATGCCCCCTTCAGACTGTGAGTCAGGAAGCTGTTCTTTCAGTTTGGCCTCTTCCTGCTGTTCCTGTCCCTCCTGGCTTTGGTTTGAGGAGGTCATCTTCACATCCATCCCTCCTGCCCCATCCTCCATTTTCAGCCCCACCCCTGCCTGTTCCACCACCTCCATGAAGCTCCCCGACCTGGGTCTCTTCTGTTCCAGGTCCTTGACAGATTTTATAAACTTTCGGAAAGAGCCAGAGCCTGGCGCTGGTCTCTGCAGTCCTCCAGTGGACTCTGTAGGGATGCCCCCTTCAGACTGTGAGTCAGGAAGCTGTTCTTTCAGCTTGGCCTCCTCCTCCTCCTCCTCCTGCTCCTGGTTTGAGGAGGTCATCTTCACCTTTGTCCCTCCTGCTTCAACCTCCATCTTCAGCCCCACCCCAGCCTGTTCCACCACCTCCATGAAGCTCCCTGACCTGGGTCTCTTTTCCTTGACGGATTTGATAAATTTGCGGAAAGAGCCAGAGCCTGAAGTTGGTCTGTGCAGTCCTCCAGTGGACTCTGTAGGGATGCCCCCTTCAGACTGTGAGTCAGGAAGCTGTTCTTTCAGTTTGGCCTCCTCCTCCTGCCCCTGGTTTGAGGAGGTCATCTTCACCTCTGTCCCTCCTGCTTCAACTTCCATCTTCAGCCCCACCCCTGCCTGTTCCACCACCTCCATGAAGCTCCCCGACCTGGGTCTCTTCTGTTCCAGGTCCTTGACAGATTTTATAAACTTTCGGAAAGAGCCAGAGCCTGGGGCTGGTCTCTGCAGTCCTCCAGTGGACTCTGTCCTTGCCTGAGCTAGGTCCTCCTGGCCATCAAGTGGCCCTACAGCCACTTCCGATGTTAGGTTAGGTGAGTCATCTTCGGGATTCCCCTCAGGGTTATGGGCTGTATGTAGATCTTGTGGGGTATGTCTGATATCCTCTCTCCTCTCTCCCAGGTCTTGCAATGGTGGAGTAAAGGATGACTGCTGCTGTTTGTTTAACATGACCTCCTCAGGTACCTTAGGTGTCTGCTCTTGTTGGGAGGGGCCACGGGGGCAGGTGGGGGAAGACCTGGAGGTTTTTAAGGCCCCCTCAACCCCTGCCCCTAGGACCTGGGTGGAGTGGGAGCGCAAGCGGTTCATCTCCTTGGCGCTGGCGAACCCCTCCTCTTCCTCCTCCTCTTCCTCCTTTTCAGACAGAGGGCAGTCAATGTTATTGAGGCTTTCTGAGCGTGGCCTGGAGTCAATCTTAAAATAGAAGACAGGTAGAGATCAGAGAACAGAAGTGTATCTGGAGGTAGTTAGAAGATTAGATCTAACATGAATCCTATCCCATGCCAACTTTTACCTCCTGCAGCTGTATATGTTTAAGTGAGAGATGGTAGAAGAGCAGAGATTGTATAGAAGTGGAGGTTGGTGGAGGTAGAAATCAGAGGATGCCTCATTGTAATGCATGGAACGGAATAAGGAATCGCATCAAACATGTGTGTAATGCATGGGATGTTATGAGGAATGGTATCTATCCTGGGCCATACTTTAAGTGTGTTCCTCCAGAGGCAGGGGGCCTCATGGTGGTCTTGGGATGCCCAGATAGGACTCACCGTGGTCAACCTCCTAGCCTTGACACCGGCCCTCTGGTTCCTGGGTTTGATGGACATGCGGTAGCGAGCTGCCGAGTTATCCAGGACGGGGGTGAACTGGGCTGGAGTGCTGAAGTCTAAGTCAGGAGCAGTGAGTGTAGGTGAGGGGACAGATAGGGTTGCAGAGGGAGATAGAGGGCGGGATGACGGCTGGGAAGAGGCCTGAGAAAAATAAATAAAACACCGGATAAAAATCAAAGGCATATGTACAAACACATAATGTGATACTAACACTGTGAAGTATTACCTGCTCTTCCTCCTAACTTCCTGTAGAAATCAGAGGATGGGCTCATTGTAATGCATGGAACGGGCATCAAACACATTTGATACCACTCCTCATTCCATTCCATGCATTACAATGAGCCCATCCTCTGATTTCTACCTCCACCAGCCTCCCCTGGTATACACACACAGAGATCATGTACATATACTGTAGACCAGTGGTCCTCAAACCTCTCCTCAGGGACCGCCGCTCCACATATTTGATCTGTTCCACCACCAGCACACCTGATTCAACTAATCAAGTACAAATCATAATTGCATAATTGAATCAGGTGTGCTGGTGGTGGAACAGATTAAATATGTGGAGCGGCTGGGGGTCCCCGAGGAGAGGTTTGAGAACCACTGCTGTAGACCTACTGAGAGAGAGAGAGAGAGAGAGAGAGAGAGAGAGAGAGAGAGAGAGAGAGAGAGAGAGAGAGAGATGGAGTCAACTGATACACTGCACTGTCACAGACAAACGTAAACAGGCAAATGATCCAAATAATGAATGCCGTTAAAGAGGTAGAGGACAGTGTGGAATGGTTACATCAGTGAGAATTGTCAGGTTGGAGGCTGGAATGGATGGTGGTGAGGTGACCTGGGAAGATGCTTCCTGAGGTGGGGCGTCGCCCTGGGAGATCTCAGGAGGGCTGTGGGGCAGGCCATCATCCTTTGAGCTGCCTCCCAGGTCCGCTGGACCTTTGATTGGCTGAACCAGAGGGGGCAGACCCAAATTCATCTTCTGCTGCTGGAGCTTCATCTGTCCAATGAAAAACAAAGAAACACCTTGATGAGGCTCAAAGACCAAAGATTGTAATGAAAAAAAGAAAAAAAACTGAAGATGGTAATGAATAAGTTTCTATGGTCATCAAACATGGCTAAATATCTCTTGCACAGTCAGACACATGACCAGGTATGCCCAATTCCATATCAACACCTTGCACTGACAGCCTCTTAGAACTTAGGTAATTGGTAGGAATGTTTTAGGTATGTTTTAGGTTTTGGAAAGCTGGGTAACTGTTCTGTGCAAGGTTCTAGCTCTAGGGTTCTACATGGAATGCCGGCTCACCTGGAGTTCTTTGATCTTGCCTTGAACGTTCTCCTGGGACAGAACCCTTGGTGGCTCGAGACTCGTCAGGTCTTGTTCCGCCTGGAATATACTGTCATGTGACAATGCTCGTGACCCCAGCATCCCTTGGGAACTACTAAAAAACACAGGAACGGAATGAGATCAGAGGCAGGAAAGAAAAGAAAAGAAAAGAGGAGGATGATGATGTAGAAGGAAAGGAGAAGAGAGAATGGGAATAAAGATAGATTTAGTATCATCAAGCATTTGCACAGTACGCATTTGCACAGTCTCAGCTGCAAAAAAAAAACTGTGCTAGTAACTGGATGAACACACATACACAAATACCACAAACACACACATACCCCAAATCCTCATCTGATCCCAGCCTGTCTCCCTCAGTGACATCACTGGCAGACTGGCTGAGTTTGGTCCCTGCCATCCCATCTTCCCTCTTCTTCTTCCCAAACAGGCGCGTCTTCAAGGTCTTCAGCCTGGACTTCCTCTTCCCTGAGAGAGACAGCTCTTGGTTACGAGAGCACAGATACAGATATAATAGATCCACAGGTCTATGCACCTTTCTAACACATTGATACAGGTCTATACTGTCGAGGGCACAGCTACACTATACACAGCTAAACTCATATGATAACAGTGCTAGAGAGTGATAGACATTCATTATGAAAGCCCAGCTACAGATACCTCACACTAATACAAATACACTCTAAAGGGCTCTGCACACAGCGTGCGATTTCTGTTGCGCGTCAACATTCCATTTTGAAGTTTGAATGGAAGTATATAAGAACATCGCATTTCAACACACACGGCCCCGATTTTAATCGCACGGCGAAAATTAGATTCCATTCATTTTGAATGGGACAAAAAGCACACGGCGTGCGAGTTTTGTCGCACTGTCAAATTTGTGCTTTTTCCCATTCAAAATGAATGGAATCGAATTTTCGCCGTGCGATTAAAATCGGGGCCGTGTGTGTTGAAATGCGATGTTCTCATAGACTTCCATTCAAACTTCAAAATGGAATGTTGACGCGCAACAGAAATCGCACGCTGTGTGCAGAGCCCTTAACTCACTGTAATACAGGTCTGTACTGTCACAGACATAGATATACTCTATCCATGTGCCAATGTGTTTGTATCTGTCCCTATATTGAATTGCCCAGCAACACACCAATAAGATTTTCTGAATACGAATAATAAATAAACAATGAATCAATAAATAAGCGATTACTGAGCAGCCCCACCGCCATTATGCTTCTGAGCCTCACGTGGAAGATCCTCAGAGCTGTCATTTGTATCCCCTGTGGAAGTCTCCATCACTCCTTTCAAAGACTTCAGGAGAAAACGGAGGAGAGAGAGAGAGAGAGAGAGAGAGAGAGAGAGAGAGAGAGAGAGAGAGAGAGAGAGAGAGAGAGAGAGAGAGAGAGAGAGACAGAGAGAGACAGAGATAGTGAGAAGACAGCACCCAGACAAAGAGAGATATTGACGCTGCTGTAACATTCAAAATAGACCTTTCTGACATGTGATCAGTGAATGTTCCGACTCTCTGATCACGCATGAGCACCTGCACGGTTCTGCACTGAACACATCTGACTAGCTCACACACCCCACGTGAGATCAAAGGTTTATTGGCATTATCATCTGTGGTGTAGACTTTCACCTTCACCTGCTCCTATCCCCAAAGGCGTAGTGACCTTCTCCTTAACCAACTGGGTGGACTCACTGTTTATAACTTCTTATGGTCGATACAGATCTCAGTAAAAGACATGAGGCATTGGAAAACCTACCGAGTCTGTTTAAGAGTATACTCTAGGTTTGTGGTACTCTGAGTCAGCTGAACATAATGGAATGGAATGGACTTTATTTGTCATTGCTACAGTACAGGTACCAAACAACGAAATTTAGGAAGGGTGGCTCCCCTGGTGTTAGGAAAGGGAAAAAAAAAAAAAAAACTTTTTAGAGAAAGCATAAAAGCATAAAATCACAAGAAGGTAAGGAGCTGGTTTACATCAATAAAGGCTATGTACACAATCCACTGTACTATACTGCACAGATAGTCAACTAGGGTTGTCATATTGCACAAAAGTATTTTTTCACGTTATTTTAAAGTGTCACAGTTTGCAGGCTTGAAAATGTACATGTTTGTGCCTCAGCACTAGCTGCCATACAATCCGTCCGGACTGTCCTGGGCCCAGAACTTAGGCCTTTTCTGTGTTCAGGGCCTTGACGGCCCTGTGGTAGAAGCAGTCCTTCAGTCTGTTTGTCTTAGCGGCCGGGGTCCTGTACCTCCTATTCGAGGGCAGCCTGATAAAGTGTACGTGCCCAGGGTGGGTCGGGTCCCTGGAGATCTTGGAGGCCCTCCTGAGACAGCGTGTGTTGTACAGCTCCTCCAGAGAGGGGAGGGGGGCGCCGGTGATCTTCTGTGCTGTTCTCACGACTCTCTGTAGCGCGTTTCTCTCCGCTGTTGTGCAGCTGTGGAACCAGTTGCAGATGCCGTAGGTGAGGATGCTCTCCACTGCGCCGTGGTAGAAGGCCACCAGTATCTCCTGCTTGTTGTGTTCTTTCCTGAGGCATCTCAGGGTGTATAGCCGCTGTTGTGCCCTCTTGATGGTGCCTTTTGTGTTGTCCTTAATATGTCAGTGTCTATCAACACTGGAGATGGACAAACTGACAAACAAATATTGTAGGGCCTTTTCTTACCGTGCCCCCTTCCCAACCACCAGCTGCCACTTCATGTGAAGACTGCTACATCTATTAATATGTTTAAAACCAGACTCAAAACTCACCTCTTTACACAAAACGATGCCCTCCCTAGCTGATCTCAGTGTTGTGCGGCGGTGGCTTCAATCAGATGCAGCTCCTTCAGTGTGACCTCAATTTAGTTTAGTTGTTTACCCCTTATTCTCACTTTTACTTTTATTATAATTTTACTTTTTTCATGATTTTTGAACTTTTCATTATTATTGATCTTGTATGCTCCTTTTTAAAAAAAATCGTTTTATGATGTCTTCGTCTTTTTATTTAATGTATTGATGTCCTTGTCTATTGCATGTTCTTTTTATTTGTTTATGTGTTGTGCTGCTTTTGCTGTGATGTATTTTGCTTTTTCTTTTGATGTAAAGTGCACCGAGACACCTCGGTGTGATTCTGCACTGTAAAAATCAATAAACTTGAACATAAACTTAAATACAGAGTAAACAAACTAACATAAAAAAACAGGATGCCTTTTCTGTTGATACATACTGCCGGTTTGTCTGGGGTGTGCAAAAAAACAAATCTAGGACACGTATGCACGCACGGCACGCACGCACTGCACACAAAGCCACCTGGGTGATGAACCAGCCACCCCAGGTTGCAAACAATCTCTGTTGTCATCAGAGTCTGGCCCAGTGTCTGGGGGCTCATCGACAGACAAAGATAAACTAGGGAGCATTAGGCTGTGGAGCAACGTGCCAAGTCCAGGCCTCTCCTCTCCTCTCAGCTGGCCTGTTGTCACACACACAGTGCAAAGTGAGTTTAACCACATCGGTGGAACTACAGCTACAGCTACCAGAATGGCCCTGAGTCGAAAATAAACGGGCAGTTCCAAAGTTGAGGCCCCAAACGAAAGCACCAACTGAAACAGGAGATAATCCCCTGGATTATTGACATTGCTAAGAGATCCTTAGAAACCTTAAGATTTCACAGTGCCGTAACCCACAACAACAGATTATTCACAAACGTCCCATGTTAGGGCCGCAAAAAAAGCTGAAATGCCGAAATGCCGTATGCACAAAATATACACACATACAATGCACACATGCATTTAACATAACATAGTTTACAATACACACATAAACTGAACATACTGTGAACTCTGTGACAGACAAATAAAACAGACGTGTAGACATTGGACAGACATTGTAAAACAGTGTTCACACTCTCCCTCACACACACTCATACACACACACACACACACACACACACACACAGCCAGACACAGACAGACACACACACACACACACACACACACACACACACAGTTTACAAGAACATTATCAAAGAACGGTGCTTTGCGACTGCATTTTTAAAGGTATCTATCCTTGAGAAAAAAAAAAAACTATGTTGCAAAATAGGAAGTCCCCTGGGAGTCAGGCACTGTAACATGAATGTGTTTACCGGTACTTACCAAACACCTCTAGGTAACTCTCCTTCTCACCTACTAGTCCTTCTGTCCTCTCTCCCTCCTCTGTCACTCTGTTGTGTTGGTTAGGGCAGAGGCGTCACCCTTCCTTTAAACGCTCAGATGTCTGTCCTCCACATCTGTAGATGGAGGGAGGGAGAGGGAGGAGAGAATGAGAGCAAGAGAATATAAGGACAGACTAAGGAAGACAGAAGGAGGTATTCTGGGATAAGTATATGCCGAGAGTGAAAGGAGAGCAGACCGGAGGGAGTGAAGTAGTGAGAGCGAGTGAGAGAGAAGGTAGGGAGAGAGAGAGAGAGAGAGAGAGAGAGAGAGAGAGAGAGAGAGAGAGAGAGAGAGAGAGAGAGAGAGAGACAGAGAGAGACAGAGAGAGAGAGAGAGAGAGAGAGAGAGAGAGAGAGAGAGAGAGAGAGAGGGGAAGACAACGAGAGAGAGAGAGCAGACACAGAATCTATTACATTAGTAGCACACTATGGCCCACTGCGCTAAGCTCCTTAGGAAACGCTAACCTGATTTTAGGCCCAGAAATGAGAAGAGAAAAAAAATAAAGCTGCAGCTGGAAAGAGGACAGGGAGCATAGCTGATGGAATCATTGACGCACTACCTCCACCACTATCCCAATACACTGGGCCGGGCCAACCACAGCAAGGGGTGTGTCTTTGAAAAACAGAGAAATAGAGTTGTGTGTTTGTGTGTGAAAGAGACAAAAAGAGAGAGAAATGATCAAGTACGGTAATTTTGTGATACAACATAGAATAGTGGGATAAGATAGGAAGAATGTGTATGTGTGTGTGTGTGTGTGTGTGTGTGTGTGTGTGTGTGTGTGTGTGTGTGTGTGTGTGTGTGTGTGTGCGTGTGTGTGCGTGTAGGTGTGTGTGTGTGCCGGTGCGTGTCTTAAGCACTTGGGAAAAGCCCTGAGCTCCGAACCGTTAATAACCTGAAACTCTGGGCTGAGCATAAAGTTCACTGCCCCAGGGCGTCATCAAGGCTTCTCTTTACCACACCATTTCCCACCTCATCTGCAGAGTGTTATGACTTCACTTCTACAGGTGTGTCAAATTGAAATGTACTCTCATCTAGCTGAGCAGGAAATACAAGTGCTCAGTATTTACATGACTATGCGTCTGCCACCCAGAACTTTTGCAGCTATGATCTTTGGGATGTGATAAAGCAGTTTGGTCAACCCCCCCTTTATATCATAAATGATCATCATAAATGATATAAAGCCTATGGTGTACTGGGGTTTCTCATGGTTTCAAGCCCAGCCTCAGGGTCTCCTTTTAGAGGCGAGAGTATGAAGGCACAAGCGATATCAGATGGGTCAATCTGGGTTTGGATTTATCTCTCTTTTCCTCCCCTCCCTGTCGTTTGGTCTCTGGACAGTTTGCTGAACAGCTTTGGGCCAAAAATACACATCTGCGTTGGCCTCTGGGGTCATCCTTAAATCCCAATCTCTTTTACCAGGGTTCAGATGGGACATCTGGTCCACTTCCAACATTCCATATTCAGCATTGAACAGTGCCAGTCCCACTGCCTATATAATGAGATTTATAGCATTAAATACATTAGATAACATTTAATACAGTACCCTCCTTTGTACAGTGGGCATTATAGTCATAGTTAACCCTATGACTGTCGTCTGCCATCACAGAATGTCACAGAATGACAGTAAATAGCACAAATCTATCAAACTGTCCTGTATTTCCGATTCAAGATTCTACATTTTCCATGCAGTTTTATGTTCAATGGTCGATTTGACAATTGGCACACAATCAAGGATGCTTATTAATTCAGTAGGGTTTGTAGTCAACTTCATAAACAGAAACAACAGAAACCTAATTTCCCAGTCTCCTTATATAGTGCCCTTGCATAAATAATGGGACAGTTTGGATTTGAAATCAAACAATTACTATGAGTAGAGATCAAGGGTATTTGTGTACATGTTGGTTTCACCATTCATTCCTTTTAGCAAATTGTAACCTGACCTAAAACTTGTGGTTTGCACCTTGCAGTGAAGCCTCTGTTGTTCGGCTGGTCACGTATTCGGCGTATGGTAATCTCTGACACATTCACGCCTACCTCCTGAAGACTGTTCCTGATATGTGGGACATTTTTTTTCTTCATTATGATGAGCATTCTTCTGTCATACATTGTAGTACTCTTCCATAGCCTACCAGCCTGTTTGCGCTTGCTGAACTCACAAATGATTTTCTTCTTTTTAATGATGTTCCAAATTGTTGCTTTTAGCTAGCCTTAAGCCTAGGGTTTGGCTATGTTTCAGATTTTTCCGTTTTTTTTCCCAGCCTAATAATGGCTTAATTTCTGTGTAATTTCATTGACACCTCTTTGGTTCTCATGTTGAGATGACATCAATAGCAGGCTTCAAAGGCAAATGCAAAGCCTATACTCAATACAAGACATTGTCAACTCTCTTAAGCCTGCACAAATGATGTGCTGGAACACACCTAACTAGCCAGAAACCTCTTTCAAGCCAATTGTCCTATTATTTCTTGTGCCCTAAATAGGGGGATTATCTATACAAAGTGTTGTCATTTCTAAATGGTTAAACCAATATGTGCACACATAGCATCAAATAAAATATGAAAATCTCTACTTTAACCTCATTGTAATTGTTTGATTTAAAATCCAAATTGTTCGAGTATAGAGTCAAAAGAACCGAAAATGGTTCACTGTCCCATTACTTACGCAGGGCACTTTGAAGAGGAACAGAGAAAGGACAAATTAATACTCAGTCCTCCTTCTGATCTGAGTCAAAAATAACGGATTCATCTGCCAAAGATTTGGTGATTTCCATGGGATTATAATTTCCTGGGCACGGAATGTCGATGAGCACCCCGCATATAGAGATTAAGGGCGATTATAGATAGATTTTAATCTGATCCCTGGGGGGAGTTCATGAGGGCGTTTCGTTTAAACAAATGTTCACTAATGTATACTGGCAGAGAAACTATACACTTACTATAGGATCTACGCACCCCCATTAAAACCTTATTTATTGGCTATTTATGAACGCATTACTGCTTTTGTTACAGTACGGCCATAATTGCATATCTATTTATCTCTTAAAATGAGACTAAATTAAAAAATCTCTTCCATAACAAAAAAAAGACTTTAGTTATTGAGATCAAAGTCTAGCTAGACTCACCTTGCTAAAAAGCCACATCTGGCCAAACTCAATATAACACGTGCATAGCATGCGGATGACGACTATTTTGTATAAGGCACGGTTTTGGATACAAAATCAGCAATTCAATACTTAAATGAAAATCTAGTTATTATACTTACCAAACCTGTGCGGCTCTCTTGTTAGCGAGGAACTGTCATGTTTCCTATTATTCTGGAGCGTTGTCTGTCTCGGAGTTCAGTGTTCAGAAGTGGATGCTGTGTGTTGGTCTGGGATGCTGTGTGTTGTGGCACGGCAGGTAGGCTGGCACCGCGAGTGCGCACGACCACTGTCCCATATGTAGGTTTACTATTCGGACCAGGGGATTTTGACCCTTAACCAACGTACTAAAACATAACACGCACATACACACATTCTAAGGACTCCTAAAATTACAGAAGGTATTACTCCAGTCCTTACTATTGAATCTTTACCGTTAACCTGAGGGTATGAGGCTCTAGTTAATGTTCATTCTAAGATTAAACGACCTGCAGTATCCACCAGATGGAGCCATAATGCTTCGATAAACTGATAAGAGTGCCTATCATTTTTTCCAGATATAGGCCTACCCTTCCAATGTTTTTTTGACAAATTCAAAATAATGAAATACTGTATTTGCATACTTTTATTGTAAAACATTGTAAAGATACATTAAATGACATAATTGTGAGCCATATAATACATATATTTCCCTATCAACCCATGTTTGGATCCACCATCCACCATTCAGGTCCAAGTTATATAACAATGTCCCATGCACACAGAAACAGGACGCAGAGAGATTATATACAAGTAAAAAGCAACCTCTCCCAAACCGAAAATAATGAATATCAGACACACATATGCATATGTAAACCGTTACCATTCTCAATGTTTGGCATCTTAAGATGAAAGACGATCCTGTACAAATAACAAGGCACTCTGAAGGCAACATAATTATGCAGAGGGGGAGAAAGGGAGGAATAAAAATAGTTTTTTGAAAAACTAAAAAGAGAAAGAGAGGTACTCCAGTTCCACAGGTCTTTAAATTATAATGTCTTTGTATGTTTAGTGTGAAAGACGTCCACTGAGGTCTCCTGGCATTGCCTCAGGTCATAGTCACAGTACCCGATGGAGAAGCGGCCCTGGGGAAGGCATAAACAGTACAGAATAAATGCTACAGTATTCTATGACTATTATAACAACATGCCTCGGGGCGTACCAATCTGTCAGTGTTTGTGATTATGGAAAAAAAAGATTTAGAAATGAGAAAAACTGATGTATGACCGATGTCTTGCCTTGGGTTTCTTGAAGTAATCCAGTCCTCTTCCTATTTTGATAATCCAACCGTTGTCAAATCTAAGGGAGACACACATACCCACGTCTTTATCCTGACCTCTGAGCAACCAACCCGTATAAAATAAAGATGAACAAAGATAGTGAGATAAGCCCAATACAAAGATAGTGAGATACGGTAAGCCCAATACAAAGCCACTGACCCAAGCCTTTAGCCACAAATGATTTCTCTTGAAGTGGAGTGATGGGTGAAAAGGGTGACTGAGTTTGACAATTGTCCAGGATGTGTATTCTGGGTGTGTGGACATTGAATTCTAGCAGCATGGCTGGGTACCTGTTTATGTATTCCACACTACACCACAGAGGGTAGTGGTGGCCTAGTGGATAGTGGGCAGTGAGTTGGACTGACGATCAGAAGGTCATGAGTTCAAATCCCACCTGGGAACACCACCACTAAATTACTCCAGGGAGACTGTGCTAGTAATCTCTAACTGTAAGTCACTTTGGATAAAAGCGATCTGCAAATGTAAATAGGACATTGGTGTCTTGTCAATATTACACTGACTAAATAAGGAGGCTACAGTTTGAGTGGGCTGTATCTGGTATGGGTTTCCAGGATGGGGGTTTGACAGTAGCTGTACCTGATCTCCCTGTCGTGGATGGTGGAGGAGTAGCGCAGGTCCAGACTAACCCCCTGGGTCTCCAGACTCTGTTGGAGCTCCGCCAGAGCGTTGACCTGCTGGGAGGAGCTGCCCCCCTGCAGAACAGACAGACCCATCAGTAAAACAGATACATATCAAAGAGAGAATATAGACAAGAAAAATATTTAATAGATGGGTCTGTTCTGCCTTGTTAAATTAGACAGCTTTCTGTCTATACTTTAACCTTCATGCTAGGCAACGGAAAAACAAGACAAGGGAGCAGCAAATAGGAACACATTCGGATAAATCTCTAGGTCTAAGCCGCCTACCTCATCCTGAGAGGTCAGGAGGTGGATCTTTTTCACTTTGCAGGAAGCTTTCAGCAGCATCTCACAGAACCTCAGAAAGTTATACAACTATAGGGGAGAGGAACAGGTAGTAGTCAGGGCCATTTCACTGCACTCCTAACCACACATACTGTATGTGTAGTTTTTAAATGTGTTGAAAATATGCTGAGAGATGAGATGCAAGATAGTGGAATCTAAAGCATAGGCACATTACCTGGTGTATGTGTCGTATGTAAGGGTCCTCCACCCAGACTTCAGTGAGGCCCTCGTTGATATAAGGCTTGAAAAGAGCCTCATAACTGTATCCCGTAGCGTTCTCCGCTATCCTTATCTGCTCATGGTACTTCCCCTCTGAGAAGGAGAGGAAAGGGGGGTGGGAGAAGACAGAACAGAAACAGGAAGAGGAGAAACAGCAGGTGTTTTAAACGTAAATCATCAATTTCACAACATAGCATTCCATCATGACATGGACTGAACCTCTGTTCGTTACCTTCTTTCAGTTGGTTCACATGGACTTTAATCTGCTCTGCTCTTTCCATGTAGCCCTTTATTTTCGTCCGGTAGTGGACTTTCTTTGAGTCATCTTTCACAGCTGTGGACAGATTGACAGATCTATAAAGTTCTATTTAAGTGTGTGTGTGTGTGTGTGTGTGTGTGTGTGTGTGTGTGTGTGTGTGTGTGTGTGTGTGTGTGTGTGTGTGTGTGTGTGTGTGTGTGTGTGTGTGTGTGTGTGTGTGTGTGTGTCTCTGTGTGTGTGTGTGTGTGTGTGTGTGTGTGTGTGTGTGTGTGTGTGTGTGTGTGTGTGTCTCTGTGTGTCTCTGTGTGTCTCTGTGTGTGTGTGTCTCTGTGTGTCTGTCACCTTTCAGCACGTCCATCAGTAGCTGGATCCCCTCCTGGTAGCATACAAGGGATTCCTGGAAGCGCGTGCTCTGGTCCAACTCTACGGCTCGCTTGAGGACGGAGATGGCGGAGGTCTCCATACCTGGTACGTGATTCTGGGTCATGATTTGACCTGGTCAAGGTGGACTTGACTGAGATTCTGGGAGACCCACACTGTCAAATATTGTCAATCTGTGAATATTAATCCTGGCCCTACAAAGAATACAGCAGACAGGCTGCAGCACTTCGTGTACACCTGTAGCCGATACAATTATTTTTCTTTTCTTTTTTAAAAACAATTTTTAAAAAGCTGACAAAGCTATCTAGCTACTCATCATTGACAGTTCTAAAAACAGCACAAATGCACCCAGGAACCATCTTTAAGTTCGTATGATCGCGTCCAAAATATCCATGCTTACAGTATTATGTAAGACTAATAAGCGAGGGTTAACATACCGTGTATCATAAGTTAAATCGTATACAAAAAAATAATAATCTAATATTCTCTGTTGAGCACTTGAGGTTCTTCCTTACACACACAGAGGTACGCTGTAATAATAATTCCCCAAGGGAACAAACACACGGAAGGTGTTCAACTCACTGTAACATCCCTTGGCTTAAGATACTCCAATGGAATCTAATTAAAATTGAATCCTAATAATATAGAAATGTACATTTAAAATATATATATATATTTTCTTGTCGATTCTAATTTAACTCAACGAAAAGAACGACAACATGTAATAGGAACCAAACAAGCAAAGCATCGTGTGACTACGGTATTGTTTAGAAGGGACTCCATCCTACTTCCGCCAGGAGATGTCATACGAATAAAACGTGAAAAATTGCGATCGTAGACCTCTGTGTAGGGGGTCATTAGTAAACATGTTATTGATATGATAGATATGATAGACACAGTTACACCTCGATACATACATTCAGTAGAAACCTCCACATTTACGCATGAGCTGCTTTATACCGTAGCTGGATAACCTTGGGCTTGGCGTCTGCATGCGTTTCATCTCATCCTGCTTCCAATCCAGCCTGTCAACATGACAACAATGATCTGTCGTTCCGTCCACATCCCTTCTCTCGCAGCTGCCAAGGTCAGTTTACTTTCTTTCTAAAAAACGATGTAGGTATGACTGCAGTTGGAAACTACTATTCAACCACAAGTTACTGGTGGGATCAGTTGACAGTCTTTGGTTGCATTTGCATCTGATACAGTTTGTTAGACTTGCCATCATTGTAATCAAGTGCAATACTGAAATACAACTGTGAACATTTCAAACCTGCAAACTGCGACACTTTAAATGAATGTGCAATAATACTATGTGCAATATGACAACCCTAGGGTACATAAGGTTCAGAGATAGGAAATGTTAGGATATTTATAGCATAGCATAGAGTACAGCACAGTGTTTTATTTGTATAGTATAGTATAGTATAGTGGATAGTGTACATAGCCTTTATTTATGTAAACCAGCTCTTTTCCCTTCTTGTTTTTAGTATTTTTTTCCTAGCACCAGGGGAGCCCCCCATCCTAAATTTCGTTGTATGGTACCTGTACTGTATTAATGACAATAAAGACCATTCATTCATTCATTCATCAACAGGACTTGCCATCAACAGGACCACCCTCCTTATATCCCTCTTAGAATACAATCTCTTCATCTTGTATTAATATCTGCCTTGTACTTTCTTGCAGACGTTGACAGAAGCTACGACGTTGCCTTGGTTCATTCCTTTTCGCAGTAAAGTTACGAGAGCACGGATTCCTCCTGAGGTATGTATGGGGGGAAGCTTAAACACTGTGTGCTTCTTTACAAGAGTAATCACATTTTGATCGTCTGACTGTTGATCGTTGTCTAACATAAATAACAATGTGGAACCTCATTGATGAATGGTCTCAACTTCTTACTATATACTTCTTATAATATACTTTATATGATATGATATACTAATATACGTCTCTCTCCGTGTGCCTGCAGGTATTCACGGAGAGGTCCAAAGAGCATGAGAAGTATGGAGGGGACCCAGACCAGCCCCATAAACTGCACATAGTTACCAGGGTGAAGAGTACCATACGCCGGCCCTACTGGGAGAAGAAGTTGATAGAGAACCTAGGCCTGAAAAAGGTACGGCTCATATCCATTTTGACAAATAGTGTCTACCGCAAATGACTGGAAAAGACTAGAGAAAACTGGATTTGGATAGGTGTGGTCCTTTTCTTCTTCTCCCTTTGGGTATTTCTAAAGTTCACGTGGCTCTGTTCAGTTCTTGGTCAAGTGGTGAAGTTATGATGATGATTCTGGTTGCACTAATGTTCTCCTCTGTTCCCTCTCTACTTAGGCGTATGTACCTGTTATTCACAAGAACACACTTTCAGTCAACAACCAGCTGAAATACATCAAGCATCTGGTGAAGTAAGTCTGCATAGTATGCTGCAGGTTGCAATATGACTCAACTCGTCCATCCGCTTGTTAAGTCTGACGTCAAAAGTGACGTTTAGCCATTTCCGAGTCCAAACCAGAAATTCCCTCCACCAGAGTACCTGTGAACTACAGCGGTAGAATGACAGTTTAATCGTTTTTTAGACTCGGATCTATTCATACAACAAGGGACACAACACTTTCCCGTTTTCTCCATATTGTCAGGGTATTTGAGCCTCGGAAAAGCGCTATATAAATATAATTTATTATTATTATTATTTCTGCATTTCGAAGACAGCGCCTCAGCCAACGTTGGACCCGGAAACACGTCACCACTTAACAAGCGGATAGGTGCACGATTTGTGATCATTGCTGTCCATCAAGGGATGTTGGTGGAGGTAGAAATCAGGACAGGTTCATTGTAATGCATGGAATGGCATCAAACTTGTGATATGCTGATTCCATTCCATGCATTACAGAGCCCATCCTCTGATTTCTACCTGTGTATGACTGACATTGAATTGATGACTCACTGACATCATAATGAAATCCTTAGTTCTGTGCTATCATCATTGTAAGACACCGAATCGTAGCATTGCTGATTTCTTTTCCCCTGTGCCTCTGTTCAGGATTCAGCCTCTGAAGCTTCCCCATGGTCTCCCTGCTGAGGAAGACATGGCTGAGACCTACCTGAACAGCCGTGGGGAGCTGATTGTTCGACATCTCCTCAAACCTGTAGAGCCGAAGGCGATCGAGTCCTAGCCCCTTCACTAAGTCAATGTTGAATAGCCCAGGTCATGATTCACTGGTCTTATCAGGCTAAACTAGTATCAGCCATGCTTCCAAGCCTCTGAAGAAGTAGAATGGCAGTGAAATACCTTGTTTTCTCAAGACCTGGATTGCAGATGTCTTCGGATCTCCCCGCTTTGTATTGTCTTTCTTTTGATTAAAACATATATATGGCCAACGACTTGATTTAGTATCTAATGTTGGCAGGATGCATGGTAGGACCTTAGATACATCTATGGCAAGTTGCAGTCACATCCGAATCTCAGTATGATGAAAAAAAAAGTTTACCAAGGGCCAGTGATAATCGGTTTCTTTTATTAATTAAGATAAAGCACATTTTTATAGAAAAACTCCAAAATCTGTACTACTGTCACACTGAGGAGACTGGAAGAAGAATGTGGATGGTGGTTCTGGGATGCAGCTCGTGTCCTTGGCACTTGTTTGTTGCCCATGAACAGCTGGGTGATGAGGTCTTCTCCCACTTTGATTCAACAAAGTCAACACCGATAAGATGCAGAGTTAGTTGCTGAAAAAGGTTTCTTAATGATCTCGGCATCAAGGTTGGTGTTAATTGAAAAGTCAATTTCGGAAATTGAACTCCTACGAGCAAAATCTGATGGAAAAAAATGACATGTCCAATCCAACTGACAGGAATAACAACACAATAATGTCCATGTAAACAATGTGTAACATTAACATGAAAAAAGTATTGTAATTGTATGAAAAACATCCAGTATGGAAGGTTCAAAACAACATTAAGGTGCCAATCAAGGAACAGTGATAGTTCAGTAGCTCAGAGAAAGACAATTGATGAAAAATATGATTTCTATGATGCCAGTTTGAAGAAGAAAACAATAGACCTGTGTTAGACAGTAAATGTATATTCAAATATGATCAGTAATAAAGTCAACACAAAAAAACAGCTGTAAAACTTTAAAGAAATTAACAATTATTAAAAACTTTTCACAAAGGGATAAATAAGACTGACGGATGAGAAACAGAACAGGGGGGATGACAGATGAGAAACAGAACAGGGGGATGTGACTGGTGAGGTAGCCCTATGAGAGAGAGGCAGGCCGAGTCTTCTAGTCGTCCTCAGAACCAGAGTCTGAATCATAACCTCTCCCTCTAATGGTCTTCTTCTCCACCTTGGTGAACTTTGAACCAGACTTGTGTCCCAGTGTAGGAGGTTCCATGAGGTTACCACTAGGGAAATAGACAGGAGAAGGTTGTGCATTGAGATTTTGGAGATTGCATAACACAGTTGATGTTGGCACAAAAAAAAACTAAGTGCTAAAGTGTATGATCAGGCGAGTGTGGGTGAGATAATCCGTCATTTTACCTGTAGGTAATTATTTCACTGCAGCCCAGTCTCCACTCCAGCATCTCTGTGGGGAACTCGTCTGTGTTTCCGAGGTCTCCAAAGCCCACCACATAGTCCTTCGTCTTCCCGTCTTTCACCAGAGCCAGGGTGGGAATGACCTTGATGCGGAGCCTCTCTGTCAAGAACGGCGCTTTATCCACATTCAACTTAAGGAACTTCGTCTCCAGGTGCTTCTTGGCCAGAATAGCCAGGTGTTTGTCCACAATTTTGCATCTTAAGAACGGGGAGGAAAGAGGAGAGGGTTACTGTGATATGAAGCAGGTGACCTACGTCAGAGGATGGAAAATAAATAAATAAATAAAGAGTTGAGAACGGTTGCCTAGTGACCTACCTGAAGGTGGAATCTCTGTAGAAATGGCAGACCACGTTCTTGCTGTCCTTCACCTCTGGAAAGAAGTCTTTCTCACTAGCGATCTCCCTGTATTCCCCGTGTCCTTTAGACAGCCAGTCCTGAGGAAAGAACAGATCATATGCCATAAGTGATACAGATAGCATTAGGCTAAGGGTTCAAGCAACTTGAATGGCTGTGTGTGTAACCAGGCCAGCTCAGTACAATCTCAGCTCTGGTTCCGTAGTGTGATTAGGTTAGACGTGTTCTGGCTGTTGCTCTATCCTCTTTCCAAATATTATCAGAGTTTTGTTCTCATTACAACATATCGCACCGTATATGGTTTATGACAGACTACTTAGAAAGAGCAAAACGGTCTCTGAACTGTGACATATCAAACAGCTTGCTGACCACATTGATAACAATTGTGGTCATGAACAGTGCACTGCATTCAGTCTCTGAATGTGGCTACTGTTCTGCGTCATACCTTCTAGCTGTTCACGAGTGACGGCACGATAAAGCATCTTATTGTAGAGAAGGAATCTTTCTAGCCGCACAAGTCTTGCTCAATGCAAATCGTCTAGCAAACCCTTGAACCGACGTTGTGTATAGAGATCTAACTGAGGTTCCTGCACCAAGTAAATACATGTTTATCAGCTGTGGTGCTTACCTCAAAAAAAAACTCTTCCATCACTCAATAGAGAGAAAGGGTGCACTGCACACACAGAATTCTGCCAGCCCAGAAGTTTCAGCTGCTGCTGTTTACTCTGGATGTAGCCCAGCCTGAGGATCACTCCTCCTCCACCTCCAACCTACCTGCTTTTGTTTCTGGGATTTCTTGAGGGCCTCCATCCGCCTCTCCTTCAGCCTGTCCAGGTCGTCCTCGTCCATGCGCTCCAGTTTGCCCAGCTCTGCATCCAACTGTTCCTCCACCATCCTGGCTGACTGCAGCACTTGATGCTCCACGGCCTTTGCCATGACTTCCATTGATTGACTCGCCATGATGATGAAGTCACTCTCAGACTGTGGGGAGCAAAAGAGAAGAGCGTTGAAACAGGGCAGGAGGAGGGTGGTTAAGGGAGCGAATGGAGAGTAAATTCAAGCGTTGCACTGAATGGCGTTGCTTTCTGCTGTGTGTGTGTGTGTGTGTGTGTGTGTGTGTGTGTGTGTGTGTGTGTGTGTGTGTGTGTGTGTGTGTGTGCGCACACACCATCCTAAGGCATGTTTAGATGTAGAGTATGTTATGTAAACTCCTTTTATAGCCAATATCAATTTAAGATGTTAGCACAAGCTATCACATGCATACCCCTAACAAGATTCGTGGACACCATACCAATAGTACCGGTAAGCTAAGTGGATGGTAACCATAGGAACGACACACCCAAATTAAGGAATCTAAATAGATAGCCTAACTCCTCTCTAGAGATCAAATATAAATAGCTGCCTGTGCTTCGAGATGAATCTATAGATAGATAGCGTTTTTTATTTTATTTTTTTTACAAAAAATCCATTAGGGCTAATGTCGCACACTGACACACACTGCTGTTAGAGCATCTGGACAACGGACCGTAACGTAATAGTCCTGCTTAGCTAGGTGAACCAGAATAGCGAGCGAACTAACACGTTTAATTGGTTATAGAGCTACATACAAGTATCATTGGGTAATCAACGATGTGGCTAGGCCATCGCATCAAACCCTTGGGCCAGGTAGCTAGCTGACTAGCAAGTGCGTAGTCATAATCATTCAGTCGCTAACATTAGCTTGTTAGCTAGCTAGCTAGGTTCCAAAACAGACAAAGGATGCCCTCGATGCATACTTACTTACTCAGTCATAAAATGACAAGATAGTGCGAATAAACAAACAAAAAATGACATATGTTCTGACAGTGTCAATGAAAGCGATAGGTTGTGTTAGGCTTTAGTGTTCCATGTTAGCTAGCCAGGCAGCATGCTACTCACCAGACAGCGAAGCAGAGGCTGCGGGTGGAGAGGAAGCGTCTAGGGCGCGTTCAGGCTGGTAAAGGGGCGGTCCCCTCTACCGTTAAGCCACGCTCCAAAATAGACATTGTCCAATCATATCACAGCAAAAGTCACAACAGGCAGAAAACTCGGACAAACAACTCGCTAATGTCTGATGATGAAAAGCTTCTAGACGAAATATTCTTGTAATCTTAAAAAAAACATGTCTATTACTTGCTGTGGTAAATCAGAAATCTGAACTCCCGCCATTGTAAGTCATTGAATGTCATTCAGTCACTGTCAGTGAAGCTTTGTTTGTCTGTCGAGTTTTCAAAGGGGGCGTGGCTTAGCGATAGGCCCATTCCACTTACCTTGACACTTTAGGCTTAGGGTAATTCCTTACTTTATTCGGACAGTGTCATTATTCTAAATAGGCTACAAAACCTTACAGACACTCCAAGTATCAGAATCAGAATCCCTTTTATTACATCAATGTACGGATACAGAGTAATATTCTTGGGTTCAGGTTCTTCGGCATTGCCAAGTAAGGTAAATTTAACACATAGGCAGTGGCCTATTCTGAAAGATATTTGCATCATATTGTCTTACCAGGCGGCTAGAGCTACATTATATGTGGATAAACCAAAAAACATATATGGCGCTTGGATTTTTTCTTTACACAAAATCCAACTTTGTTCAAGCAACTTGAATGGCTGTGTGTGTAACCAGGGCCCTATTCCACGAAGCTCGATAAAGTTCTAAGCCTCAATAAAGTTTTAAGCCTCGAAAATGTTAGCTTGCGTTCGGTGCCATCAATGTGGCTCAAATAATTCGCTGCTTGGTTGAGCTCCTTCTGAGTCAGATATAACTAGCCTGGTCGCGACCAGGCTAAAACACAGGCTATAGTGAGACGCGCGTCGAAAAAGGCTCACAGGCGGAAACTACATCCCGAACGACAGTTCCTCCCTAGGAAATATTAGTTCCCACTTCACACGAGATAGATAGATTAGATAGTTTGACTGTGTGATAGATAGATAATTTGATATTTTGAAAGTGTGATCGATCGATAGATAGTTTGATTGTGTGATAGATAACTTGATATTTTGAAAGTGTGATAGATAGATCGATATATCAATAAAGAAAAGAGTGTAAAAAAAAAAGTAATTCTCTCAACTTGCATTGCCGTCTTCACAGCGGTCTGGCTGGCGTAGTGGTTAAGGCTGCGGACTCGAGTTCCAAAGGTTGCGAGTTCGAGACTTGACTAAGTCATTATTTTTTATTTTTTTTACATTTAACCGAAGATTTCATGCAAAGGTTTCAAACACCATTGTAATCGTGTCAGTTCTTGTAAATTAGCCTGCACCATAATTTTATAGCCTACATACTTTTTTAGATGAGATTTTAGATTAGATTCAGACAACGAAATGCAGTAAAAAGTGCGCCTGAAGAGGGATTTGAACCACCGATATAAAATGACGAATAAATCCTATGGCAGCGGTCGATACCACTAGGCCATTGTGGCGATATGACGGTTTGTAGCCTGCTGCTGATATCACCACAGTAGTAAATATTCATTTATTAAAATATGAACATATAACAATAACTGGGGCTAGTATGACCTACGCATTTAATCGGTCAGCAATTTCTTGCCAAACCATTTCCCTCGCCTTGTTAATTGCGGCAGTATTGCACTATTTTACATCTTATTTTTCCGTCTTCATAAAAAATCAATAATTCGGAATGCTGCGCAAATGTAGTACCCCTGCAGAGTGGAGTATCTTCATTTCGACAGATCGACTCTTCTGGGCTGCGTATGTCTGCGTGCACGCGCCCATATCGAAGATTTGTAAGCCTGTCTTCTGTGAACACTGATGACACAAGGCTGATCCTCATTCGAGGAATCACCTGAGGCTTGAAATCCAATCTCGAGTTCCCTGAGCGCCGCATTTATTTATAGCGCCGCTATACTGATCCACCTTTAGTGGAATGACCCCCAGGCCAGCTCAGAACAACCTCAGCTTAATCCACCTCCTCCCCCTCCTCCTTCCTCCCTGTCCGCCGATGACTTTGTCACCTACTTTGAAAAAAAGGTGGACGACATCAGCAGCACCTTTTTCCCCCCACCGCTCCCTCCTCCCACTAACAATGCTAACACTGTTCCCACTAACAATGCTAACACCCCTTCCAAACTCTCCCCTCGACACTCAATCTCTGGATTGTCATCTTTTTCCCCCCTCTCCCCCGATGAGATTCTCACACTTATCACATCAAAGCGGGCAACCACATGCCCTCTTGACCCCATCCCCTCCCCCCTTCTCCAATCCATTTCCGCCGACATCCTTCCTTACCTTACCACCCTAATCAACTCCTCCCTATCCACTGGATCTGTCCCAGCGGCCTTCAAAATAGCCAGAGTCAAGCCTCTCCTCAAGAAACCTACCCTTGACCCATCATCTGTCCACAATTACAGACCTGTATCCCTTCTCTCCTTCCCTTCCAAAACCCTTGAACGCGCGGCATCTAAACAACTGACTGACTATCTCCGGAAGATGGATCACTTAGACCCCCACCAATCCGGCTTCAAGGCTGGGCATTCCACTGAGACTGCGCTCCTTGCTGTCACGGAAGCCCTCCACTCTGCCCAAGCTTCCTCCCTCTCCTCTGTTCTCATTCTCCTTGACCTGTCTGCTGCCTTCGACACAGTCAATCACCAGATCCTTCTCTCCATCCTCTCAGACCTGGGCATCTCTGGCACCGCACACTCCTGGTTTTCTTCCTACCTGGCGGGCCGCTCCTACCAGGTGACCTGGAGAGAATCGCTATCTTCTCCACGAACCCTCTCCACTGGAGTACCCCAGGGTTCCGTCCTAGGGCCCCTACTCTTCTCCCTCTACACCAAGTCTCTTGGCTCGGTAATCTCTTCACATGGGCTCTCCTACCACAGCTACGCAGATGACACTCAACTCTTCCTGTCCTTCCCCCCGTCTGATGTACACGTGGCAACCCGTATATCAGCATGTCTCGCTGACATTTCAACTTGGATGGCTGACCACCATCTCAAGCTCAATCTTAACAAGACCGAGCTCCTCTTCATCCCCGGGAAAGCCTGCCCTCTCCAAGACTTCTCCATCACAGTGGAGAACTCTACTCTAACCCCCTCCCTGACAGCCAAGAACCTTGGAGTGATCCAGGATAACCGACTATCCTGTGCGGAGAACATTGCAGCAACGGCTCGCTTCTGCAGATTCTTCCTCTACAACATCAGAAGGATACAACCATTCCTTACCAGAGAGGCAGCGCAACTCTTGACCCAGGCACTGGTCATCTCCCGCCTGGATTACTGCAATGTACTCCTGGCTGGGCTCCCCGCTTCAGCCAGTAGACCTCTGCAGCTCATCCAGAATGCTGCTGCCCGGCTGGTATTCAACCTCCCCAAATACTCGCATGTCACCCCTCTCCTTCGCACCCTGCACTGGCTCCCGATAGCAGCTCGCATCAGATTCAAGACCCTGGTGCTTGCATACCAGGCAGCTAAAGGGACAGCCCCTGCCTACCTGAAGGAAATGGTAACCCCCCAAACCCCTGCCCGCTCACTCCGCTCCTCCACCTCGGCTGGCCGACTGGCCCCACCTCCTCTACACAGCAGTCGGGCTGCCCGATCACGTCTCTTCACAACACTGGCTCCCCGCTGGTGGAATGAGCTCCCCACGGCTGTCAGAACGGCAGAGTCACTACCCATCTTCCGTCGTAGACTGAAGACCCATCTCTTCAGGTTACATCTTAACTGCTCCTCCTGAGACATCTTCTGACCCTCACCACTACGTCTCCTAAAGACACCCGCTTTCCCCTCTACTGTGTCCCTAAGAACTTCTATTGCCCCCCTTGTACTGTTTCTCAGTTTCTCCAGTAATATAAAAAAAATAAAAAAAGTTTTAGTAGAAGGCGATAATAGAGAGAAGGTTTTTCCTTCTATCAGTGGCCCCGGGCCCGAGCTAGAGTACTCTTCCTGCAACAAATGGTGGACTGCTGATTCACATGCTTAGTATTCAAATGTATTGATTGTAAGTCGCTTTGGAATAAGGCGTCTGCTAAATGCCAAAAATGTAAATGTAAAAAGCTCGGTTCCGTAGTGTGATTAGGTTGGTTGCTCTATCCTCAGAGTTTTGTTCTCACACAACATATTGCACCTTATAAGGTTTATGACAGACTATTTAGAAAGAGCAAAACGGTCTCTGGGTTTACACATAAAAACTCAAAACACCAGATCACATACAACCATTGCCAACAAATACTTTTTGCAGAGTTCAAAGTTTATTACCAAGTTCTTAGAAAACATACAAATGATGTCACAGCTTCAGGTCTTCAGGCACAGGTCAGTTGTGATAGACAGGTAGACTGACCAATAAGATAACTCCCAGCCCTTCCATTTTTGAAAAGAGCAAAAGCAAGCATTTAGTCACTCAGAGACCAGTGGCTCATTTAGTGAACACTTTCGTGGGAACTCAAATTTACTGAACTCAAAGAAGGGGATGTCTGTGTCCCGTGCTTAGAACATACATTCATTTCACCAGTATACAAACTGCAATGGGATCATAACCATTTCAAACAACCTTCACACTCAGTCTATTGATGTCACAATATGGGAAAACAGTCTGTTTTTTATGCATCAAATGTGAGTTCTTGTAATGTTACAGAAAGCCATAGAACATTATGGGCTGGTTTCACAGACAAGGCTTAGGACTAATCCTAGACTAAAAAGCATCTTCAATGGAGATTTTACATTGAAAGTGTGATTTAGTCCAGGACTAGGCTTAAGCCTTGTCTGTGAAACCGGCCCTATATGTCTATGCAGAACATATCCTGTGATGTAACAACTTGAGAACATAGCACTGAGGAGCGTATGGGTGAATATCAATGGTATAAAAAGGCCTCCTCGACTCATTTATTTAATCTGCACTTATGAGAGCAAATACCAGGGGGGTATTCCATCAATGTCGCTAAAGGACAATCCAGCCATATTTTGATACGTTTTTATTTTTAAAAATCCAGCCTTATTTTGATAAATCTCACGAAATAAGCCTGGATTTTCCTTTAGCGACATTGGTGGAATACCCCCCTGGAAGCCATCAACCATGTTGCTTTGCATCTTCAGATCAGGATATGAAGGAAATGAGACAAGGAGAGGAAGCCACTTTAGACCATTGAGATTCACTCCATGTGTTTTTAACCCATATAGAGGTGGTATGAAACAATACATAGGGGCTGGCCAGGTCCTGGTTGCCATCACAACACACATTCACATTCATTCACATCCACGATGAAAGAGCCAAAGAGAACTAACAACACTAGTAGTAAACAATACAAGAGAAAACAAATAAACTGTAATATAGAGAAACAAGCTTTTGTGTAGAAACTTTTAACAAGAGGGAGCTTTGAAAACATTATTTACATGCTAGAACAATAAGGTACGGAATTGCTTGACAAAAACAGACTAAAGACAATCTTTTAAAGAAGGGGAGAGGACTCTGTGTGTGTGTGTGTGTGTTTTATTTGTATCTTTCCTGCTACCATGCCGGTGTGGCCAGATGGAAAGTGAGAGAACAACTGAAAAAAGGCAGGAAAAACAACGATGAAGGGAATCAAAAAGAATCAGGAATAGGGAGGATCCACACATCTATCCTTCCTGTTCCACTCCAAACTCTGGATGCCTCTGCCACAGTGGCGAGGGACAGGGAAGAGCAGTCAAACAGATGGCAAGAGGTTTCCATGGCAACTAACTCTGAGCATCAGCAAATCCCCCCCGCACCCTTTTGGTGATGAATGGATCACATATCTAGTGGCTGTTATGTCATTTAGGTCAAGTAAGCCATTGTAACTCATGAGTTTAAGCCAGTCCTGACCAGGAAGGAGGAAGGACCCTGCCCTTCAGAGGTTGGACAGACTGCACTTCCAGCAGTAGCAGAGTCCAGTAGCAGATGTTGTCTGAGCTCAGTTCTGCTGAGATTACTATTGTACCGAAGTCACAACGACAGGCTCAGCTGATGTCACGGCGAGAGAGACAGATATGCCATGTCTCCACTGTCAACTTCCAGCCGCGCTGTAGAGCAGCCGTAGCTAGGTATGGTTTGATCGGAGTCTCCATTACATTCATGTTTTGTCAACAACTGTTTTGTTTTTTTCTGTTTTTTTTAAATAACAATTGCACATCTGTTACAGTACATTCATGTTCAATTTCAGCACTGCTGCGAGTTGGGAAAGGTTTCAAGATAACAATCGAGATGCTTTCTCGCAACCAACCAGGCCGTAGCACGGCTGAAACAAGTCCAGTGGAGACCGGGCTGTGGAGACGGCTGCTGTGGTGATATGAAAATACCACACAACGCTGACACTCATGGAACAATAAGAGAAGGCTTGTTCTGTCTGTAGTTTCAATGACACAGCCTCTCCCCGCAGGATGATGTAAAGTAGCAGAACAAACATGGCTCTGCCGAACGTTAATGTACAGACACAGTGAGTGTGGAGGAATGAGAGCCTCCCTTCCATTCCTCTCCTCTAGGTGGTCTTCAGGGTGCTGCCGTAGGTCTGCTGCACCACCACCTGCACGTTATCCAGGATGAAGTCAAAGGCCATGCTCCAGACTGACTCCACCGACTGCTGCATCAGCCTGCCGTGACAGAAGACATACAGTATGTCACCACTCACAAGGCATGAATGGAAACGGAGGACACAGACAAACAGCTTTTGGTTAATTCTTCTGCTGAAGCTATTCAACCTGTACATATAAGGTGGAGTCTCTCAACAACCACGGCATGGGTTGTAAAATCTCCCAACTTTGTTTAAACGGATATCTGATTACATTTTAGATGGGGGAAATGCATAACTCAACAATGACATTCAATGGAGTTGAATCCCTTGACTGTGAGCATGAAGACGGGGAGAGCTTGACCGACAGTACCTCTTCATGTACTTGATGATCAAGTCAAGCTTCTCAAGGTCTTTGTCCTCGATCAGTTCAGTGCAGTACCTCACCACCTGGAGAATGTCCTCCTCCATGGGTTCTGGGGGGGGGGAAAGAGATACTTTGAGAACTGTTACACAAAACCACAGACCGAAACACAGTTATTCACACACTGCAGTAACAATTGTTGGTAGTGACTCATTCACCCCCCCCCAACGTATTTGTAATAGCAAAGACTGATTGCCCCCCCCATCCCGTCTACATACCTGTGATAGTAGTGACCCATTCCCGAAGGAGGGTTCTGATGTCAGTGAGGTCGAAGGCCCCGGCCAGAGTAGGGGCAGGGCGGGGGACGAACTTGGACAGCGTCTCTGGAACGTCTGTCTTCAGGGAGGAGGTGGAGGGGCCGTTCTCCGTCTGGGAACAAAGGGACGATGAGCTCAGGTCAGTTACCCCACATTGCTTGCAGTGGACTGTAAACGACCACAAAACCTGGATAAGTGTTAATTTACAACCAGCTAACCGCATCATACGATAGAGCAATCGGACTTCCGACTGCCCCAGTCGTGCGGATGGGTGCCGGATGGGTCCCCCCCCCCCAGACGTCACCTTGAGTCCATTGGGTGCGTCCCGGGATCTGAGCACTTTGGCCGGACTGTTTCCTGGGCGGGGCCTCTTCAGAGGGGAGGGCCCTTTCTTAGCAGGGCTCGCTGCGTTCTTCCTCTTATAGCGCCGCTTCACGCGACCGACACCGACGCTCGACTGTTTCAGCTGCAGCAGAGGGTTCCTCTGCTCTGCTACAGAGAGAGAGAAAGAGTAAAAAAAAGAGAAAGAGACAGACAGACACCACAAAGAAAGATAATGTATGGACATTAGCCGTTGCGCCGGTGTCTTAGTGAGGGGCTCAGAGTGAGAGAATGAATGCATTTTTTGGTACTATTTTTAGAAGCGCTTCTTAGTAGTTTATTTCTCCAGTCTTACCCGTGACCCCCTGTGGCTGGGGGTTCTCTCTGCAGATATACGCTGAGCGCAGCTCTTCCTGGAGCTCTCTGGGGAGTGCTGCAAACACATCTGGGTCAACCTACAGTCAGAGAAACGAGGGAGGAGGAGGAGGAGGAGGAGGAGAAGAGGAGGCTCCTGTGAGAACAGCCATGCATGAATGAATAGGTCCTACCAATGAAAATTATGTCATGGTGTTTGTGTTAAGTGAAACAGTATGCGTGTGTGTATGCATGTGTGTATGTGTGTGTGAGAGAGAATCAGTATTTAGATGTGTGTGTGTTGCTGCAGAGAATGTTACCTGGGAGAAGTCGGGCAGCTCCAGGATGATGCCTGTTGAACCCGTCTGTCCAGGCTGGTTGGGAATCTGGAGAACCAGGGTGCCAACACTACGTGCTGGGGGAGGAGGCGGGGGGGAGGAGGGCTGTGGGAGGGGAGGGGAGGAGGGGCGTGAGAGCTGGGGACCGGGGGAGGAGCACAGGGTCCTGTTGGGTCTCCCCGCCCTGCGGGTCCACGATTGTTCCACCTGCTCCCTCAGCTCGGCCGGCAGGGCCTCGACCACGGAGCGGTCCACCTGACAACCACACGGAAACGCCGTTAAGCGTGACGATGACAGCGAAGGCTGGCGGAGGTAGAAATCAGAGGACGGGGCTCAATGGAATGCATGGAACGCAATGAGGAACGGTGTCAAACTCCCCCGGTTGATAACCATTCTTCATTGCGCTCCATGCGTGACAATGAGCCCCGTTCTCTGATTTTCTAACAAGTATTTCTCTAACAAACATTCTCTGAGAGTGAAACAGGAAGAGGTACTTTTCTACAGCCAGAACACATATTGTTAAGTTTTTATTTAGTTTTAGTGGGGAAATCACACTCATATTTCTAATTTTTATTGGACAGATATAGTGAAGACAGACTGGAAAGTAAGGAGAAGAGGGCATGTCAGCAAGGCATGGGCCGGATTCAAACCTATACCGACATGGGCATAATGTGTGCACTGTAGACCGCGGTGCTAGACCACTGGACCACCCCAGGCCACAGATTCCACATTTTTTTTGTTGCTATGTTGTGTGGGTCCTACTGAACACGACCCAGGTTGCTTGTTTTAGCTGAACGTTCCCCAGACATGTCACCACCACGCTCCCTCCTCCCTCCTCCACCCTACAGATGGAGTGAGTGTGTTGAGCGGAGTGGGGTACCTGAGAGGGCGAGGGGACCTCGATGCTGATGTTAAGGCGTGTCCGAGGGTGGTTATTAGTGTGTCTTGCGGGCGGTGGTTCTCCTTTACTTGTCCCTGGGATTGGCTCAGCTGGGGAGGTGGGGCGGGGGGGAGAACCGGGGGGCGGGACTCTCGAGGGGCTCTGCTCCTCCTGATTGGAGGTTGTGTTAGCATCTGGAGCTGAAAAAAAGGGCTCCATCTTTATTTATATTTTTGGACCACATTCGAGCTGGGTATCAACACCCATTAAAGGTCAGAGCAACATTTGGTTTAAACGTACACACACGCACACACACCTGTATTGTTGTGGTGAGCAGGGGTCCGCTGGCCTAGCAGCATGTCTTTGATGGAGCGGGGGCGGGGGCCAGCAGGGCCCTGTGGGGCTGGATGGGCCCCCTCGAGGAGCTGCACCTGGAGGCCCACCCCTCTCATCTCCCGCACCTCCAGCTTCATGGCATGGAACAGCTTGATGACCTCACACGCAATCAGCTGACCGCTGTCTGTGTGCTGGGCCAGAGTCACCGACCTGAGGTAAGACACACACCCACACAGGTAAAGTGAGTGTGAGTGTGTGTGTGTGTGTGTGTGTGTGTGTGTGGTCGTGTGTGTGAGGTTTACATCCTCCCTCACCGGGCCAGGTTGTCACAGATTCCATGACCCCCGTATTTGGCCGGCTCCACCGGCGCTCCCTCCTTACGGACCATGACCTTTAGGGTCACCTTGCGACCCCTGACCCCCGCCCCCTGGAGACGCCTCTGCATCTCCATGGAGAGGTTGGTCAGGAACGACTCCGCCTCCTCCACCTAGGGAGTGAGAGAACGGGAGAGAGAAAATGAGACGCGTGGAGGGGAGGGAAAGGAAAAATAATAGGGAGAACAAGAGAGGAGAGGAGAGGAGAGGGAGAGGAGAGGAGAGGAGAGAGAGAGAGAGAGAGAAAGAGAGAGAGGCTCTGACCTGTGTGAACCGGATGTTGTAGTTCATCTCGGCCGACACGGACTTCCTCTCCTTCTCACTGCGGACGGGCCGGTCGTCCAGGCCCCGGCAGAACCGGTAGAGAGTCTGTCCCGTGCGGGGGCCGAAGTCCTTCTGCAGGCGCACGAGGGACACCTGCTGGAGGTCCCCGCACGACTTCACCCCCAGGGATGCCAGCTTACCGCCCATAGACCGGCCCACCCCTGAGAGGGGGAGAGGGAGAGAGAGAGAGAGGGGGGGGGGGGGAGAGGGAGGGAGAGAGAGCGAGAGAGGAGAGAGGGAGAGAGGGAGAGAGAGAGGAGAGAGGGAGAGAGAGGGGGAGAGGGAGAGAGAGGACGAGAGAGAGAGAAATGGTACAGAGGGGAAAAGAAAAGAGTAAAGAAAAGGATGAGAAGAGGGATGAGTAGAGCCAGAGGAGAGATGCCAGAAACCTCATACACATTAGGGATGGACGGTTTTTCGGTTAAACCGAAAACCGGGGTTTATAAAAATAGAAACGGTTTTTTATCAAAACCGTCTGAAACCGTATTTTTTTATTTTTTAGAAGAATAAAATAGAATAAGAATAAAACTGGAACATGTCACATGTTTGTCGTGTGTGAAAATAACAATGATAGTCTGAATCTGCCGCGCAATGAGTGAGAGATTTGGTCAGTTGTGAAGAATAACTGAGGATTAATATCTAATTGGGATTATATTTAAGGGTAACGAATCACTCTATGGGAAAGATAGTTGCCTTCAGTTATTGGTAGATAGGAAAGGTTTTTTACAATTACTCGCTTACATTTAATAAGATCATTTTCGCTGCTCTCTGTAAAGCGCATTGGGTCACTTTTGTGAGAAATGCGCTATAGAAATAAAATGTGATTTGATTTGATATCAATCAATCAATCAAACTTTATTTATGTTCTATAGCACAAATCATGCATTGAATGTAACTCCAAGTGCAGTATTTACTAAACCACAATATAATAAAACAAGAGCTATACGGATCAAGAGTGTTTGTGCACAGCGCCACTGTGTGTGAAGGCGCTACTGAAAGTGATGACAGAGCGCATGTCTCAGAAGATACGCGGTCACTTAGTGACGCAAAGGTAGTTCTGTATTTATCTCTATCTGTATTAGTACATTTATTTTGAAAGCTCTATTTTGACAGCTCTACCATGGGCACTTTTATTTTGACGGGGCATTCTTTGTTGATTGACTTACGACAGTTCAGGACGAGTCAGTCTCGCGGCATGTGGTTTTTATGAAAAGCTTTAAGTATGTTCACTGCATAATTCTAAGTCTAATATTTCAGTGATTATTGAGCAGTATTCAAATATTTAAATACATTGAGCAGCAGCTGAAACTTTGTCTAAGAACCAAGATATTGAGAAAGCAGTTCATTCAATGAAGACGCTGTTCCAAGAGATGATCTTCCGTGCAGGCGTGCACCCTGGATCAGCGGAGCTGGTGTGTTAAGTGTTCATGTGTTTTCATGTATGGTGTAGCTTACAAAAGTCTGCCTTTCCACTTATATTTGTGAAACTAAGTAGCCTAAATGTGTTGCGACTGTGCTTACGGTGTTTTAATGGTGTTCGACATGAGTGTATTGTAGCAGTAGGGCTCAATAATTTGAAATTGGCGCTCTTTTTTTTCTTTTTTTTAAATTTATATATAATTTTTATTTAATTTTTTTATGTATTTTTCGGTTAACCGGAAAACCCCGGTTTTACTCTCTGACGGTTTTTCGGTTTCAATAATTGGAAACCGTCCATCCCTAATACACATACAGAACTTCCAAACGGAGAATGAGGGGAAAATTAACAAATGAACGCGTTTGACACAACCGCAGATATTTGATAGGTTAACGGTATAGCTTTGTAAAACTACGAGGGGCACGGCCAGCAGGTGGTGCTGTTTCTCACCTGGCAGGCTGGTCACAGAATGATCCCTGATGAAGTCGTCCACTTCCTCGGACCTCAGGAAGTACTGCCCGTCCGGTTTGGCCTTCCGGGTCGCCATGCGCGCCAACAGGATGTTTGACCCTGGGAGAGGTGAGAGGTCAAAGGTGAGAGGGACTGGGATGGGCACATAAGCCACAGGATAGGACAGCATGTTCCTCTGTGCTTCACAACGAAGGCCGTCCTCAGATTTCTACCTCCGCTGACCCAGAGCGTGGCAGGTTCCACCCCCGTGTTTGGCTGGCTCTACCGGCCGCTCCCGCCTTTACGGACCGTGACCTTTAGGGTCACCTTGCGACCCCACACACACACAGACACAGACACACACACGAGGGTTGCATTCAAAAAGGGTATCTCCCCCCCCCCCCCCCCCCCCGCCCCCTGGAGACAGGAGAACAGGACACGTGGCGGCAGTGCTCACCCATTCCCACGGACGCCGAGCACCCGGTCTTCTCCCAGACGTCCGCTCTGATGGCGGAGGCCAGCTGGTCGGGTGTGACGCCCAACTCCGCCAGTAGGGCGGAGCCGTCCACCAACGCCTCGTCACAACTCAGAGCCTCGATGTCGTGGGAATAACTATGGAGAGAGGGGAATGGGAGGGGGGAGGGAGAGAGGAGAAGAGAGGAGAGGGAGGGAGGGGGAGAGAGAGAGAGAGAGAGAGAGATTAAGGGGTTGGTGGAGTAAGATTAGAAAAGATGGAATTCACTTATTTGTGTGTGTTTGTGTGTGTGTGTGTGTGTAACTGTGATGAGGTTGTGCTTATAATCCTCGATCCAACAAAAGTGGCAGGGCAGTCGTGTAGCAAAAGAGGGCAGCGAGAGAGAGAGAGAGAAAGAGAGGGATGGAGAGAGAGAGAGAGAGCGAGACACAAGGTGAGAATGGGACCAAGGCCACGGCGTCTCTCCTCACCTGGCCAGGGTCTCGTACAGGGCCAGAGCCACCTCTTTGTAGGCCTGGAAGTCGTAGGGCACCGACTGCAGGGAGGGACACAGCTGCTTGGCTCGGCCAAACAACATCCCGTTCCTCACCCCCACCTGCCTGAGGGAGAGACACGTGACCCGTTACCTACCAGGGTTCCTACAAGTTTCAACAAGTCAAATTGAAGACCTTTTTAAGACCTCTTTAAATCGAATTTTAGACCTATTCGCGACACCATTTGATAGCTTTTTGTCATCCTCAAGGTGATGAAATTAACACTGCCATACAGACAAAAAAGGAAGCGAATTGGCATTTCTTTGGTTCCAGCTTGATTAATTTCCACGTAAATAGGACTGATTTCCTTGTTCCTTGTTTCCTAATCTTTAAGACCTATCACCTCACCGTAAGGCTTTTTAAGACCAGCGTGGGAACCCTGACCAGACGTCTAAAAGAAACAGACAGTCTGGTCCTACGGGGGCTGTGTTGGCCCGTTTCCACAAAGAACTACGTGGCGTTCTGCCTCTATGATAGACATACTGCATATTGTATAAGAGAGGGATGACACATGGATAATAGCTATTTATGTGGTAGGCCCGTTTATTTATGGTTAGCTAATAGAGAGGATATGAGGGTGTGTGTGTGTGTGTGTGTGTGTGTGTGTGTTCGCCGTACCTGGCCTCGTAGCTACAAGAGGCGATCTCCGCCATGGAGAGGGAAGCTATATCCTGGTCTACTCCGTTGCTGTGGGAGACCGAACTCTCGGGCGAGGCAGCCTCCTCGTCGTCCCCCTCCTTCCACTCTGAGAGAGAGAGAGAGAGAGAGAGAGAGAGAGAGAGAGAGAGAGAGAGACAGACAGATGCACACACACACACACACACACACACACACACACACACAGAGAGAGAACAGAGACACAGAGACACAATGAGGGTTGCATTCAGAAAGGCATCATTATTCTGGTTTAGGAATGGTAAAGACCTCTATCCATTACTCAATGACAGTCATCAGTGACAATGACAGCTGAGGCTTCCAGCCTCATTGACACACAATGGAACAGCTTTAACATCACACTGCAGACATGCACTCACCCAACACTTTATTAGGAACACCTGTACACCATCTCATTCACTCAGGTGGTGTAATGGTGTGGGGAATGTTTTCTTGGCACGCTTTGGGCCCGTTAATACCAATCAATCATGTCTTGAATGCCACTATTTGAGTGTTGTTGCTGACCATGTGCATCCCTTCATGGCCACTGTGTAGGCCTACCCATCTTCTAATGACTACTTCCAGCTAGGGGTGGGACGATTAGGAAATGTCATGTCACGATTATCGTGGGCAAAATAATCGCGATCCACGATATTATCGCGAGAATTAAATGCCAATAAAACACACTGTAATCACTTTAACTTAGATTTTGTTGTATTTTTAGGACATTTTAAGTCAGTAATTCAAATTCAGATTCTAGTGGCACATATCTCTGGCCATAATCCGGGTCCTTAAGAAAGAGCAATTCCTTTTCGGCCAATCAGCACCTTTCATTAACGTAGCCAAGTAAGTTTAAAGAACGCACTCCCAGTGTTGCCAACTTCCAGAGCCCCTTGGCGACTTAATTAGTCAAAAGCGACCAGCGACAAATCTAACTTCCTTTTCTGGTCATTTGGGGAATTACTGTAAAGCATCTAACATATCCTGTATTCCACGGTTCACGTTACAACCGAGCTCAGGAGAGACGAGTAGGGATACAGTCTATGGCGAGCGAGGGTTGCCGTCTCCTCTCTCCCTCAACACTCACTCCCGCGGCCAGTCTGATAGCAGCCGCGGGGAGCGTACCGTTGTTCCCCGGGTCCTCGCAGGGGGTTCGGGCAAAGTTCGGGAAATAATGGACGGTTGTCATGTGTTTATACAGCATGGATGTTACGTGCCTAATGCCTTTGATGCGCACACTTGCTACTTGCCGCTTTAATCATTGTATTTAGCCTATAGCACAAGTCATGCATTGAATGTAACCTCAAGTGCTGAACAGTATTAAGTAAACCACAATATATTTGCTAAAGCTTAGGGGCGACCGTGCCTTTTGCAGCCATAGACTGTCACTGCCTGGTAATAACAAGGAAGGCCAATGACAGTATCCCGTCTAAAGTTTTTCACCAGCCATGGTGAGTAGGCTAGCATACGTTACCTAGTGACTGACTGACAAGGCTGACTTGACAGTAACGTTACCCATGCAGGCTGAACAATAGCGCGAGACAAGTTCTGTGAGGATATTCGCGTGCGGCTCATGTGAGGAATTGCAATTATATTACAGTAACAGTCTCTAACTTGACTGCAAAAGTAATGTAGCCTAGGCTGAAAAATAGCGCCAGACATTTGTTAAACACAGTTTATTCATAACATACGATTATGACGATTATTCAAATAATTAAAATTCTCCACGATTAAGTTATCGCGGGTGTTTTTATCGCGATTAACGATAAAAAAACGATAATCGTCCCATCCCTACTTCCAGCATGATAACGCAACATGTCACAAATAAAAGCAAAAGCCGTCTCAAACTGGTTTCACCAACATGACAATGAGTTCAGTGTTCTTCAGTGGCCTTTCCAGTCACCGGGTCTGAATCCAACAGAACACCTTTGGGATGTGGTAGAACGGGAGATTCACAGTCTGAAAACGCACCTGAAAAATCTGCAGGAACTGCAATCATGTCATCACGGACCAGAATCTCAAAGGAATGTTTCCACCATCTTGTGGAATTAATGCCACGAAGAACTGAGGCTTTTTTGAAAGCTAAGGGAGGCCCTACCCAGTATTAGTATGGTGTTCCTAACAAAGTGCTCAGTGAGTGTATCAAGTCACCAACTCACTCCCGCAGTCAGCCTGTGTCTTACCTGGCCTGGTGTGTGTGTGTTTCCTCTGGTAGTACTGGGCTTCCAGCTGTGGGTCAGTCCCGGGCCTCTGGGTCACCCGACCAGGCCCGCGGCTACTGGTCACCGCTACCGGCTTCCCTGGGGCAGGGGGTTGGGGCGAGGCGGGGCAGGGGTTGGGGCAAGGGGGGTGGGGGGCGTGGGGTTATGACTCTGTGTAAAAGTTTGATTATACGCAAGAGTGTGTATATGAGTGTATCTGTCTCTCTGTGGTTAAGTGTAGAGTCTCTCACCTTTGAGGTCTGGGCGGTGTCTGATCCCCACAGACACAAAGAAGCAGTCCATGTCCACATGTAGGATACAGGACTGGACACTAGGTGACGCCAATGGACCTGATAGACAATAACACACACACACACACGATCAGGGGACTGCCTGAAAGACATCTGTAACAATGAAACACCGAAAACACAAAGGATCACACAAGCACTGGCAAATCTGCTGCTTTTAATTATCAGATCCATCCCCTTCTCTAACACACACACACACACACACACACACATACACACACACACTCCTGATACAGCAAAGTCAGCAGAATGCGTCATGACCAGACCATAAAATCTTGCCTTAAGGAAGAGGAGGAAAGAGAGACAGACAGAGAGAGAGACAGAGAGAAAGAGAGAGGGGGGGAAGAGAGAGAGAGAAAGAGGGTGAGAGAGAGAAAGTAGGGGGAGGGGAGAGAGAGCATGTGAGAGAGAGAGTGAGAGAACCACCAAACCCTTCATCCCTCCATCCACACCCCAGATGACTCCCTCCTCACCCCCCCCCCCCCTCCCCCATACGTACCCTGTCTGCCTGCAGTGCGCTGGGCCGTGTTCTTCCTCAGCCTCTCTCTCCCGGGGAAGGTGGCGCCACCTGCTGCCTTCCTCCGGCTCTGCAGCGTGTTGACGTACTCCGAGAACTCACTCCTCCACGTGGAGATGTGGTGCAGGCGAGAGTGAGAATAGTACTCCGAGATCAACACCCCTGCTGGCGGCCCGCCCTGAGCAGACGGCTTCGCCGATTGGCCCTCGCTGACGGGAGGGGTGGGGCTAGAGGGAAAAGCGTCGGCCGATAGGTTGTTAGTGTCTGAAGGGGCGGGTTTAGAGAAAGAGGTATTGTGGTGACTGCCGTTCAGACGAACAGGAGAGGGAAAGGGAGAGTGGGAGTGGAAGGAGGAGGAGGAGGGAGGGTGTGGCTTCTCAGACGTGGTGTTTGATTGACAGTGCTGGAGGGGGCGGGACACTGACGCAGCAGTGGCCTCCTGGTAGGAGGGTGGCGGGGGTTTGGGCCTCTGTTCGTTGGACGGTTGCGGGTAGTGAGCGACGGGCGGAGGGGTCGGGTGACCGGAGGGGCTGTGGGGGTTTAGGAGAGGGTGTGAGGGGGGGCTCGGGGGCCGGGGGCACCCAGACAGGCCCGTGAACTTGCCCCCAGGGTTCTGGAGTTGACAGGGGGGCAGGCTCCTGTCCGCGGCGGGCCTGGTGGAGTTGGGGGAGAGGTCCAGGGGCTTTAAGGCACCGTTCACGGGGTGGGCGTGTCCGTTGGTCAGAGGCGGGTCGTTCGGGGGGGCTCCCCTGAATGTCGCGACGGGACAGAGGTCCTCGCCGCTGCTTTCCTGCGCCCCGTTCGTCTGGTCCGACGAGCTCCGTAGCGACCCGTTCCTATGACACAGAGAGACGACAGGACGGCGCCGTGTTCAAACGGCGGTGAAAACCAGGCAGGCGTCGTTTCACTGAACACGACCATATAATCATATAACAGGGTTCCCACACCTTCTGAAACATCAAATTCAAGCACCTTTCAAGCACCTTTCAAGGACTTTCAAGACTCAATTCCCTCAAATTCAAGGACCCAACACGGCATAGTTTGGGACAGAACTAGTTGACGAGCTAAGTAAAAGATTTTGGAATATATATATATATTTTAGAGGAGAGAGAGAGCGAGAGAGGGGGGAATTCAAGCACTTTCAATGACCCATGTCTATTTTCAAAAACTTTTAAGACCTTGATTTCTTTTTCTCTAATTCATAAACTTTCAAGGATTTCAAGGACCCGTGGGAACCCTGTATAAATACACATCGCATACACACACAAAAAACGCAAACACACACTCACAGTCTGAAGTCCAGCTCCCGGTAGCTGTGCTGGAGGTGGCTGGAGAGGAGGCTGGACAGGGGCGCTGCGTGGCCAGGCGTGGGGGGCTCGTGGCCGGGGTGACCCGGGGATCGGCCGGGCTGCGGGTGGGTGTAGGCGGGAGGGGGCCGGACGCAGCCGGACGGTGCGGGCTGGCCGTGGCTGTGTGGGTGGGGGGGGGCGTGCCCTGGGTCAGGGTGGAGGTGGTGGCTGGGGGGTAGAGGGGTGAGGAGGCTGGGCCCGGGGGCGCCGAGGTGGTGCCTGGACTGGGGCCGGAGGTGGCCGGGCAAGGAGACGGTGGGTTGGAGGTTGAGGAGGCCGGCGAGGGTGTGGTGCTGACTGGGTTGGGGGGGGGGATAGAGGTCGCTGCCTGGGCGTAGCTGGGCATGGCCGGGGCCGTGGCGGCTGGGGGGCCGGGCCTGCTCGAGGCTGGGGACGGGGCACTGGGGGTGTCCGAGGCTCGGGTGAGACGTGTGGAGGCCGGGCGGTGGTGGTGGTGGGCCGTGGCTGGGCCCTGTCTGAGCCTCCTGCCCCTGGAGTACACACACACTGGGGAAGCTCAGGCCTCTCTGCTTGGCGTAGAGCTGGTACTGCACGTAGGAGAGCAGGCGGCCGGCCTTGACACTTCGCCCAGATAGAAAAAGAGATGGAGGCGGTGTTAATTGAGGGATGTTAAATCAGGGTTCCCACACCTTCTGAAACATCAAATTCAAGCACCTTTCAATGACTTCCAAGACTCAATTCCCTCAAATTCAAGGACCCAACACGGCATAGTTTGAGACAGATCTAGATGACAATTTATATAATAGGAACTATCCGCTCACAGACAACAATTAAAAAGAGAGGCTTGAATGTGTGAACACTAGATGGTTTCTTGCCTTCTCTACCACAGCACAGCAAAACAATATATTGTGAAATATGTGTAAAGTTAAGCAATACAGAGACTTATTTACTTGTTGACGAGCTAAGTAAAACATTTGTGAATATGTATTTTTTTGAGAGAGAGAGAGAGAGAGAGAGAGAGAGAGAGAGAGAGAGAGGGGAATTCAAGCACTTTCAATGACCCATGTCTACTTTTAAGACCTTGCTTTTTTACCCTCAAATTCTGAAACATTCAAGGATTACAAGGACCTGTGGGAACCCTGTAAAAACACTTTCAGAAAAACATGCAGCTTCTATTTTCAGGCACCGCCAATGCAAGCGTACCGAACCAGAGGCCCGCCGTACCTGTCAGTGATCCAGTCCGGCCGGACCACCTTCTCCCCGCGGAGTTCCTGTATCTTGCTGTTGGGCAGGTTGGTGGTGATGACGTGGGTGGTCTTGGAGCGAGAGTAGTACTTGTGGAACTGGCCCCCGTGGAGCATCATGAGCCTGCGCAGCTCGTCCGCGGTGGGGTCTGCTCACACACAGTCAGGGGCAGGGGTCGAGGGTCACGCAGTCAGAACAGGGGGCAGAAACGACAGTTAGCCGACTGACAGGACGTGCCTCCTGATAGAGGGGCTATATAGAGGGGGGGGGTTGATTTGGGGCGAGCCTGCGAATCATCTTAAACAGCTTCCTGTCCTCTGAACTTGTGCGAGTACAACTTTCTAGAAAGAGATGGAACTGTGTCTATGGCCGTAGAGGCCCTGTGTGTTCACCCTCCACAGGCTGGTCCTGTCCCTCTGGGTGACCATGGGAGAGATGAGGAGAGGTCGGGCAGGCAAGCGTGCCTCTCCTTGTCTCATGCGCACCTCTCCTTGTCTCATGCGCACGCACACACACACACACACACACTAATTGGGCTGTAGTTAATGACACTTTTATAGTACACAGTATAGTACACAGTATATGACGTTGTAGAAAGAGTACTTCTCTTCCCTCACGCACCTCTGTGATTTTGAGACGTCATTTACATATCCAATTTATCTTTCATGTGGGTGACAGGAGAGAGATTGGGGAGATAAGGCGCGCGCGCGAGAGAGAGAGAGAGAGAGAGAGAGAGAGAGAGAGAGAGAGGTGTACATGAAAGTGGATGCATGAAGAGAAGGAATGGAGAGAGAGAAAAAGGAGAATAAAGAATGAAACGGACTAATGAGGTACAGAGACGTGAGCTCACAGTAATGAACAACAACGCTCTATGTGGGTCATCTCAGAACTCAACCTTATGTGAAACCGCCTTATTGTGCAGTCCACTGTCTCTACTTCTGTAGCACACACACTCACACACTCACTCACTCACTTACTCACACACACACACACACACACACACACACACACACACACACACACACACACACACACACACACACACACACACACACACACTCACACACAGTCTCTCTAAAGCCCAATTTATACTTCTGCGTCGAATTTACGCGCGGCTACGCCGTAGCCTACGCAAGGGCTCTCCCAATTTATAGTTCTGCGTTGGTCGGTCTGCGTCGCGTTGGTCGGTGTACTCATAGCGGCAAAATAGTCTTTCTGTTATGCTTGTTGTAAAGAAAATGTCTATAATGCATTGAAATGAATTTTTCTAATCTTTATTAAGAAGTAATTACAGAAAAAGTAAATGACATTTCTGTCATGGCTTCCGCATTTTGGCCTACGAGAGAGTCTGAATCATGTCGGAATCATGTGCTACCAAGCGGACCAATCACAGTGCTTACGGTCTGCGTAGGCACTGCCGCGTAGTTACATTTTTGGAGAGGTACGAGTTAGGGATGCTCCGATTTATCGGCCACCGATTTAAATCGGCCGATTTCACTCCAAATGACTCAATCGGTGATCAGCAAAAATGGCCGATCGCAAAAACCGATCTTTTTTTTTTTTTTCCTGGGGAAGACAGATAACTGAACAGAAAACATAGGAGGACAAAAATTGGGCTTAAGTGGAAATCACTGCAATCAAATCAAAACATGCTCAGAGAACGGTCATGTATTTCACATACACATTAAAGACAACGGCATACCTAAGGAATAAACTAAACTACCTACATTTCGCTACCTCGGTTAGGTGGCTTCCGTTAAGAATTAAACTTATGCAGGAGAACGTTATCCTCCACGTAAAAGGGTTTAAAGGACTGTAAACTGCCACATTGAGTGGGTACGTGTATGGGTAAAGGTTGTGTGGAGATCGTGGGATGAGTAGTGGGGTAGTGATGTTGTGCATCACCTGTGTATCCGTTGACATAGATGGCCACTCCGCTGAAGATGCTGGAGCTCACACCATCTCTCTGCCTCTCTTTAGGGGCCTCCAGCTTAAACTGTTCATCCAGTTTAGACAGCTTTGCAGCCATGTAGCCGCCCTACACACACACACACACACACACACACACACGAAAGAAAGGGAGAATAGGTAAGAGAGAAACAACCAACCAGGCTAATGTGCCACGCTCTGCGGTGCCATGGCAACGGGAACAGGAAGCTGCTTACCCTGTCAGCCCAACCATTGTCATCATTGGCTCTCTTCCTTCCGCATCCATCTCGACTCATACTGAGAGAGACCTGGGTGTGACAGAGATTTTAAATTAAAAGGAAGTCGATAAACTCAGGAGTGTAAAAATAAGGAGTTAAAAAATTGACAGACAGACCCAGACACTTAGTGTCTCTCTCACTCACTCACACGGAAGCAAGCATGCACGCACGCAGGATCAATCGATCAGCCAGCTTCGTACACTAATTAAAACCGTATTCTAATTAGAGGTCTATACCAAGGCAGATTTGTATCAGCCATTTTACAACAGTGAGAGAGAGAACCCGTCAAATGAATGAATGCAAAGGTAGGAAATAGGTAATATTACCGTCCATTTTGGTGTCAACTGTCAGCCGCCTCCTCTCCCCTGACTACTCAGCCTGTCTGTATCTGTTCCTTACAACCATACACCCCCTCCTCTGTCGCTCAAAGCTTTCTTCTTATCAATCTCTCCACTTGCCTCGCCTAAGCAGGCATTGAGCATTGCACTTCATCTTAAACAAACAACACTTCTCTCAAGTCCCTGCCTCAAGGACTTTTGCAGACTCCCCCGCCGCAAGGCAGCTGGACCAGACGCTGCGTCCCTCTCTACATTGAAGCACCGTGCAGACCAGCTCTCTCCAGTGCTCACAGACATCTTCAACACCTCACTGGTACCTGCCTGTTTCAAAACATCCACGAATCATCCCCGGCCCAAAAAAAGTGCCTCTCACTGACTCTGGGACTTCCACTCATACTCCCTTTTTACATATATTGATCCATCCATTACAATGCTGTAAATGCTTGCATTGTGTTGAACATGTTGAATAGCCTAGGTATTAGAAAAACCGGCTTTTGTTGAATGAAAGGTCTGGTTCCATACTGAACTGTCTTTCTGTCCATTGCCTGTAGCTGACCAGAATGATTGCAGTGTGTGAGTTATATATGCAGGTGCTCCATAATGCAAATGAGATTGAGCCAGGGAAACACACGTAGAGCAGTTCAAAGGGAGATGACATCACACAAGAGGAACAAGGCAAAAAGAAAAAGACCATGGGTCCCGAGTCAGACATATAATGGCGCTTTTCCATTGACCAGACCGGTACGGCTCGGAACGGCACACATTTGAAAGTACGGTATGGTACGGGTAGGATACGCTTCTCCATTATACACAACAGACCTGGAGCGAGTGGGGACAGTAGGAGGAGTTAAGTGTCATAAGAGCACTTCACTTTAATAAGTGAACTGCTCAACAGGGGGAAATGCGATAAGAATTATGTCAAAATGCAGCACTATCATGCACAGATCAGCCTTAAACAGTGTTTCCTCTATATGCATTTATTGGTGGCGGGCCGCCACGAATGAATTTCGTCCGCCACTAATTGATTCAGTCCACAAAAAAAAAAAAGAAGTTCTCAAAAAAAAAAAAAAAAAAATCTGAACATTTTAGCTGATTAAAATATATCTGATCCTAGATCAGCGCTATAATGGATGTTGACTAAAAGTGCACCTAAATCCACGCCCATCACTCTCTAACCGCTGATCCAAAATCAGATTAATGACATTAAACATTCAGTTGACGACGTGACACAAGGGCTCCTGATTGGTCTAAATGTGAACTGTGGTATTATTGTTATTGTGTACAGGCCACCGTAGTGACATCAGGGGGGTATTCCATCAACGTCGCTAAAGGAAAATCCTGGCTTATTTTGGATAACTCTCGCGAGACTTGTCAGAATATGCCTGGATGTTTTTAGGAACTCTCGCGAGACTTGTCTAGTCTAGGGGTAGTCTAGGGGTAGTGGTGGTCTAGTGGATAGTGAGTTGGACTTGTGATCGGAAGGTTGTGAGTTCAAATCCCGCCTGAAGCCACACCACTACTAGTGTGCCCTTGGGTAAGGCACTTAGCCCTCAGTTACTCCAGGGGGAATGTCCCTGTAATTCGTAATTGTAAGTCGCTTTGGATAAAAGCGTCTGCTAAATGGCAAAACTTGTCAGACTAAACCTGGATTTTCTTTTAGCGATGTTGATGGAATACCCCCCAGGTCAGGTGGGCAGGTTACGACGAGACAACAAGAGACCGGTATTGTAGAGCTTACAGAGCGAGTTAAAATAAAGACACTTACATTGAAATACAGAAGGACTCACGTGTATGTTTAATAGAATAACACGACATGGTGTCAGAAGTCCTGTAAGTGAGTGTTAAGAGTTAGATCGGCCGACAAGTGTAATTTGAGCTCGTGACGGTGAGAAGGGAGAAGAAAAAATGGATGCTAATGCTAACGCGGGAGCAGCTGCAGTCCAGAAAGCTTCTTCGAAAAATTAAACGAAAACAGCGACAGATGGATGGATTTTTCAAGAAAAAAGATGTCCCAGACACTTCAAACATTGCTGAAGCTAGCAGTGGCTATGAGCGACCCGAAACTGCATGGCTGGCAGGACCAAAGAAGCTAGGTGGTGGATCAGCTAACAGCGTTTATGGCGGGGTACCACCACCAGCTACAACTACAACTACAGCGGGAGAGCCATCAGCATCGGCTAGCTGTGTTGGTGTATCAGCAGACATTAGCAAGTCAAAAAACTATTCTTATGTGCCGTCACTTTAGCAACGACACAGGATTGTCAAGGGGAAAAGAAGGGGAGACGATTTTTTTATTGACAACGGAATTACATGCTGGAAAAACATGCAGCTAAAATTCAGGGAACATTTGGACCTTCAGAGACACACGGGAGAAGTACGGGAAAACAGGGCTGATGTGGGTGTCATCAAAGGTAAGAGTTTGTTTTCTTTAACTCAGCTGATACTCAGCTGTTTACCGAATGCTCCATCTGACTGATTTTACTTCTGTAATGTGGTGGGTTGACATAATTCACGCACGGAACTATAGGTTGAGAGTATTGTTCCGTCCGCAGTTGAGTGCGTAGTACCCAAGTTGTTTAGACTGTTCTATTTACTGCTTGAGTGTGTTGTTGACAATCGTTCATGTCCTTCATTAAACGTTTAGCTTTGTCATTTGATACGCCGCCTACGACTACCATCTCTCTGCACTACAGTAAACAGTTAATCAGTAACGTTAGCCGCTTTTGTGCTCATGTAGGCCTACTTCGTATTATATGATAGCTGATGATCTTTGTGTGTGTGTATGTGACTGTCAGTCACAAGTTTATATTCTGTATAATTTTTTTTTTTTTTGGGCCATCCTCTAGTTTTGGCTGAAATGAGGTCGTTGTTTTGAGCGCGCGTGCGCGTTTCATGCGCGTGCACGCGTAAAAAAAAATTGCGCGGTCAGGGCTATCCGCCACCAATGTCAAAATTCCTGGAGGAAACACTGTAACATGTAGACTAACGTTAGATATATAACATTAGACAGGGAGCGATGTATTTCTACGGAAAGGCTGTGTTGACGCTTCCATTGGACTGACGCCGGGGCTCATACAATCTCCGCGTTTGTTATAGATAGGTACAAGTGCTCCGGTGTCTTCCTGGTAGTCAAATATATTTATTTATACAGCATATGGATGTTACGTGCCTGTTTTTTTTTATGCTTGTTGTAAATAAAAGTTCTATGATGCATTGAAATGACATTAAACTAAGCTAATACGATGGTTATCATAATTTTTCAAATCTTTATTAATAAGTCATTACAGAAAAAGTAAATGACATTTTCCGAGAGCGAAATCTTTTTTTTCTGGTATTTAAAAATGGCGGTTAGCGGTGAACTCTATGAACATGGGATAACGATGTTGTGACCAATCAACGGTCTGCAGCGTCACACGTCACACACAGCCTGGCAAAAAGTACCTTTCGCTACCCCTCTGGAACTAGAACTAAATCGGCCCGGCTCGGCTGGCAGTGGAGAAAGCAAAACAAACTGGGCTCACGCGGTACAGCACGGTACGGTAGTGGAAAAGCGCCATAAGCTTCTACAGACAAGGGCCTATAGGAAGACAGAGAGAGGAACCACAAGAGACGGTAGACTTTTCTCAATTGTTATGAACACAACTTCTCACATCCTCCACTAACTTTGTCCTCAAAAGCCCAGAGGAGAGGTGACTTCAAATCGGCTGCTCTAGAGTGAGCTCTGTGAGCCTCCTTCTTGGCCTTTCTTTACCAGTATGAAAAAAGAATAGGACCTGTCTCAGGATGAGCTCTCCTGGGGTTTTCATTCTTCTACCCAAGACTGCACAAACAGCATGATTGGATCACCTGCAACGGTTGACACCAGTGCTCATTTCGTTCCATTCTCCGATTCTACCCACCAGCCTCCCCTGATCTCAGTCATACTGCCTGTGGAAACCTATGCATCTCCTGGGAAATGTGCATAGCCCATAACTGGGGACTGCCGGGGTCATAATTTAACCTGTCCTCTGAGGTCATAATAGGTCATCATTTCTGTCCCATCTGAAATCAGTATATCATATCAAACGCACAACAAAATCACAAGGATTAGTTTTGATTGGGGTTACTGTAGCGTGGCTCTCTCAATGAGCAACCTCAGAGAGCACTGAGTATTAGTGCTCCCCCCCCCCCTCCCCCTGCGTGCACACTGCACTCATCTATCCTGTTGAAACGACTGAACAGTTGAATAACAAAAAACCGTATTATTGAAAACGGGCAACGGGAAGAAAACAGAAACGATTTACAAACCGGTCGTTTTTTAGAATGAGTTCGACATTAATATTAGTTTATTGACGCAAACGCATTGTTAAATACCACAAATATATCACGGTTTTACAGTTCTAAAATGTTATTCAATGTAATTATTTCCCAGAAATCATCCAAACGGGTTTGACCTGCCTACTAGTAGTGGACACAGGGAAACAATAGATTTTGTCCTCTTGACAGCTTTCAGGCGACGCTCCAGCTAACACATACTAACACACACTAACACACACTAACACACACTAACACATACTAACACACACTAACACATACTAACACATACTAACACACACTAACACACACTAACACATACAATTACTCACACATACTAACACACACTAACACACACTAACACACACTAACACACACAGTAGCTACTTATTCGTGACTCATTTCCCAAAGCGAACAGACAGACAGCTACTAACAGACAGACAGCTACTAACAGACAGACAGCTACTAACAGACAGACACAGCTACTAACAGACAGACAGACAGCTACTAACAGACAGACAGACAGCTACTAACAGACAGACAGACAGCTACTAACAGACAGACAGCTACTAACAGACAGACAGACAGCTACTAACAGACAGACAGACAGCTACTAACAGACAGACAGCTACTAACAGACAGACAGACAGCTACTAACTAACTGGCACTACTTTACTACGCCGAATTCTGCAGCCAGAGCCAATCTGTTGTGGCAGGTAAAGCCAGTCAGTAAGGTTAGCTACTTCAGTCCCATGTGATTTTAAATGAATTGACCACAGTTAACACAGTTATATTTGACAAAGACACTGAACCGCAGGGCTATAACAGATGCACAGACAGGTTACATTTCGTGACGTTAGAATTATAAGGTTCTATCTCCATTTTTGTCTAAATTGAGTTTTTTTTTTTTTTTTTACATAATCTGATCCGTTAGGTGTTTATTAATGCCTGTGTGGTGTTATTTTTAAAAATGTTGACATTTTTGAGTTAGTAATTCATAACATACAAAGGTTCCATCTCACAAAACATAATGGAATGTAAAAACTTTGACGCTCAATATCTCTGAACTGCCCTAAACGGAGATAGAACCTTATCATTCTAAGCTCACGATTTCACACACGGGGCAGGAGGCAGGGGGGGGTAACTTCAGCAGACAAACAAGGTAACCTAATGGTCACAACCAGGCTAGACGGCGAGCAGACAGGCGTGATTAGCTTAGCTAACATGGGAGCAATAACAGTAATGTTACCAGATTCTTATTAACCGTCGCGTCGCATTATCAGTGTGTGAATTCAGGCTACGCCAAAAATGATACGTGCATTGTGCAATGTGTACACGTTGGTTAGCTACGTCGAAATGTGGTTGCATAACTACCAAACAATGAATAAAACCGCACGAGGTTGCATGTTGCAGAGTGTCCACATTGCCCACAGCTCCACGGAAGTCAGTCACACACACTTGCACGCTCACCTTTTCTCACTGACTTGCCGTTTGGGTTCAAACCTCGCAGCCAGGGCAGGCCACACTTTTTAAAATCTCTCAGATGTGGGTGTTTTTTTTCCCCTACACGGAGTTTAATGCCACTGTCGTAATTCCCCAGTGCCTGTAGTCTTTTTTTCCTGAACTGACATGTTGTTCCCGAGGCTCTCGAAGAATCTCAGACACCCCTGTGCTCTCCATTTCCAATTCTTTTCCTCTCCTGCCTCCCTCTGTACTCTCCCTCCAACTCCTCCTCTCGCTGTTTACCGCCGTGGAGCGACCCTCCTCCTTCTACTCGCCGGGTCGCGAATTTGCGAAACCTAGGATGGTAGGGGAAGGTAGGGCAATACCGCTACCTGATTGGTTGGCGAAGCAGGGAAGGTAGGGCAATACCGCTACCTGATTGGTCAATCAGGTAGCGGTATTGCCCTGCCTTCCCCTACCATCCTAGGTTTCGCAAATTCGCCGCCGGGTCATTGACAGCTCGCTGGTGGTGTTATAGCGCCACCCCGTGCTTAATCGATGGTACTACACTTTGACGCAGGGCTCTGGGAGAATGGAACCCAGTTCCATTTCTTTCCCTAGGTTCACTTCCCATACGCTTTGGTTGTTGTCAGATCTTGAATGGGCTTATATCAAGCGAAGCGATAATGTCTTGAACTAGACTTCAAATATGCATGCAAATGTGGGCTTCTGCCATATTGCTTCTACTTAGTAAGCCTTGTTATTATACCTCTTACCTAGGTAATGTATTCGTTAAGTGGACTTGGACCGAAATGATACCAAGCCAATAAGAGGAGGAAGGTGCGGGTGTGTGTGTGCTACTTTCCTCCTACTCCCTTCTCTCGCACGCGCGTCCTCATTGACTGGTCTGTCTGTCTACTGACACACACACACACACACACACACACACACACACACACACACACACACACACACACACACACACACACACACACACACACACACACACACACACGAATGCACGCACGCACGCACAGAGAGACAAAAAAAAGGCACAATCTGGCACAGATGTTGTTCCACAAATAGCAAATGCAAATGTTGTTTTGAATATTAGGATAGGAATGGACTCAACGACCTATATAACGTATATAGGCTATGCCAGTGGGCTCCGACGACATAAAGGGGACATTTTTTCCTTTTCTTTTGTCTGTGGCTGTTTTGATGCAGACTCGCCCCCCCAGCCACTGTCCTCAGAAAACCTGTGCACGCGCAATCCGTGCGGTCCGGACGACGCTAGTGACGCACGAGCACACTGAAACACCGGGGGTTTGGATGTCGGATTGACTGACTACCTTTTTAGGCTATACCGGATACGTATTCAACCTCTTTGGCTATACGTTTACCCTGTAGGCTACGCATTGGATTGTTGTAAACCGTTATTTCGAAACTGTGCATGGGAAGCTGGTAGGCAAATGACGTGAGATAGTTTGCCTATTGAACAGGGATTAACACCCGTTCTGAAGATTATATCATCGGATCATATTGCGATTGCGAAACGTTCCCGCCACTCGACCATTGACTACTTCAGTCTCTTGAGATTCTGCTGAACGGAGTGGACGGCGGCTGGGCTCCTCGCTGGCACTGCCACTACTGTTCGTTCATTCATAAACCGGTTATCCTCACCCAAAGCACAAATCTTCACACCAAAACTTAAATGCACGTTTTACGGTGCAACTAAACGTATAGTAGCACCGTTGCCCAATTAATTAAGAGGTGGCATTTTTTGCGAGTGCCAATTATGACACAGAACGTCCCGTGGGTTCAATTGAAACCGTCCTACATGTATTCCAATGCGAAATGTATTCCAAAATATGAGTTTATTCTAAAAACACATGTTCCCCATCTCACAGCTCTCATTGGCTGTTGCGATTAGCTGTTGCTATGGTCCCAGACAGCGGATGCTGAAGCTTGGCGTAGCAGCCCTCCCATTGGTGCAAAGTGAAGCAGCAGACTAGTGATGGAGAAAGAAGAAAAGGACTGACTGGCACTGTACTGTACTACTTGATCAGAAAGAAAATGGTAATTTCAGATCTATTCAAATATTGGGGATATAGCATGGGGTTTGATAGAATTATGAATAGGCTAAATATCGTTTTTAACATTTAAACGTCATTTAACATTAAGGACGTATACGCAGATTGCAGTATGAAAGAAGACATTTATGGAACATAGGCTACATGACCTGATGCAACTTCTCATAACAACGTTATACAATATCATAAATAACTTTGCATAGAAGGTAATTTCAGTAACAGCCACTCGCTCCATAAACAAAAGCTAGGCCTACATGTCATCAGCCTATTCATGCCGACATCAGAGACATATTGCACTTAACACAGACACGTAAAAAAGTGGAAAAACACGCTTAAAAAGTCAAACAAACAGTGATAGAAAAACACACTTTACAGATTACTTGGTATGAGCATTCTGCCAATCCCCAAAACAAGACTCAATTCCCAAGTTCCTTTTTCCTTCACCTGCTGAATTCATTAGTCCTGATGAGAGTCATCATAGACGGTATCAGTCTTCAGTTAATTCTCCTCTCTTATTGGGTGGTTTAGTGGAAAGCCTAATCCAAACACTTGACACTGATTCCTCTCCCGACAGTGAACAAAAACAAACCCAAGTCCTCACAGATACACTGAACCATGTGTCTTGTTCTGTGTTTGTCTTTTTACATGTGGCACATTTTTGGCAGTTTGAAGACATACAGTAACATCAACCCAGTGCAGTGCTTCACAGATGAACTGTTGATGAAGAGGCAGAGAGAAAGAGAGCTCTGAGTCCTCTGTGAACATTCCAGCAGAGCAGAATAACAACACCCTGGGTGGGCTGGCCTCCAAAGACAGCAGCAGCCTTCTTCTGTGCTGAGAATGGAGAAACAATCCAAAGACTCCTGACAGGGAGAACCCCCATGTTGTGATGCTGTCCCCCATGTGGTGATGCTGTCCCCCATGTGGTGATGCTGTCCCCCATGTGGTGATGCTGTCGAAACCTTTAGAATCCAAAGTCAAATCCCAAAGTTGAATACAGATCCCAGGGTCAACAAGAAGAGTCCATGGCACGATACGGTGTGTGTGTGTGTGTGTGTGTGTGTGTGTTTATACAGTGATGCTTGAAAGTATGCGAACCCCTTGTGCAATCATAGATTGTTTTTGTTTTTACTATGAAATCTTTATTTAATCAGAACCAGTCTTTTTTATCTGACATAACAGGTTTATATTTACCAATTCCATATGTCATGCGTGTAGTAGAAAAACTAAATTATAAAGAAATTAGTGCAGGTGCAAAAATAAGTGAACCCCAAGTTGCCTTGGTTAAATAAAGTAGGTAAGTAGAATCCAGTGTGTAAATAATTGGGTACCAAATGAACCAGTTAAAGCAGAGATCTTTAGGAAAAAATATGGGTGGTTCAGTTTTGTGTTATCCATACAGGTAAATGCAAAACACACCATGCCGAGAGGAAAGGAGATCTCAGAGGACATCGGGAAGAGGTTAGTGAGAGCACATCAGTCTGCGGAAGGCTATATAAGATTTGAACTCCATTAGTCCCCTGTGAGGAAAATCATTTACAAATGGAAAGCATTTAACATGACAGCAACTAGGCCTAGAAGCCCTTCCAAAATATCCCCAAAAGCTACAAGAAAAATAACAAATCTGGTAAAAAAACCAACCCAAAATTTATATTTAGAGATTTGCAGACCTCCCTTGCTGCATCTCAGGTAACTGTGCATGCTTCAACAATACGAAAAACACTGAATCAAAATAGCATTCGTGGGAGGGTTGCTAGGGAGAAATATAACCAAACTGCCCTTGTTAACTTTGCCGGAGACCACCTGGACATGCCTGAAGGTCTCTGGAAGTCCATTCTCTGAGCAGATGAGTCCAAAATTGACCTTTTTGGTCACCATCAAATCCACTATGTTTGAAGAAAACCCAACACTGCCTACCACCAAAAGAACCTTCCAATAGTCAAGCATGGTGATGGGAAAGTCATGATCTGGGGCTGCTTTTCCTCCTCTGGACCTGGCCGACTCCACATCATTAAGGGAACCATGAATTTTGAGGTATATCAAGAGATTTTTGAACAGAACTTCAAGCAATCAGTCAAGGAGCAAAGCTGGGCTGAAAATGGGACTTTCAACAAGACAATGACCCAAAGCATTCAAACTAATCTACCAAAAAATGGCTCAGGATAAAGAAGATTTGTGTTTTGGATTGGCCAAGTCAAATTCTGCCCTAAATCCAATTGAGATGCTGTGGCAGGACCTGACGCG
>NC_137677.1:51526649-51531649 GCF_963989245.1 Nansenia antarctica | reverse complement strand
CTGCGCTGTTGAGAGGTAGCTCGTAATAAGCATTTCATGTATGTTTAATATATATGATATATGTGACAGCAGCTGGTGAAAGTGGGAACAAGTCGGCAGCCAATTAAAAATGTTCTGACTTTCATTCTGAAAAGTGTAAATAAATGTCAACTTTGTTTGGAAATCAATGACACTCTCGCTAGTCAAGCCAAAACACTGCAATGCAATGGATTCGGTGAGTAATCCCCACTACTCTACACTAACTAGGTAGTAGTGGGGGATTACTCACCGAACATTTGGTCGGTTGCCGACTGGACCCGCTTCCACCAGCTGCTGTCATATACTGTCCTCAAACCCTCACCTCCTCCTCTACTGTCAACATCAATGTGACACATATTCACTGTGGACTGTCAGATACAGTGATCCAGAGAGCAGAGGTCTGGTGGAGCCTTCAGAAAGCCCAGTTCTATAATGACCATCCACCCACACACACACACACACACACACACACACACACACACACACACACACACACACACAGACACAGACACAGACACAGACACAGACACAGACACAGACACAGACACAGACACACACACACACACACACACAGACACACACACACACACACACACACACACACACAGACACAGACACACACACACACACACACAGACACACACACACACACACACACACACACACACACACACAGCTGTCTCAGACGGGTGATGTTTGTGTGCCGTCCTGTGTGTTTGTGTTTGTGACCCACCTGTGAGACTATGTCTCTGTCTCTGTCTCTGTCGGGGGGATGGGCACGGTGCTGCTCAGAGTGCTGGTCTTTGACGGGGGGCTTGGTGGGCTCGGGGGAGTCCGAGAGAGGGGACAGGGGGGACAGTGGCCTTTTGCTGTCTAGGTAGTCCTCCAAGAACCTGTTCACATAGGTACAATAATACACACGAGGCAGAGACATACAACTCACATACAAAGGAGGCGGATCCGGATTATAGAAGGCATCTAGAACGTTCCTTTCAAGATGATTGTGTATGTGTGTTTGTGTATGTGTGTATGTGTGTCTGTGTGTGTGTGTGTGTGTGTGTGTGTGTCTGTGTGTGTGTGTGTGTGTGTGTGTGTGTCTGTGTATCTGTGTGTGTGTGTGTGTGTGTGTGTGTATGAGAGGGTGTGTTCCAGTCTCACCCGTTGTGTATGGTTTCAGGATGGGGGTCTAGATGTTTGTGGGCTGAAGACTCTGTCTGGCCGAAGGGGCCGTTTGTGTAGTGAGCCCTCTTGCTCTCTCTGTGTGAGACTCCATTCTCAGACTGGTGGAAAACACACACGCAGACACACACACACATACGCACATGTGCACGCATCCACCCCCCCCCACACACACACACACACACACACATTCATTAGAAGACATGTATGCATATACCAACATATACTGTACATGATTTCCACTGCCTTCGCAAAGGGTATTCCAAAATATTCCCGCCTTTTCCTCTCAGATCAGAGTCCTACCTTGCGTTTCCTCCGGCCTTCCCCTCTGTCTGCCTCTTGGACGTACAGGTGTCTCATGGCCTCCTTCTGCTTGGCTTTGGCCTGTGAGGAGGATGATGATGATAACGAGGAAGAGGAGGAGTGTTTCTGAGAAGCACCGGTGGTGGTGTCGGGCACCCTGTTGAGCAGGGAGAGGTCGATGTGCACCACCAGGTTCCTCAGGCCTCGATGGGAGGTCAATGGGGCTTGCTCGCTACGCCCGAACGGGACCAGGGTATAGAGTTTATGCTTGCCCCTGCTCTGCTGCCCCTGGCCTGGGTTGTCTGTGGAGGAGGAGGTGCTCCTCGAGTAGAGCACTCCAGGCCTCCTGTCTGTGGGTTGCCCCGGGCCCTGGTGCCCTCTCCTGGGGACGGGCCTCTGGCTGGAGGTGGAGTCCGCTGGGACTTTAGCCGCGACGTTGGGAGGCAAACCGGGAGGGTCTGAGTCTGAATCGGAAGAAGAAGAAGAAGAAGAAGAAGAAGAGGAGGAGGAAGAGGAGAGAGGGATGACAGGAATGCGGGAGGGCGACGGCGGAGGGGAGGGGTCTGGCTGAGTGTCTCTCTCCTCCTCTTCACTCCTCCTCTTTTTCCTCCTCCGCTGGTGATCTGGGTCTCGGTGTGGGCGGCGTCCGTCGCTGTTGGTATGAGGTCTCTGTTTGGGCTGCACCGCCTGCCATTCGCCTCTCTGCTGCGCCTTCCTCCTCCTCCTCTTCTCCTCTCTCTCTCTCTCCTCTCTCCTCCTCTGCCTCTCCTTCTCCTTCTCCCCCTCCTCCTCCTCCTCCTCCTCTTCCTCTGAGCTCTGGATCCAGGGGCGTCTCAATAGCTGCTCTTCCGCCAGTCTCTTCTCTCCCTGTCTCTCCCTCGGCCTCTCTCCCTGTCTCTCCCCCTCTCTCTCTGTCTGTTTCTCCCTCTGTCTCTCTGCCTGCCTCTCTCCCTGTCTCTCCCCCTCTCTCTCTGTCTGTTTCTCCCTCTGTCTCTCTGCCTGTCTCTCTCCCTGTCTCTCCCACTCTCTCTCTGTCTGTTTCTCCCTCTGTCTCTCTCCCTGCCTCTCTGCCTGTCTCTCTGCCTGTCTCTCTGCCTGTCTCTCCCCCTGTCTCTCCCCCTGTCTCTCCCCCTGTCTCTCTCCCTGCCTCTCTGTCTGTCTCTCCCCCTGTCTCTCTCCCTGCCTCTCCCGCTTTCTCTCCGGAACTTGGGCTTGAGTTGAGCTCCTTCTGCTGTCCACCTCCTGCTCTCTGGATTGAGGCTTCCTTTGTGCCTTTGTTGGGGGTTTGGGGTGGGGAGCTGCGGCGTCCCAGGACTTGACTTTAGGGTTGGGGGTGGAGCTAGAATTAGGCCCAGCACCAGGAAGGACGGTTGCTTTGGATGTAGGCCGAGACTTGGGGCTCAATTTGGAACTGTGGCCGACCCTACTTCTGGTCTCTCCTCCAATGTCAGTGGTAGGTAGATGCTTGGCTCTGCGAGCGGGGCTTGGACTGGTTCTCGAGCTAGGCCTAAATGTAGGCCTGGGGTTGGAGTTGGAGCTGTGGAGTGTGAGTTTGCTGCCTTCCTTGGTGACTTGTTCAGAGGAGGATGGCTGTTTGGCTCTCGGAGCTAAAGTGGGGTTGTGTTTAGAGCTAGGCTGAGAATGAGGCCTGGGACTGGAGTTCGGACTAGGTCTGGGTCGATGTCTGTGGTTGTAGCGCGGGTCAGAGCTCAGAACTGGGTCGGTCTTGGCTTTGGTATTGAGTTTGATTTGGCTTAGGTCTTGGTTCTGTGGGGCTTTGGCTTTGTGTTGCAGAGGAGGCTGGTGAGGCGGACTGTACCTTGGCTTGCTCTTAGGTTCAGTGGAGGGTACAGGGGCGTCCCCCGGCCTGATTTTAAGTCTGTGAATGGGGCTGGTTGTTAGGCTAGGCCGTGCCGCAGGCCTGAGGTTTTCCTGATGTGGACTCTGGACCTTAGAATAGAAATGGGGGCTGGATGGAGGAAGGCTGGGGCTTGGGCTCCTTGGAGGGTGCTGGGGTATGGGGCTGGGGCTGGGGCTGTGGCTACGGCCGGCTCTGGGGCTGGAGCCGGGGCTTGGACAGACACTAGGGACTGGGGTGGGGGGAGGACTGTGTCTTGGGCTAGGGCTAGGGCTAGGGCAGGGACTAGGGCAGGTGCTGTGACCAGGGCTGAGGCAGTGGCTGTAACAAGGACTAGGCCCGGGACTGTAGTTAAACTGTGGGCTGGGGACAGGGCTTTGGCTGGGGCTGTAGTCCTCCCTGTTGTCCCAGGACCTGGCTGGAGACGGGGCTCTGTCAGGCTCCGGGGAGGGTGAGCGGCCCTGGACACTCTGGGGATCCTGATCCCTGGAGGAGGATTTTTTTCGGACTTTCTTCAGCCACTTATCCAGCTGCCACTGAGTGGTGGAGGGGTGGTCTGTCTGTGAGAACAGAGAGAGTAGGAGGAGAGGAGAGAGGGATGAGTACATTATTCAAGAGAGAGTGTTGTGAATGACAGTTATACTGAGAGAGTGTAGGAGCAGAGAGAGAGAGAGAGAGAGAGAGAGAGAGACATGATACAGGGTGAGTAAAGCAAGGGATGAGTGTACCCCAGGATGGAGGGATGAAAGAAGAATGGAAGGATGGTGGAGAGAGTGACAGAGGAGAGGGACCATGCTTTTGTTATGAAAGATATCTATGAATGTGAATCCCAAGTGGTGTGAGAATGACACTTTGATACTGTACAACCACTGGTTATGAACACCATTTCACTTTTGTCATTGTACGTGATTTGTCGAGAAACTGCTAAAAACCAAAACCAAACATGATTACATGATTACAACTCATAGGCAGATCTTTTTCGGTTTCTATTATTGTTGGCTGCAGTAGCTGATCTGCATAGACAGACAGTGCCATTGGTTTGTAGCATTCTTAGATAACTACTTAACTACTTAAATCGCATGCTAATGTTTAATAAAGGAGGGGTCATGAAAAAGAATGGGTTAAGGAGTAGGAAGAAGAGGAAAGGATGAAGAGTGACAGAGAGAGAGAGAGAGAGAGAGAGAGAGAGGGAGGGGGAGGGAGAAGAGGGGCTGTGAGAGACTGATGGGGGGGGGGTATGGGGAAACAGAGGAAGAGAAAGTGGCAGATGTGCCAGAAAAGGAGTCAAGGAGACGAGGGTTCCAGGAAATTACACAAATAGCTCAGTGACCTCCACCCAACACACTGCTGTACAACCATACACACTCAAAACACACAACGAGCACAATACCCCCCCACCCTCACACTCACACAGTTCAAGTATCAAACATCCACCCCCACCCCCACACTGGAAACAGCACTTTTAACGAAACAACAATGTCTAAAATGTCACGTTTACAAGCTCTACACTCTACAAGCTCTACACTTCAGTTGCACTCCCATTTCCCCCCGTTCTCAGGGCTTGCTGCACAGGCATCCACATCTGCTCTGACAGTAGTTCAGCTTTCTAACCTCAACCCCGCTCCAATTACTGCAAATGACT
>NC_137677.1:51506649-51519149 GCF_963989245.1 Nansenia antarctica | reverse complement strand
TGTGTGTGTGTGTGTGTGTAAGGTGTGTGTGTGTGTGTGTGTGTGTGTGTGTGTGTAAGGTGTGTGTGTGTGTGTGTGTGTGTGAGTGTGTGTGTGTGTAAGGTGTGTAAGGTGTGTGTGTGTGTGTGTGTGAGTGTGTGTGTGTGTGTGTGTGCGTGCGTGCGTGCGTGTGTGTGTGTGTGTGTGCGTGCGTGCGTGTGTGTGTGTGTGTGAGGTCTCCAGCAGCACCAGACCTATAGTACATTCATCCCTCAGACGTCTCCAGACCTCTGTGGCTCAGCGGGTAGAGCAGGGCTCTGGTGAGAAGGGATGTGGAGATGATGAGGATGTGTGTGGAGATGATGAGGACGTGTGTGGGGAAGGAGACATCTGAGAAGGTGTGCACCTTTATAACTGTGGGGGGAGGATGGAGGGTTGGTTTATGATTGTGAATGAATTGTGTTTTTATTATTTATTCATTCTATAGTTTTTCTGAGTTGATAGGGGGCTGTTGCCTACCTATGTGTTGTAATGTGTAAATAAGATACTGTACATAATGTAAATGATGACATCTTTGATAATAAAAGATCAAAACAATTCAGATAAAGACAATTCTAATATGAGTAGAGAGAGAGAGAGAACAACATGCAGGGCAATGTTTCTCAACCCTGCAACCTGGAGGTTGTGCAGGTTTCTGTTCCAACCCAGCATTAAAACGCTGGGTCCAAAACAGTGCAGAATTCAATCTTGGTTCTATGGGCCTAGTAGAAATGAAGTGAACTATCTCTTACCCCGAGAATATCTTTGACACAGCCGTTAAGCTGACTTCCTGTGACCTGTGAGAACAGAGGACAGAGAGACAGAGAGACAGAGTGTGGTAAGACAAGCGAGACAAGAGAGGGGCTGGAAGAAGCGTTGAGGTCTACTAGTGGTTTGGAATGTAAACATACTCACAAAATCAAACCACACACACAAACTACCATTTCCTGTTCTACTGTACCTACAGTATATGTAGGTATCTTGCTCTGCTACTCCATTTATTGATTCCTATGCAAGTCACAGAACCTATAAAAACAAAGATGTGAATTCCAAAAATACATGAACTATTATCATTGCATTAAGATGTACTCAATTCGACTTATTGAGTGATTTATTGATTACGTTATTTTTGTCATTCTGGGGTATTGTGTGTGGATTGATGGTCAATAACAGTCTATAACACAACAAAAAATGTGGGAAAAGTGAAGGGGTCTGAATACTTTCCGGAGGCACTGTATACAGCAGTGGAGGCTGGTGGAGGTAGAAATCGGAGGACAATCTCATTATAATGCATAAAATGGAATGAGGAATGGTATGTCCTGTCCTTCGATTTCTACCTCCACCAGCCTCCACTGGTGTACAGTACACACATGCATGGAGAAGCAGCCACAAGGTCTAGTGGCTCAGAGCAACATAGCACTGTCCTTGACAAGTGTTGTGGTGACAGAGAACATCCTATCAGATGATTTCTCTTTCAGATGGATTTAAAGCTGTTGTTCATTTTTCAACAATAAAAAAACATAATTCTACATATTCACTTATTATTAGTATTCTTTTTCATCCACCTTGGCTCTAGTATGACAGTAGCATATGTGACACGGTCTAGTGTTTTGGTCCGCATGTTGACACAACCAATCAAAATGTTCAGACTTTTATTTTGAAACACGGAAATACATTTCAACATTGTTGAGAATCACAACACAAACTCGCTAGTCAAGCCAAAATACTGCAATGCAATGGATTCGGTGAGTAACCCCCCACTGCTACCTAGTTAACTACAACATTGTTAGCAGGCTCACAAAACAAGCTGTGTTAGTTGACTAGCGATGTGTCATTGATTTTAAACAACATGGAAATGTATTCACATTTTTCGAAAGAAAAGTCATAACATTAAATCCGATGCCGACATGCGGACCAAAACACTAGACTGTGTCACATATATTTCCAGCACTTCACTCAAAGACAAGTGACTTTGATTCAAGCTTTGTACCGCAGGTGTACTAGAAGCTTCTAAGTAGAGGATGAAAGAGAGAGAGGATGACATGCTCTGCTCCCCGCCTCCTCATCCTAATAGGGATGATTCATTAGGCCTGTGAGCACTTCATCACTAAGGACTACAACATTCACACACTCACACACATGCGCGCACACACACACACACACACACTCACACATGCACGGCACACACACACTCACACATGCGCGCACACACACACGTGTGCACACGCACGCACACACACACACACACACACACACACACACACACACGCACACAGTGGTTGATGACTCACATATCTAAACAAGCACAGCTGCTGATGAGGAGAGTAATGCTCAATCTGGATCCCTCTCTCTCTCCACTCTCCCCGTTGCCTCGCTCTCTGCCTCCTCCTTCCCCCATCTTCCCATCTCCCCTTCATTTGCCCTTCTCTCTATTTCTCTTTCCCCTTTCACTCTGTTTCTAAAATTGACGAAAGGGAAAAAAAGAGCACACACTTTTCTCTCTCCTCCTCCCATTATTCCATTGTCTCATTACCCTTGTCTCTCTTGCTCTCTTACTCACTCTCTCTGTGCCATCTGTATGACATGTCGTGTGTGTGTGTGTGTGTGTGTGTGTGTGTGTGTGTGTGTGTGTGTGTGTGTGTGCGTGTGTATCCATGTGCATGTGAATGTGAATGTGAATGTGAGTTTGAGTCATCCAGTGTCTGTCTGACCGGGTAACCAAGCTGTGACCAAGCTGTGCGTGTGTGTGTGTGTGTGTGTGTGTGTGTGTGTGTGTGTGTGTGTGTGTGCGTGTGTGTGTGTGTGTGTGTGTGTATGAGAGAATGCGAAGCTGACTGTGTGTATGAGCCTGAGACTACAAGCAGTGTCATCTCAGCGTCTTTGAGCCCCGGAAAAGCACTATAGGCTATAAATACAATGAATTATTATTATCCTTCGCCTTGGCATTGAACACACGAGGTTGAACGCGTAGCCTACTACCCCAGTTTAGAATGCTATAAGTAGGCCTATTATTAGTATTAGTATCATTATGCATAATGTGTTTCACACATCCAGGCTGGCATCAGCAGGCGGTGGTGGTGCAACCCCCCAGAGGCACACCACGTAACGGTCTCCAGTGGCCGAGCTCAACCACAACCCATCATAACACCTGCAAATAAACAGCGCGGTCACCTACCACCTGTTACAAACTGTGAGCTTAGAATGATAAGGTTCTATCTCCGTTTAGGGCAGTTCAGAGATATTGAGCGTCAAAGTTTTGACATTCCATTATGTTTGGTGAGATGGAACCTTTGTATTTTATTAATTACTAACTCAAAAATGTCAACATTTTAAAAATAACACCACACATTAATAAACACCTAATGGATCAGATTATGTGAAAAACTCAATTTTGACAAAAATGGAGATAGAACCTTATAATTCTAATGTCAACATTTTAAAAATAACACCACACAGGCATTAATAAACACCTAATGGATCAGATTATGTAAAAAAACTCAATTTTGACAAAAATGTAGATAGAACCTTATAATTCTAACGTCACGAATAGCTGAGATGCTTTCAGATTCTCAGAGATGAACTTAGTTGTATAGTTAACATAGTCAACTATGTCCAGTCTAGCTTGATTTGAATACAGTAGCCTATGTCTGACGTTCTCAAACTCTTAACTATATTTATATCCGTACAAAATAAATGGCTACTCAAAACATAACTGAAAACAAAAAGGTTGTTTGTTGATGTTCCGTCTCTCTGAGACGGGAAATGGGTTTAACCGTCAAACCACAGAATGTCCTAAATGGAGGTTAAACGGATCAAAGTGTCGAATATGTGTCACAACCTTATTCGAATATATCCTAATATCTTAGTGTCAGCCGAAACTGATTACAGTTTCTAAGCTCAAATAGTAAAATGTGGAAAATGAAAAATGCCATGTATAAAAAAAATGATAATGACGCCATCAAACACCGCAAACACCACGTTAAGCAACTACGGAGACAAAACATTACGCAAACATTTTGGTTCATTTCAATGATAATAACTCATCGCATAAAGTTCAGTAGCATACAGTGGTGCCTGTCTGTCTTCTCACCTGAGATGCGCATCCAGATCCAACCAGTAAACAGACGCCGGAAAGTTTCCCTTTAACCCAGAGGACTGTAGGCATGTTTCAGCGTTTACCTCCCTGGTCCATCTCATCAGTGAGGAGCGAAATATCCCCCGTACCCATGGATCTGCCGACAGAACTACGTGCGGCTCATCGTAGAGTCACGGCGCCGGTGTGGGAGTGGGAGCGAGCGGTCCGTGACTCCGTGGGCGTACCGGTAACGTCAGGGAGTTCCGCATGACACAGTGAGTACACGACACACGACGGATTCGTAAACGGTTCTTCAGGCACGAAGTTCAAACAGAAGTGGGGAGCGTCTGAATGTCACACACACCCAGCTGTGCATCACCCCCCGCACTAACGGAAACAGTGTCGTCGCCCCCCCCACCCACCGTGCGCGTTTGTAAATGTAAGTAGCCAAGCCAAGCACACCATAATTCACGCACGTCTCTACAGTTACGAAAGTCCCCTTGACAGTGGCGGACTCAGGCTGTTTGAAGGGCAGGGGGGGCGAAAAGAAAAAAAAAGGCACCTACTGCACAACATGGGACCCCATCAGTGCACATGGTCAAGTTTAGACCATTGTAAGGGCAGCCAATAGGGCACATCCTCTAATTTTGCCACTCAAAAGGGCACTTTAGTGCGCCGTTTTTCAACTGTGGGGGCACACGGTCAAGTTTAGACCATTGGAGGGGCACCAATAGGGCACATCCTCTCATTTTCGCCACTCCAAAGGGCACTTTAGCCACTCAAAAGGGCATTTTTGCCACTCAAAAGGGCACTTAAGAGAGACTTTTTTCAACCATGGGGGCACCAGGAGGGGCGGTCGCCCCCCCTGCCCCCCCCCCTGAGTCCGCCAGTGCCCCTTGATGTTCCATCAGTTACTGTTGTTTAATTGACCCATTTCTCTTTACATCCTGCCAGAGCATGCTTTGTGTGATCCATCATTACCACTCTAATGCACTCTCTGCTGTGGTCTGCGATGTGGGTCTGTGTTGTGTAGAGTTTGTGTTGTCGTAATGAAATATGACTCATTTCCCTGGCCCCAGATGCCTGCTGGCTGCCGGCGTGGAGAGGAAGAGACGGACAGAGGAAGGAGGAGGAGCGGGTTTAAATGGAGATGGATTAGGACATGGGAGCCGGTGACCAAATTGATTTAAAGCACCGCTTAACGAGGAAGGTGACACCAATCCCCCAGAACCGCCCAAACTACCCCTCTGCTGAGAGGGGGGCGAAGGTGCTTTAGAAGGAATGACGGTCTGGAGAAAGGAGAGAGAGAGAGAGAGAGAGAGAGGGAGAGAGAGAGAGGGGGGGGGGGTAGCAATAGCATCACCTTCTCTCTGTATGCCTGTGGAGGAGAAATCATTGTCTCCAGAAGAGTCTTGAGTTTTGGTTGAACTCACACACGCACATGTAGAGAACTCACTTCTGACCGCATCTGTTCACGGTTCTAAGGGACAGTCCCTGGTACTGGTTAAATGAGTGGTACGACCTTGTGTGTGTGTGTGTGTGTGTGTGTGTGTGTGAGGAAGAAAGACATAAGCAATGACAGTGCCCTGGCCTCCTACGATTGGACTGATGGAGGGGCTACAAGGTGGGGGTGGTGAAGTGGGTGGATGAGGGAGTATAGAGAAAGGATGGGAGAGGAGGATGGAGGAGACTATAGTCGTGTAGTACACCTGCTGCTGTTGATCTGTTAATCCCCCCCCCCCCTCTCTCTCCTTTCAGTTCTCAGTTCATTTGACTGTAAGGCAGGGTGCAGCTATAATAACATCAAAGATGACAGTGTAGACACAGCCACTTTCCTCCTCTGAGTGTACGGGTAAGAGTTAGTGTGTGTGACTGTGTTTGTGTATGTGTGTCAGTGTGTGTGTGTGTGTGTGTGTGTGTGTGTGTGTGTGTGTGTGTGTGAGGGGATCATATTGTGAGTTATTAAAGTTATTATCTCTCCCACACAATAGCAACCCAGCACAGGCACTTCTGAGCATTATGATAAATCATGAGAAAGTTGGTCATAAAATAGTAATAAAAATCAATAAAGAACTGTTTACATATTCTCCTCTGGCAGAGAGGGGGGGGGGGTGGGTGAGGGGGAGATTGGTTTTATGAGAGATCTGTCACCCTAGAGCTCCAAGTCTCAACCCCCCCCCCCCCCCCCCCTCCACCGTCTCGGTCCTCCAATGAAGATGTGGAGAAGAACATCATCATCACTACACACACATATACATGCACCGTTTGCACACGCACAGACACAGACACACACATACGCATGCACACACACAGACATGCACATACGCACGCACGCATGCACGCACGCATGCACGCACGCACGCACACACTGACAGGATCATTGGTAACAGGCCGTATGGTGTTTCAGTGTCTGACGTGTTAATAGCTCATATTTATGTTGCTGACTGACGGCTCTTTCCTCCTGAGAAGATTTACCCACAGCAGGTGATCCAGATGTTCAAGAGGCCTGCCCTTCCTTAGATCTTTCTTTCTCTCTCTTTTCTCTCTTTCCCTCCCTCCCTGCTTTTACTACTCTCTCTCTCTCTCTCTCTCTCCACTCCTCTTTTCTTTCTGTCTCTGTCTCGCTATTTTTGCTTTGGTCCACCTCTCTCTCCCTCTCTCTCTCTCTCTCCCTCTCTCTCTCTCTCTCTCTCTCACTCTCTCTCCCTCTCTCTCTCTCTCTCTCTCTCTCTCCCTCTCTCTCTCTCTCTCTCTCTCTCTCTCTCCCTCTCTCTCTCTCTCTCTCTCACTCTCTCTCCCTCTCTCTCTCTCTCTCTCCCTCTCTCCCTCTCTCTCTCTCTCTCACTCTCTCTCCCTCTCTCTCTCTCTCTCTCTCTCTCACTCCTTTCTCCCTGTCTTCTAATGATGACACTTCACACTCCTTTACTGTCTCCTTTAGAGCTTTATCACCATGCATTCTCAGCAGTGGAGGCTGGTGGAGGTACAAACGGGAAGGGGGGAGGAAATAGAGTGGAAAATACATTCATAGTATATCACAAGTCGAGAGTGAGAAGCGCTGTGATGCTTACAACGCATTCAAAAGGTACTCTTTCGAAGGGAAACATGGGAGATTGGAAACCGAGTAGAGGGAGCAAAAGGGATGAAAGGAAAGAAATGGAGAGATGGAGATAGAGAGAGAGAGAGAGAGAGAGAGAGGGACCTGAGGAGGTCCCAACAGTTGCATCCGTGGTAACAGGCTCATGGTGACAGGACCTCAGGGGCTCTGAGGCATCCCTCATCACTGCCTGTTTAGACAAGAGAATCAGTGCTGGGCCTCAGGAGACCACTTCTAACCGCACACACCAACACACACACACACACACACACACACACACACACACACATACACACACACACACACACACATTCTCTGAGGATCTAAAACAGCTTCCACCAGTATCCATGGAGACCCTGTGGGATTCCAGATTCCTCCAGGTAGGCAAGAGAGAGAGAGAGAGAGAGAGAGAGAGAGAGAGAGAGAGAGAGAGAGAGAGAGAGAGAGAGACAGAGAGAGAGAATGAGAGAGACAGAGAGAGAGAGAGAGAGAGAGAGAGAGAGAGAGAGAGAGAGAGAGAGAGAGAGAAAAGGGGCACATTGCACGTTTCACCTAATCCACACCTGTGGTACTGTTTGGTTGCATTTTCAGAGAGTAAAGACTAACTGAGTGTGTTTATCAGAACGCTCCCTTGTCACCTGCACCACCTGCAGCATACAACACTGCACTGCATCCCAGCATTAGATTCCTTTCATTTGGAGGCAGTATTAATGGGTAAGGGCTCCCATGGACTTGTTAAGCCACTATAACCACTGTTGTCCCTTAACTAAGTGATTGGATAGGATTACTCTGTAAAGGGCCATTATCCGGTAGGTGATAGGGGTTATTAGTGAGATGAGTTAACAGGCTGCGTTCACAAACCACAGTGGCTTACTTGTTGAGATCAGTTTACATATGAGGCTGTAAGTGGGATATCTGAAGTAACATGTGCAGTACTTACATGGCCTGTAAGCTGGCCAAGGTGAGGTGAGTTAGGGGAGCTGGGGTTCGGTGGTCTCTGTAGAGATGGTGCTGTCAGATAGACAGAGGGCCCTTAGATGCTCTGTCAATAGAGAGGCAGAGACGCATAATGAATGGGTATATTGATCCTCGGCTTGAGAGCCCCAACTGGTGGCCGGTTTAAGAAGTGCAACTAATTCTACTGAAATAAAAAGGTGGGCCGCGCCAATGATGTTGGAAAGTAAAATGATAATAGACCAAATTAATAATGTACTACTGTTTGTGTCTATGCAGTATCTCTACAATGGGAGATTATTTACATCTTCAAAAAATCCTCTTAATGGAATAATGTGGTCAGAACAGGGATATTGGTTGGTCAAAATTCAAATCCAGTTGTGTGTGTATTATTACCACATATAACACAGCAGGTGTAGGTTACATTGTATCGTATCCACGTAGGCCTACTCCCTCTTTTGCTCTCCAAAAACAAATAGGCCTATGATAAATGGGTTCTTTTGCTAATCGTGAGCTTAGAATTATAAGGTTCTATCTCCGTTTAGGGCAGTTCAGAGATATTGAGCGTCAAAGTTTTTACATTCCATTATGTTTTGTGAGATGGAACCTTTGTATTTTATGAATTACTAACTCAAAAATGTCAACATTTTAAAAATAACACCACACAGGCATTAATAAACCCCTAATGGATCAGATTATGTAAAAAACTCAATTTTGACAAAAATTGAGATATAACCTTATAATTCTAACGTCACCTAATGTCATGCTGAGGTATTCATGTTTAGATGCGAAAGAGTCCCCGCCAACAACTGGTTGGACTAGCTCGTTATATGTGATGTCATCCGCTATCGGCAGCGATGCGCATGTATGCAATCTGCTGCCCCGACGCATCACAGGAGCGAACTGCATCTGACAGCTTTGCCAGGTTGGAGGAGAGGGGAAAGAAAAACATACACAAGAGATAGGAAACCAGACCCGCTGGATCTCCACAAGCCCAAGCGTCATCCACATAGATCTACTCGAGGGACGAAAGAAAGGGAAGGAGGGATCATTGTAGTAGTCGTCCCTAAAAGCTTGCATGTAGGATTGCATCTAATGGATTGATGTTTTAATTGTAACGCCCATGGATGGTTGTGTAGCAGAAGATCACGCTATTTAAACGCATAACACCAGCGCAGCTTCGTTGGATTTCTCCCCGCGACTGTGGCCATGAATTCAGCGGAACAGACGGTGACATGGCTGATCACGCTCGGGGGTGTTGGAGTCGCCGAAAAAGACCATCTCGGACCCGGAGGCATTTCTGCAGACCTCCCTGAAAGACGGGGTGGTCTTGTGTAGACTCCTGGAGCGGCTGAGCCCGGGATCGACGGAGAGAGTAAGGACCGCTTGTCCTCCCCCTAACCCACCCGCTTCATCCGCGCGTCTTTTGCGGCTGTGTGAACCGTGACATGACGCGTTTTGTCTTATCTCGCTTCTCTTTGCTCGGTGGTCCGTGAAGATATTCTTTTGTAGGTCACGAGAGAGCGCGGGTTTATTGTCCCTAAAAACAGCACCAAACGGTTTCACATATGTCAGTACGTGTACTCACGCGTGAGGCTGAAAGACCGTTGGTGGGTAATACTGAATGAGTTACCCCCAGCCTATTATTGTGCGCGTAATGATTTGGGTAGCCGATGGGTAACTCTAACTATTAATAACCTAATTTATTTGACAACCTATATTATAGCTATTGGTATTATAGCTACAGTACCATGGTTTTCAGAGGGGTGTAAAAATGTTCCCCTTTTTTACAGACAGACCTGACAAGAGATGCGTTAGCATTATAGGAGTCCTTAAAGCACATGAAGCGCATTAAATTCACGTCCACTATATAGCTACAGCACATAGCTATAGTCTATATGTGTGACATAAATATGATCCGGATCAACAGCCAGGGATGTATGAGGGTGGGCTATACTGAAACCATAAGAGTGGGCCGCCATTGACTGCAAAAGCGCACAGACAGAGGGACCCTCTCCCCCATTTAAAGCAACAGTGCAGTATTTTTATGTTGTCTGTCTGTGTCAATGCTTAATTCCCAAATCCTTTGTGGCTTTTGACACATTTGACCGGCTGGGCGTTCCCTGGTCACTAAATGGCATTCTCTGACAACATTCATGGCATTCTGACGAGATACAACGGTACAATAGGCCCTAACCTAAAACGGCTGGGAATTAACCACTACTAGGTCTATAACATAGTAGGGAGCCCACCAACAGTACCGTTAGGCCTACAGGGGAATAACATTGTGGTCCCAATGTAATTAGGCTACTCTGCTACCTTGTGATAGTCTATAATGAGTTGCCTACTATAGTCTGATATGTATTGTAGGTGACACGAGCACTGCAGACCTCTATTATAAAGCAATCTTGAATCTTGAATCTTAAAGATGGGGCTACATTAGTACTGTGACTGGCGATGGCATTTGTTCTTATGGGAGGTTTTTACTTCTTACGACTGATGTATAGTCGATTCACTTTCTTTAGACAAATGGACCTATTATAAGTCACTTTCATCAAATGTGTTCAATGTCAAATGTGTACATGTAGGTAACATGGCATAGGCTACATTGGCGTAACTATCAATGGTGTTAAATCAAATGGCCGTATTATAGTTGACAGCCAATGTAAACATAGAGGGCTAACATGTAAACCCACTTCCATGATGCAATTCAGCTAATAACATTCTTCATTTGACATAATCAATTCCCTAATAAATGCAATGGAGTAACCTACACTAGACCAGTTTCCCCAAATCGTGAGTTTAGAATTATAAGGTTCTATCTCCGTTTAGGGCAGTTCAGAGATATTGAGCGTCAACGTTTTACATTCCATTATGTTTTGTGAGATGGAACCTTTGTATTTTATGAATTACTAACTAAAAAATGTCAACATTTAAAAAATAACACCACACAGGCATTAATGAACACCTAATGGATCAGATTATGTAAAAAACTCAATTTTGACAAAAATGGAGATAGAACCTTATAATTATAACGTCACGAAATGATTCCCTTTGAATCCATCCCACTTTATACAACACAACAGCCCTCCCCTCGGGCCAACCCTCGGTGCTGTGTTATTGTGGATCCGATTTGCCAACGTCATTTCCCTCAATCTAACGCCGCCTTCCCGGGGATGTGTTGTAGTCTACTGTGTCTAAAGCGTGCCTAAAACCAATTGATCCACAAATCATCAAAGGGGGACTTGGACAAAAACGTCGATATTGGTTTCTAACATTTGAGTTCGATCTCTTAGATCTACCAAGAGCCGAAGAACGACGGCGAGTGCTTGAGCAACATAAAGGAGTTTCTGAAAGGCTGCACGTCGTTTCGCGTCGAGGTAAGTTCTCCTAGAAAAATAACCCGCACAAACATTCAAATGCATGCAATCTACACAGTGCAATAGCCCAGGCTTAGTTTGAAAACCGCAGGACTTGTTTGTGTAAAATGTTTCTCAATAACCCGCCGCGGTCCCAAGCCGATACAATAAACAATGGGGATACGGAGTGGACGGAGGCTGAGCGAGAACAATCACCATCACCCGGCTAAGAGAGAGCCTTGTTCGTGGCTGGCAGTGAAACATCCACAGTCGTTGCACGGCTACCAAGAGCGCAACATTGTAGCAGTCTTGTTGAAATCGTTTGGAACTTTGGACATTCTATTTTGTTACAAGTGGAAGCGCGGCGCAAATTCCCAAATTGATATATTTTGCGACGGCAGAGAGCTGTTTGCAATATTATGCAAGCTTTGTCTGTTCTCCCTGTGCGTGGTGTTAGAGTTATTCTGTTTTTCCTGCTGTACTTGGTTTAGGAGCACTACTAGCTATCCAGATACCTTGTCAAGCTTAGTTGTAATTAAATCCATGCCGAGGATTGATGTTGGAGTGCATGGTATTGAGTCTCTAGCATTGATTGCATGTATTCCTTTTGATATAAGATATTTTGGTAATTTTCTTCTCCATCAGCCCCTTATGCAATCCATACATTGTACTTCAAAACATAAACACATCTCCCATTTCTCATAAGAACCGTAACCACAGAAATCAAGTCAGTTATTTGTTGTGCTGAGAGAGAGAGAGAGAGAGAAACACTGTGTGACAGTGCATAGAGGAGTCATTGAACCCACCCAGTCCCCACAATGCAGCTCACTGTTCATCACTATTGACTCTCCCTACTTAGTCTGCAGCAGGCGAGGAAACTGAGAGAGATGGAGTGAGAGGAAGTAGTGTAGAATAGAGGGTATTACTATAATCAACCCCTTTATCAATCGTTTTTTGGCCAATATACCAAGGCACAAAAAATGCGGAAGCTTTTTATTCG
>NC_137677.1:51478878-51506449 GCF_963989245.1 Nansenia antarctica | reverse complement strand
AATAGTGTTTATTTCAGATAGTGTAGTGGAAGACATTATCCTCATTTCCAGTGAAGTAGCTGCCATCTAGTTGTGCCATATTTGTTTATCCCGCCCGTTCATCACCCAGCGTTGATGATGCGGATGATTCCGGTTACACTGGTATGAATGGTTCGCCAGACAGCACCAAGGTTAGGAGGTTTCAGAACGGGAACGGTTCCTGGGCGGTGTGAAAGCCCTATGTGGGGAGAACCCTGTCCCTCCCTGGTCTCTCTACCTCCCCCTATAGGACATGGCTGAGAACAGCGTTGACCCTCCCTGGTCTCTCTACCTCCCCCTACAGGACATGTCTGAGAACAGCGGGCAGCAGCTGCTGGTGAAGGCGCGGTTTAACTTCCAGCAGACCAATGAGGACGAGCTCTCCTTCTCCAAGGCTGACATCATCAACGTCACGCGCCAGGAGGACGGCGGCTGGTGGGAGGGGACGCTGAACGGCAAGAACGGCTGGTTCCCTAGCAACTACGTCCGGGAGGTCAAAGGCTGCGGTGGGTATCTCTGGGCGGGCGGCGGGCGGTCACCCCAGGAACTCAGATCTGGGATTGAGGTGGAGCACTCTGGGAATGATGGATAAGGAAGGAGTGTGCTGGAAAGGAGGTTGTGTGACAGAGCGAAAGCTTTCTCTTTCACTAACTAATCTCTCTTCTCTCTCCCTCTCACCCCCCCGCCCACACACACAGACAAACAAGTGTCCCCCAAATCTGGGACCCTGAAGAGCCCCCCTAAAGGCTTTGACACAACTGCCATCAGCAAGACCTACTACAACCTGGTGAGACCCCTTGTTTAAGATCTGTCAGTTAGTCTCCGGTAGGCCCGGCGTATCTAGTATGCTCCCTCTCCTACTCCCCCTCCCCTCCCCCCCCCCCCCCTCCCCCGCCTCTCTCTCCCCTGTCTCTATACCGTACCATTGACTGGCTTTGAGAAAGAATCCGAAAAAACAAACACGATTTTTGTAAAAAAAAAGAAAAAATCTGAGCTTTTTTAAAAAGACAAGACATTACTCTTGCCGTCGCCGCCGTAGGCCTGAGGTTCCACGGCCGGTGCAGAAGGCTCCGGCCTAGTTCCCCTCCTCCTCCTCCCCGCCGCCGCTCCGCCTCCCTGATTTATGCTTTCTTCCACACCCGCTCACAGTCGTACCTCAGGACAGCCAACAGCCACGGCCTATTAACTTTAAAAACCTTACCGACGGCTCGACTCGCTCGGCTGTCTGAGAGGGGGAGTGTTTTATAGGGTAGGTTTATTTCGTCGAGAGTCAGGGGACACAGAGAGAAAGAGAGAGAGAGAGGGAGAGAGAGGGAGGGAGTGAGAGAGAGAGGGAGTGAGAGCTGCAAAGACCTGAGGCAACAAGAGTGTCAGCCATCTTTGGGGGGGGGGGGGGGGGGGGGTATTAGGCATGAGTGGAGTTATCTTTATAGTCTAGCAGGAAGGGCCCTCAGATTTTGAGATACCCCTACCCGAGGTAGAGCAAATGACAACAATGATTTTTCTTATCTTTAGGGTCTCCCATTAATGAAATTGATTGTTGTCAAATTTTATTTTTGGGGAAAAGATGTTTTTTTGGTTGTTCTTTAGAGCTACCCCAATCCCTGAAAAAGAGCCAAATTAGACCAGGCCGAATATGGGGAAGGTGACAAAAAAGCCCATAACTTGAGAATGATCACTCCTTTCCTCTTCAGATTTGCTGAGGTATGAACCAGGTGGTTGTCCTACATCACCAAATAGTCAGACAACTATTTACCGAAATAAATACTGAATTATAGTCCTGTAAACTTAGCTTTAGTTTAGACGGAAATTGTACTTTTTGGTGACAGGAACATAGAACTCCATCACTTTTCTCTCATTTATCAGAAAAACAGAAATCCCTGAAAAATATATCATTACTGAATTGTCTAGGGTGCTATTGAACAATAACCAGTAGTTGTATGGAAATATCTCATACAGTTCTATTGCAAATGAGATTTCTTTAGACATAGGCCTACCTCTTCTCTGATAGTCAAATTCCGAATGGGGGATAAGTGGCATAATAGCCTATAAGTTAAGAATGCTCACTCTGATGGTCATTATATTTGGAGAGGGAAATACCAGGTGGCTGAACTACATCACCAAATAGTCAGAATAAGAGTAACCCAATCAATCCATTTTCCATTTTCTTTTTTCCATATAGGAGTAGCGCAAATTCTCTTGCGACTGGCAAAGACTCTTCCAAGCTGGCAGAGAGTCCAAAATGGGCCAGATCTTTGAGCTCGCTGAGATGGGTCTTGAGTCTGTTGAATGCTGTTGTCTTTCCTATTCTGTACAAACTACTTGTTGTGCCACAGCCAGTGAGTGCATGACATGCTGGTAGACAGTTAGACATGTCTTTTCCAATCTTCTCAGATATGGTGTTGATGGGGACATAGCTCTCTCTCATTCCATGGCCTGTATGCATGTACACCAGAGATGAACCAAACATTTCTTTGCTTGCATAGTATATGAGCAGTACTTCCACATCTGTGTCATCAGACCTCACAATGATGCGGGAATATGACTCTGCAAGATGTATGGCATGGAGCACCATCCTTGTGTCTGCCTCCTCCTGATCACTGTACAGTGATGTCAAACTGCTGACTCCTGCTGTGCAGATGCTCTTCACCTCCTCCCCTTTGTCAAATCCACCTGCCAAGATGATGGAGTCATCTGAGTGTAGTCTCTATGGGGCTGCAATGACAATGTAGTTGCTCACAAACATGCACAGTGCAGTCTTGTTTCCACTACTCCTCAAGTACTTCCTGTAGTTTGGGACATTTGTGTTGCCAGTGATAACATGTGTAGGCCTTCCATCACTTGCACCTCTCCTTTGCCTCTCCAGGTCTTTGATTGACTGTGGGCCGTCATACCTGTCAAATACCATGACCACACATTGCATTTCATCCTGCCAGCAGCCCGGAACCATGGTATTGCTTCAGACATGCAGTTGAGATGAAGGTCAAAGTTAGCTTCACGCTCTGATCGTAGCATTCTGAGTAAGAGATCAGCCCCTTTGAGGAAATTCAGCCAGTACTTAAAAGTTGCTGATTGTTGAACTCCCCTCTCTGAAAACTGTTGTATTCTTCTCCTCAGTTCAGGAAGGTCTGTCTCCACTTCACTTAAGAACTGTCTGGCAGAGACCTGGTCGTCGCCATGAAAGGCATGCTGCACATCTCGCAGGAGGTGTTCTTGTTCAGCAGACAATGGACTTTGGCCTTTTTTGTTCAGCCAGGAGACCAGTGCCATCCAGAAGAGCCTGAACAGAGCCTCTGAAACAACCTTGATGCTCCTCACACCTCTTGTCAGTTGTTTCCCCTGAAGCATCTGCCGAGCTGTTGCGTCAGCATAGACTCCAGACTCGGTTATCATGTCAAAGAGGCCCCCGTCTGCATACACCTTCCCAATGCTTGCCAGAAAGGCCATGGTGACGTGCATTCCTCCAATTCTCATGGTGATCTTGCCATCCAAAGCTTCAGGTTTGCTCCACAGAATTTGCTGTGCTTTGCTGTAGATGGCAAGGTCAGCAGTTACAAGTATATGCCTCTGTCCCAGTTCTTGAGCAAGCTGTGTGAGCTGCAAAAGAGCTGTATAGATTGTAGATAGGTCTGATGGTGAAGCTCTTATGAAGGGCATATATTGTACTGTTGTTAATGGGATGTCTGACGTGGATACATAGGCATTGAATGCAGACCATCCTGGGATTCTCTGGTCTTCTTCTTTCATGATACGGCTCACCTTCCAAAGTAAGTCTTGGCCTTCTGCTGCCTGAGCTTTTGTGCTGTCTGATTTGAGGACCTGTGGTAGAACTGCTGGTGGTTCAGATCGCCTACCTGGCTTGATGTATCTGAAATTCAAGAACAAGTCATTAGGCATCTTTTGTCATATAATTCAATCTTTAACAAAATGCCCTTACAAACAACAACACTCCAGATTCCTTAGATTATGATGTGTGACCTCACAAATAATGTGTAACTTGAATATTGGACACATGCTAGTCTGACTTACACAAGTGTAATGTGAAACTTGAAGCCTCCAGTGCACATTACACATTTTACATTTTAATATTGGATTATATTGCATTAACATACAGTATATCAGAGCCATTTCAATCAAGTATTGCATGTGTCTGGCAGATAGTTGGTCTATAATATTTACCTCTGAACCTCTTCATTATCCAAATCACAGCTGTCCAGGGCATGGAGAGATCTCTCTGGGATTCTCAGGATGGGGTTGTGTGCTGTGGCAACATCACCTCTTCTGTATACAACAATTGCCATGGAATCTGTTGTATTTTTGCCATCCAGCGTCTCTTCATTCTGGTCAAAGTTGTCAATGGCTGCATCAATTATCCCATGTTCTGTGGTTCTTGTCAGTCCATTTGGAATGTAAACACCTTTGCTTCTCTGTAATTGATCTGCTGCTACTGATGTGAGAAATTGACGCACTTCATCATACGACACACAATGACCCATCATGTGTAGCTTGTTGATAAGGGCCTTGCTGCCAAACTCATGATGGATCATAATCCCAAGTCCTAGTGTGATAGGTGTACGCCTGCTGCAGCACTGTGCAATTAGATCATGGCAACTTGTGTTATTCTTCAGAGCTGGGTCCTCATCACAGGTCTGCACATTTTTAAATGCACCTGCATTGACACACCAGTTCACAAAATCATACAGAGTGTTTGGCACATATTCACTGCACTGGAGAAGGGAAAGCTTGTCACTGCTTATGTAGAATTGAGGCTCATGCTCAACCTTTTCCATAGTTTTCCTCAATATACCTGCAGCCTGGTGGAGGATTTGAGTGTCAGTGAGGGTCTCTGTTCTCTGTGGAGGCATTGTCTCCCTGTCTTCTGTTATGTTTTCTCTGAGGAGAGAAGCTTCTCTCATTGCATGGCCAACAGTCATGGCACCAGAACAGATCAGATCAGATTTTCCAGGACGTTCAATGAAGATGAGTTTATCCCCATAATGCTGGTTCATCTTTTCTTTGAGTTTCCAGGATTTATACATTGTTGGTTCTGTAGCTGTACTCAGTTTTCCTTTATAGCTCTCAGTTACAGCACTCAGTGTTGTGACAGTCATATGCTTTGAAAAAACAGTCTTAGTTAATTCTTCAGTTAGCTCAATGAAAGCTCTTTCATGTTCATTTAACTTCTTTTCTGTTAAATGTTTGTTTCTAGCTGCTAGAATGTTCCTTTCTGAAAGATAGTGTCCTAGGCAACTTCTGTGATACTTTGCATCATAGGCAAAAAGATCTTCATAGGTCAGCATACGGTGATGTATTATTTCATCAAACCTCTCTGAGGCTGCGTTGAGGACCTTTGACCTTGTACTTTCACCTGTACCGGTACATATAGGGGTCAGGCCTTCTCTCTTTGTGACTTTCTGGCTGCAATTGAAACATTGGCTGCAAATGAAACACTGGCTACGGATGTCAAATCTAGTGTCTCTGGACAGTCTAAGTCTTTTACTGATCCTGGGGTGGTTCTTGATCACTGGTTGTAGGCGTATAGTTATGTGTGCTTGAATAACTGGCCCGACATGACCTGTGATATGAAACCTTGACCTTGAAGGACAGTATGTCATCTGAGTGGGGCGATAGTCTCTTATGAACTTCATCATCTCGTCCTTGAGCAACGACGTTCAGTATGGTTCTGAGTCCTTGTAAGCTGGGCTCTGCTAGCCTCTGCCTAGATCAGAATGCCTGCACTATGGTTTAAAAGCTCACAAATCTATCAACATATTCAACAACATATTAATATCATAGTTGGACATATGTGTTACCTGTTATCTGTCATTAGATTGGTGATAATCTGAACAGAACTGTCAATCCACAGCCCCTCTCCCTCTGAGATGGAGATTGTTATGGCTGCTGCTGCCCAGTTGGCTACACAGTTTTGAAACATGCAGCTGTCACTCAAACCAGAGTGGCAGAGAGTGTTCCACTGTCAAGCTTCAAAATTATTTCTATACTGTACTTTGAATTAAGGTTCCAGTTTTAATAAAAACCTGTACTATTTACACCTATGTTTTAGAGGCTTGCAATTTAGAACTAATAAACTTTATTTTATTGGGTTACTCTTATTCTGACTATTTGGTGATGTAGTTCAGGCACCTGGTATTTCCCTCTCCAAATATAATGACCATCAGAGTGAGCATTCTTAACTTATAGGCTATTATGCCACTTATCCCCCATTCGGAATTTGACTGTATCAGAGAAGAGGTAGGCCTATGTCTAAAGAAATCTCATTTGCAATAGAACTGTATGAGATATTTCCATACAACTACTGGTTATTGTTCAATAGCACCCTAGACAATTCAGTAATGATATATTTTTCAGGGATTTCTGTTTTTCTGATAAATGAGAGAAAAGTGATGGAGTTCTATGTTCCTGTCACCAAAAAGTACAATTTCCGTCTAAACTAAAGCTAAGTTTACAGGACTATAATTCAGTATTTATTTCGGTAAATAGTTGTCTGACTATTTGGTGATGTAGGACAACCACCTGGTTCATACCTCAGCAAATCTGAAGAGGAAAGGAGTGATCATTCTCAAGTTATGGGCTTTTTTGTCACCTTCCCCATATTCGGCCTGGTCTAATTTGGCTCTTTTTCAGGGATTGGGGTAGCTCTAAAGAACAACCAAAAAAACATCTTTTCCCCAAAAATAAAATTTGACAACAATCAATTTCATTAATGGGAGACCCTAAAGATAAGAAAAATCATTGTTGTCATTTGCTCTACCTCGGGTAGGGGTATCTCGAAAACTAAAGCCTTTTTTGAGGACTTGCTGCTAGACTATTAATCATAGATAGAGAACACACTGTATGAATTTCTCTCTCTCTCTCTCCCTCCTCCTCTCCCCCTCCTCACTCTCTCTCTCTCTCCCTGCCTCCCTAGGTGTTGCAGAACATCCTTGAAACGGAGACGGAATATTCCAAGGACCTCCAGACCCTTCTGACCAATTACCTGCGGTCGCTCCAGAGCACAGAGAAGTGAGCTTACCAGACCGGTTTACCCTCACACACAGATTGTATGAAGCCAGGAATAGCCTTAGCCTTAGTTTTGACTGTAATCTTAGATTACATAGTCCTGGAGCCCAGTGTCAAGATTTTTCCTAATCAAAGCTGGTTTATACAGTGAATTTGTCCTTGAGGAGATGCAGTATAATGGTTCCACTCTCTCCCTCTCTCTCTCCTCCCACTCTCCTCCCTCCCTCCCCCTCTCCCCCCCTCTAGAATAAGCAGTTTAGATGTGGCTCTGATCCTGGGGAACCTGGAAGAGATAAGCACCTTCCAGCAGATGCTCGTCCAATCACTGGAGGAGTGCACCAAGTAAGTCCCGCCCCTCACAGACTCTCCACCAGTCAACAGGGAGATCCCCACTCCTGCTAAACCAATCAAAGTCAGGCACAGGTTCATGGACGGTGGTGATATGACAGTGACAGTAGTGTACTGTATCATAGAGAAATCGCTAGACACAAATGTAAACGTTATTTGATTGTTTTTCTGAGACCTGGGGGGTATTCCAGCAACGATGCTAAAGGAGAAGCCAGGCTTATTCTGATAAGTCTCATGAGATTTGTCCAAAAATTCCAGGCTTATTTAGATAAATCTTGTGAGATTTATCAAAAATAAAAGCCTGGATTTTCCTTTCGCGACGTTGATGGAATACCCCCCAGGTGATTTAGGTGAGAAAACAACACCATCATGTTAGCAGTCCTCCTTCAAGACAGTGAGAAGGGGTGTGGGGCCATCTAGTGATAAACCGGAGAATTACAATGATACTTATTTCTTTCCCCGAATAGACTGAATGGAAATACAAATAAACTCTACCCCGGTACACAAACAAACACAATACACATGATTCTTCTCAAAATGAATATCATTCGTCTTTGTCTTTTATCTTTTCATTTGTTCAACTTTTTTCTCATGTCGTCTTTGTCTGCAGACTTCCAGAGAGCCAGCAGAGGGTAGGAGGGTTCTTCCTGAACCTCATGGCCCAGATGAAGGGCCTGTACCTGGGCTACTGCTCCAACCACCCCTCGGCTGTCAACGTGCTCACCCAACACAGGTCAGGGCACCCTCCGGAATCAGTTGTTCAGCGTTCCATAGAACGAACCGATGCGATTGGAATCAATAGAATAGAATAGAATCATTTATTGTCCTCCTTTTCAGAGGCGTGTGTAACTCACACAGATCACGTTTAGTTTTAGGCCTGGACTACACGTATATGGATATTTTTCTAAGCGCACATTTTTTTTGTACAATTGGGCCTCTCAACCATACGAACACAGCGTTTTCAATCACATGAACAGAGATTTCTCTAAACGGATAAAAAAGTGAAGAAATAATTTTTTTTATCAGATTGAGTGGATCACGTCAAGCGTCAAGCCGTTCACACATGCGCATTGAAGCAAAACAGTTGTCAACAGCAACAACATTAAAGCACCAACTCAACTTCATCGTCGGTCCACACAAAATAATCAGTTTTTGCTTTCTTCTTGGTCGCCATAACTTGCTTTTCTGTCTGTTTTGTACTTTTCTTTTCTGTCTGTTTCAAAGAGTTTGGTCTGTTTACATTTGAGTCACTGCCGCTGTTTGATTACAACTGACTGCACATGCCCATAACGTTCTTTTACGGTATTTGACATTTTGCTTATCGCCACCTACTGGCATGGCATTGCCGGCTTTAGGGGCGATCGTGTTCAGTTTTGGCTTTTCGTATGGACAGAGATATTTTTGTGGTGTGGACAGAGTTTTTTTTTTTTTAAACAAGGACAAAAATATCTGCTTAAAAAAATATCCATATACGTGTAGTCCAGGCCTTAGTACTGGAATGTAAGAATGAACTGATGATCTGTTGATTCTATCTCTCTCTCTCTCTCTCTCTCTCCCCCTCCCTGCTTTTACTACTCTCTCTCTCTCCACTCCTCTTTTCTTTCTGTCTCTGTCTCACTATTTTTGCTTTGGTCCACCTCTCTCTCTCTCTCTCTGTCTCTCTCTCTGTCTCTCTCTCTGTCTCTCTCTCTCCCTCCCTCTCCCTCCTTCTCTCTGCAGTGAGGAGCTGGGAGAGTTTATGGAGGGGAGGGGAGCGGTCACCCCTGGCATCCTCACCCTGACAACAGGCCTCAGTAAACCCTTCATGAGGCTGGATAAATACCCCACCCTGCTGAAGGAGCTGGAGAGACACATGGAGGTGTGTGTGTGTGTGTGTGTGTGCGTGTGTGTGTGCGTGCGCGTGTGTGCGTGCGTGTGTGCATGTGTGTGTGTGAGAGTGAGTGATGACTCACTGATGAGTTGAGTGTGTTTTGGGGGAGCTGGGACGTAAATGTGTGGGTGCTGATGTGTGTGTTTGTGTGATGGGGCCATGAGTAAGTGTGTGTGTGTGTGTGTGTGTGTGTGTGTAGGGGGGGAGGATGATGACTGTGTGTGTGTCACTCTAACCGGCCTCTGTGTTGTTCTTGGTAGGAGAGTCACCCTGATTGGTCAGACATTCAGAAGTGCATGACGACATTCAAGAGCCTGTCTGTAAGTCACATGGAACGCAGCAGAAGGTCTCGTATGACTCACCGTTGTCATGGAAACACAGGCTTGCTTCTCATTTCTACGGTTACTCCAATTTGGTGTGTTCATCCAGTGCTTGTGTGTGTGTCTGTGTGTGTCTGTGTGTGTCTGTCTGTGTGTGTGTCTGTGTGTCTGTGTGTCTGTCTGTGTCTGTCTGTGTGTGTGTGTGTGTGTGTGTGTGTGTGTGTGTGTGTGTCAGGCCCAGTGTCAGGAGGTGAGGAAGAGGAAGGAGCTGGAGCTGCAGATCTTGACTGAGTCCATCCGCCTGTGGGAGGGGGAGGACATCAGGACGCTGGGCTCTGTGCTCTACATGAGCCAGGCTCTGGTGCACAGCCCTGGGGCAGAGGTGAGAACTACCTAGGACAACGCTACAACAACGCTAAAACAACGTTAGGACAATGGTAAAATGTTAGGACAACGGTAAAATGTTAGGACAACATTAGGACAATGTTAGGACCGCTAAAACAATGTTAAAACAACGTTAGGACAATGTTAGGACAACGGTAAAATGTTAGGACAACATTAAAACAACAACAATGTTAGGACCGTTAAAACAACATTAGGACAATGTTAGGGCCGTTAAAACAACATTAGGACAATGTTAGGACCGTTAAAACAACATTAGGACAATGTTAGGACAATGGTAAAACAACGTTAGGACAATGTTAGGACAACGGTAAAACAACGTTAGCACAACGTTAGGACAATGTTAGGACAACGGTAAAACAACGTTAGGACAATGTTAGGACAAACTTAGGACAACGGTAAAACAACATTAGGACAATTTGAAGACAACAGTAAAACAAAGTTCATACAACGTTCGAATCGATCATGTATGAGCAATATCTGCCTATACACTCCCGATACCGATCTTTTTGTACATTTTATTTTTAATGAAGATTTGTGTTTTTAATTAACATCTGGTGTAGTCTAACGAATAGTGAATTAAATAACACATATTATTTATGTATTAACGAGACAGAAATTAGAATCCCTTTTATACATATTATAATAGTGAAAATACCATCGCTCATCTGTTATCAGACTTTGCTGAGGAGCTGGAACTGAAGAGTATCAATAGAGTGCAAAATAACAGCATCCGCACACTCAAACACTGCAAAAAAACATAGTTCATTGCGAGCTTTCGGTCATAGACCTTATATATATTATAATATAAAGCCATTGCTTTCCGAAGTATGTTTAGAGGTCAGCAAAATATTGCGCACATTTTAAGGCGGAGAAGAAAGAGCACTTCACTGTTGAAGTGAGTGAAACTCACGTCAAACATCATCAAAATACCAAGACCGCCGTATTTTCAATGACATGCAAATCAGAATTGAGCGTTATATGCGACCTGCCTGCTTAGACCGCAGCCGAAATGACACATATCAGATTCGTATCTGATTGAGGCCCGGCTTGATATTGAGGCCTGAATCGGATCTGAGAATAAAAGATTCAATGTGCTTTTTTACTGCTTACCTACATGTTACATATCCGATCTGTGGCACATGAGAAAAAACGTGAGCAAAAATTGTGTCACTTCGACCTGCGGTGTAAATGCAGCCTAAAGCTACAAACACAGCATTGAACGGTTTGGACCTCAACAGTTTGGAATATAACATTGGTGACGAGGATGGCTCAGTTCTCACCTCCACAACCACCGGCACCTTTCTGGTCTGTGCCCGGCGAGCCTCTGATTCCATGGGGGAGATGGATAGAAAGCTTTACAGTCGACCTCGAAGCCATGGACATTTCGGATAAGAGGAAGACGCCAAGAGAACTGAGGTGCACACTGTTCAATGCTGTGTTTGTTGCTTTGGCGACAGGTGCCGTTCATTCTAAGAACGAATTGGCTCACGTTGTTTGCCTCATTGGTCGGGTGTCGTGATCGGCAACTAGAAAGCGTTATCGGATTTCCCCGATCTCAGATTTTTACTGAATATCGGCCGATTCCGATTGCTCGCCAATCGATCGGGGCGTCGCTATTAGTATGACGTTGGCATAACGTAGTAATAACATACATGGTAGGACCGTAAGACTGCGCTCTTGTCTTTACACGGTTAAAAAAAGTGATGGCTGAAGAAACAAATAGTCAGTTCTATAACGAAGTGTGTGTGTGTGTGTGTGTGTGTATCTTCCTCTAGGAGAAGTGTGAGCGGTACCTCATGCTCTTCTCTCACGTCCTCCTCCTGCTGTCTGCTAGCCCGAGGATGAGCGGCTTCATATTCCAGGTCTGACCCCTGACCCCCTACTGTTGCCTTAGAAACCCTTTTATATTCTAGATATGAGCCCGATAACTGACCCCTATAGCCCTGAAGATGGATATAAATTCCTCCCAAAAAGTTTGGAAAGATCGGATTTTGGCACATTTCTTTGGGCTGCTACCCACACGCTTAGCCATGTTGCGTCATTCCACGAATGCATGATCCTTGCATCTCCTTGTAGCTCGTTGTAAAGGTGACTAATCAGGCTTTCCAACGATATAAAATACAATACCAATTGGTATTATTAAAGGGGAGGAATAATCGACCGAAATAATGTTGCCGAACTTTTTGGGAGGAGTTTATATCAGAATCTAAGCTCTGACCACTAGAAAGCCCCAGCCAACTCTGACACCCTAAATGCCTCAGCATACACAGTGTGATGCAGGGCTCAGCCGCTCCATGCTGCTGATGATGTTGTTGTTGCTGATGTTTATGTTGTTGATGATGTTGTTGATGTTGTTGTTGTTGTTGTTGATGATAATGTTGTTGACGTGTCTCCGTCCAGGGGAAGCTGCCACTGACGGGCATGACCGTGAACACACTAGAGGACTGTGAAGCCCACAAAAACGCCTTTGAGCTGTCTGGTAAGAGGACTGGTCTGGAGAGTGAGTGTTGTGTGCGTGTGTGTGTGTGTGTGTGTGTAATATACAGTGTGTGTGTGTGTGTGTGTGTGTGTAATATACAGTGTGTGTGTGTATAATGTGTGTGTGTTGTCTCTACAGGCAGTCTGTTTGAGCGTATCCAGGTGGTGTGTAACAACCAGCAAGACCTCCAGGACTGGGTGGACCACCTGACCCGGCAGACCAAACGCACCTCCACCGTTCCCAGCCACAAGCCTCTCACCCCCTGCCACACGGTCAGCGACACACACACACACACACACACACACACACACACACACACACACACACACATCCTAATAAAGACATTTACAACAAATTTACAACACACACACACACATGTACATAATCACAGACACACACACACACACACACACACATACGTACATACGTACATAATCTCACACACACACACACACACACACACTAGGCGTGCAACGGTTCAGTTGGCCCACGGTTCGGTATGAACCTCGATTTTTGGGTCACGGTTCACGGTTCGGTTTCGGTATGTTTTTTTTTTTTTTTAATGCTACTATTTATTTACAAACTGTTACTTTACACACGTACATAATCACACAAACACACACACCCGCACACACACACAGGCACACACACACAATGTCGAGGTGCCTCTTCTCTGAACCCCCCCCCCTGCCTCTCCCCCCCAGCTCCCTTCCCACCCTCTGACTCCGTCCCGTCACGCTGAAGGCAGGGCCATGACGGTGGCCCCCGCCTACCACACGCTGCCCCACCCCTCCTCCCACGGAGCCCCCCACAGCACCATGATGTGGGGCCCCCTGGAGCCCCCCAACACCCCCAAACCCTGGAGCCTGAGCTGCCTGCGGCCCGCGCCCCCCCTCCGGCCCTCCGCCGCGCTCTGCTACAAGGAGGTGAGGTGAACTCTCTGTCTGGGTGGTGCTTTGTGTTTTTCTCACTACATCATTCTGTCTCTTTCTCTCTTTCTCTCTCTCTCTCTCTCTCTCTCTCTCTCTCTCTCTCTCTCTCTCTCCTCTTCTCTCCTCTCATTTTCTACCTCTCCCTTTGTACTCCCCACACTCCCCCCGCCTCTCCTCTCTGTCTCACCCTCTCCCCCTATTTGTCTCGCCCCCATCTCCCGGTGGCAGGATCTCAGTAAGAGTCCCAAGAGTGTGAAGAAGCTCCTTCCCAAGCGCAAGCCGGAGAGGAAGCAGTCTGAAGAGGAGTTCGCTCTGAGGAAGAGTAAGTCTGGCCGCCTTCCACTCCTCACGACTGTCGTTAACCCTTAAAAACACACCGCGAGCGTCGACCTCAGCAGCGCGTGCATGGCGTAACTGCTGCGGCTCTCACTGTTGCGGCTTCCACACTGGCTGCTGCGTGTCTTCTGTGTCTCTAAGGCTTCGTTCACACGGCAGGTCTTGATGCTCAATTCCGAATTTTTACACAGATCCGATTTTTTTGGTTTGGCAGTTCACATGAATTTTAAAATGTGACCTATATTTGACCTACATTGACTAGTGTGAACATTCCACGGCACTGAACAGACCGGCATGCGCAGAAGGACAATAACAATGATGTCAGGATGTCACGCACAGCGCACTGTTTACAGAAGTAACTATGGATAATAATAATATTAATAATAATAATAATAATAATAATACATTAGACTTATATAGCGCTTTTCTAGACACTCAAAGACGCTTTACAAACTGAAAAGATCGAGTAGTAAAATAAAAATAAACCAAAAAATAAACAAAAGAAAGTATAGGGGTCTAATATATTTTTAGATTACTAAATCTAAATCTAACTCTCTTTGTAGGATACAGGTCTACTCTGTATACTGCAAGTATATCTAGATTTATGATATATAATATATAGGATAACATTACAACCGATTTCATTTTCAAGTTTTGTGCAGCGGAAGCCGGTAAAGATATGAGCAAGATATAATATGAGCAATTGACAGGTGTGCTCAATCATACACCGTTACGTCTACGTCATGATTCCCATCCTATATCACATAGACAGAGTAGAACCAGGGAGAAGGAATGGACGACAGTATACTGTGGAAATTGAATAGATTACTGCCGATAATTGTTTAAAATTCAACTTATCTGAGGGTAGTTTGGGGACAGCCGTCGTCTTCAGACATTGTGTACCAGTTTAACCCTGTTCTCCTCCCTGTCTCCTCTGTTCTCCTCTGTTCTCCTCTCTGTTCTCTCTGTTCTCCTCTGTTCTCCTCTGTTCTCCTCTCTGTTCTCCTCTCTGTTCTCCTCTGTTCTCCTCTCTGTTCTCCTCTCTGTTCTCCTCTCTGTTCTCCTCTGTTCTCCTCTGTTCTCCTCTGTTCTCCTCTGTTCTCCTCCCTGTCTCCTCTGTTCTCCTCTGTTCTCCTCTGTTCTCCTCTGTTCTCCTCTGTTCTCCTCTGTTCTCCTCTGTTCTCCTCTGTTCTCCTCTGTTCTCCTCTGTTCTCCTCTGTTCTCCTCTGTTCTCCTCTGTTCTCCTCTGTTCTCCTCTGTTCTCCTCTCTGTTCTCCTCTCTGTTCTCCTCTCTGTTCTCCTCTGTTCTCCTCTCTGTTCTCCTCTCTGTTCTCCTCTGTTCTCCTCTGTTCTCCTCTCTGTTCTCCTCTCTGTTCTCCTCTGTTCTCCTCTGTTCTCCTCTCTGTTCTCCTCTGTTCTCCTCTGTTCTCCTCTCTGTTCTCCTCTGTTCTCCTCTCTGTTCTCCTCTGTTCTCCTCTCTGTTCTCCTCTCTGTTCTCCTCTGTTCTCCTCTGTTCTCCTCTGTTCTCCTCTGTTCTCCTCTGTTCTCCTCTGTTCTCCTCTCTGTTCTCCTCTGTTCTCCTCTGTTCTCCTCTGTTCTCCTCTGTTCTCCTCTGTTCTCCTCCGTTCTCCTCTGTTCTCCTCTGTTCTCCTCTGTTCTCCTCTGTTCTCCTCTGTTCTCCTCTGTTCTCCTCTCTGTTCTCCTCTGTTCTCCTCTGTTCTCCTCTGTTCTCCTCTGTTCTCCTCTGTTCTCCTCTGTTCTCCTCTCTGTTCTCCTCTGTTCTCCTCTGTTCTCCTCTGTTCTCCTCTGTTCTCCTCTGTTCTCCTCTGTTCTCCTCTCTTCTCCTCTCTTCTCCTCTGTTCTCCTCTGTTCTCCTCTGTTCTCCTCTCTGTTCTCCTCTGTTCTCCTCTCTGTTCTCCTCTGTTCTCCTCTGTTCTCCTCTGTTCTCCTCTGTTCTCCTCTGTTCTCCTCTCTGTTCTCCTCTGTTCTCCTCTGTTCTCCTCTCTGTTCTCCTCTGTTCTCCTCTGTTCTCCTCTCTGTTCTCCTCTGTTCTCCTCTGTTCTCCTCTCTGTTCTCCTCTGTTCTCCTCTGTTCTCCTCTCTGTTCTCCTCTCTGTTCTCCTCTCTGTTCTCCTCTCTGTTCTCCTCTGTTCTCCTCTGTTCTCCTCTCTGTTCTCCTCTGTTCTCCTCTGTTCTCCTCTCTGTTCTCCTCTGTTCTCCTCTGTTCTCCTCTCTGTTCTCCTCTGTTCTCCTCTGTTCTCCTCTCTGTTCTCCTCTCTGTTCTCCTCTCTGTTCTCCTCTCTGTTCTCCTCTGTTCTCCTCTGTTCTCCTCTGTTCTCCTCTGTTCTCCTCTGTTCTCCTCTGTTCTCCTCTCTGTTCTCCTCTGTTCTCCTCTGTTCTCCTCTGTTCTCCTCTGTTCTCCTCTGTTCTCCTCTCTGTTCTCCTCTGTTCTCCTCTGTTCTCCTCTGTTCTCCTCTCTTCTCCTCTGTTCTCCTCTCTGTTCTCCTCTGTTCTCCTGCAGGTACGGCTGCTCTAGAGGAAGACGCTCAGATCCTGAAGGTGATCGAGGCCTATTGCACCAGCGCCAAGACCAGACAGACCCTCAACTCCAGTAAGAATACACACACACACACACACACACACACACACACACACTCACACACACACACACACCCACCCACACCGTCACAGAGACACACACACACACACACACACACACACACACACACTGATGTTTGTGTTGTCTCATGGTTGGTTCTTAACCCTGCTGTTCCTAAATCTCTTTCTAACAGAAAATCTCTTTCTCCTCTGTCTGTCTCTCCTTCACTCCTCACGTTCTTTGACATCGTTCTGATTTCCCTTGACGTTTGAACCCTGTTTTTACTTTTATTTGACCATTCCGTTTTTCGGTTGTGGTTTTTTGTTGTTGTTGTTTTGTTTGTTTTTTACTACGATTTTGTTCAATTATGATTTATTCCATCTCATCATCCACCCACATCCATGCGTATCACTCTCCCCCTCATTTTTCATCGGTTATGGTTTTATGTTTTTTTTTCTCCTCCTCCCGTCATTCGCATGCGTTTTTACGATACCCATCCACCCACTTCCTCCCTCCCAACCACTCCCTCCCTCCCTCCCTCCCTATGCGTTTATTTGACCACCCACCCATCCCCATGGCCACCCGCCCACCCCCTCCACCACCACCATCCCCCCAGCCTGGCAGGGCACTGACCTGATGCATAACCACGTGCTGGCCGACGTGGACCGCTCCTCCGTGGACCCTCCGGGCCGCCGTAGCAGCGTGTCTCGGCCGGAGGTGACCTCCGACCTCTCGGAGGACTCAGACTATGACTCCATCTGGACCAGCCACAGTTACAGGATGGGCTCGGTGTCGCGTAAGAGCTGTATCTCTCACCAGAACTAAAGTAAAAAAAACGCAGCGCCGCAACACACCGCAGCGTATCGTAACATAGCGCACAGCGCGCTTACCTCTTCTTAACCTGGGGTCCGTTGAGGAAAAAAAAGAGGAAAAAACGTTATTTTTTAAGGTTTTGGTTTATTTATTTCTGTTATTTCTGTTATTTATTTTTTATATTTAAATTTTTTATTTTGTGCGTCTTTATTTATTTGTTTGTTTGTTTATTTATTTTTCAACTGTCTCTGTTTTGTAAAAAAAAAAAAACGGGAAAAAAAGTGTTCAGTATCTCCCTGTTGCCTTGACCACTCTCCCCTGTTTTTTGTGCCTCCTCTCTTTCCGTAGTACTTAGGTAGTTTGCGTTGGGGAATGTTTGTCCATTTATTTCTTGAATGCGCCCCCCCTCCTCTTGTTTGGGACACTGTTAGCAGGGGGAGTATGGTAATAATAGAAGGGGGTTTGTGAGATCTGTGGGGGGAGGGAGGGGTGGGAGGGGGTGATGGGGTCTGATCTCTTTGTGTCTGATATTCAGATGTGATTCAGGAAGGAGTGTATTCTATTTACCAGATCTATTCCTTGCTAGTTTATCTCGTGCAGTATGCTCCCCTACAAACACACACACACACACACACACACACACACACACACACACACACACACACACACACACACACACAGGTATGCACATAGTACATGCACACAGTGTATTACAGGTACTACAGTGGCATGCAGATGTTATTGTGACCTTCTTAACAATTCCTTATGGCTGTTCATTCATGATGTTTGTATTACAGTGATGGTTTCATCACTCTAACCTGATTTACAACAGTATTTCACCAACAGCACAAAGCATGCCAAGCAAACATGTGTCATCCTTTCATTTCTATGTGCAGTGTCAGACATTCCCATCCCACTATTCCTAATCAGACAATTTAAATGCCTAGGATGATTTAGCTTCAGAATCAGTGTATCTCAAGCCTCACTAGTTTGAAGTTCAGTGTCCCCTCTGCTTGAAACGATTATCTTCTAAAGCCTGGCGTACTTAGGCCTGTTCCTGGCCGGTGGCCCCTTGTGTGCTGGAAGTCACTCAAACATAGTACCTAGTTTGTATCCAGCCTCTGTCTGCTGTAGGAGATGCAGAGTGCAAGCCCATTGATTGGTGGGAAAGTCAATATTTCATGACATTACAAAAGAAGCCATTGTAATTAGAGTAGCAGTGTGAATTAAAGGGGCAATCTGTAATTCTTACATCCATTTTTGGACTTTAGAATTAATTGTATATAGCCATTGATTCTTGGAGAATATAACTCATAAATGCCTTATGAGCTTAGTTCAACTGTTTTACCCCATCAGAAACTGAAATATACACTTGTTTTACTCCATTGTTTGTCTAAAAAACACAAATGTGATTGTAAACAAACACTGTATAGTTTCGAAACACGGTTAAAGGTATTATTTTTGATTTGATGGTAAAAGTAATTGCGTCCATACCTCCGGCTATGAAATTGAGAGTGGTTACATCTGTTTAGCTAAACCGGTGTCTCGACCCCGCTTCGTTGTGTTTTGAATTACAGATTGCACCTTTAACAGACTCCTACGACTTACTTGTTCCAGGTCCAAATAGAGTTCTGTCATTGAGGATCCCCTGTGTGTTAGGATAAACACCGTAACACTGCAAGAAGCAGTGGGGTGCAATACGGTGTGTCAATGCCATGGCAAGTCCAGTCAGACCAATCATAGATACAAAATAGACAACCTTGTTTTAAGCTAACATCATTCACCACATGTCCTGGCATGCTACTCCATGTATTAACTAATTTTTTTGTGGGAAATCATTATCTAGAATTTGAAGGAATTGACATTCATTTACTCTAACCACAGTTTTTCTGTCAAGTCTATTCAGAGTTCTAACTGCAGAGAGGTGAGATGTGGTCCATGCCGTGCTGCAGTGAGGTAGATGGAATATACTGTATAGATACTGTAGTGACACCACACCACAACCAACCCCCAGTTCATTAGGAACCTTTCAACAATAACGTGTGGAATGAAATAGACTTCTGCAATATGCCCCAAGACAGCGCAGTTCCATCTGATTTACGGAGATAGTTTTGACAGGAGGCCACTACGGCATCGGTCTTGACCACGCCACAGTGCAGCATAACTTTTATAGCACTGGAATTGTAATATGGAATAAACTGGTTCATGTTATTTATATATTTATTAAAAGAAAAAAAATCATTTGTTTATTTTTATTCATTATTTTGTGTACAATATTTTTGTTTCGTTTTATTCTGTATGCCAATGTTTACAAATGATTCCTGGAATATACAGTTGATCTCTCTCTCTCTATCTGATGAAATGGTAACAATGTTTACACTGAACATTTAACATGGAGTGTTGGAATTCATTTTGCACAATATCTGTGGTAAAGCATTGAATCTGTCCAATATGAACAGTTCTCTACCCTACTGTCCTTCTGCCCATAGTGTGTTTGAAATATAGACTAGTTATGAAGTTTGACATAGATATTAAGTGTTGCTGTGAAGTACAACGCCATTCATAGTGTACATCTACCACCTCATTGTTCTAGGAATGTAAACAAAAGAGAGACACATGATTATACGGGAGCGTTCTGATGTTGTGAACGACTCAAGTCAATGTCAGAATGCTGTCAACCCAGGTGGACGTTAACTCAATAAAAAGTGGACCCTTTTGATGTACATAGCTGTTATCATGGAGCACAATAAGAACTCAAGCGGATGTTCTATGAGTATTTGAGCTAAGAATATATCTGTCCTCATGTTGAGTGTTCTACTTTGTGACTGAGGTGTATTCTGTGATTTAAAAAAGAAAAGAAAAAAAAAACTAACTAACAAAATGGCAGGAATACTGCCTTTGACCAACATTGTCCTCTGTTTGCTCATTATGCTGCGTATGACCTATTCCACACATGTGATAATGTCTTACCTTCAGAAAAGCGTTGCCTACAGAGTATTGGTTATATATATACAGAGTGAAGTATATAAACGACAAGTTCCAAACGCTGTATCATGAGTTGTGAATAAATCTGTCATTTGTTAGATTGTGGCATTCTGGTGGTTTGTCGGAAGCTCACCTTTTATTTTGTTGTTTTCTGATGTCAATGACGGAAGAACGATGGAATATAAAGTATGTCAACTATCGGCTCTCCGGTCAATGTTCGATACTGCTTCCTGTGTTGCCTTATTTGGTAAGGTACTACCAGTGAGGGGTGAATGGATCTCCTTCCCCTTCCAGCTGCTTTCCCTCTGAAACACGACTCCTCTGGGTTCCCTCCTGTCTTGTGTCTTGTCTCTAGTCTAAGCATGACTAACTAACCCACAAACCTCTCAGTCCTGTGTGTGTGTTTCTTGTCCTGTGTTTTGATTTGGTCACAATCTCACCCAAACACAAACCACAACCAACCAGGAGCTCAGAACCACTCACACTCCTCTATGACTGTACATTCCGTCTGGAGAGACGGTTCCTGTATGCACAGACAGATTCTGGATCAGTTAACTGTTCCTCAATCCCAACTGTAACTGTAGAGGTGCAGTCAAGGCAGACCTGCCCTGAGAACAGACCTTACAGAGCCTAACTTCATCCCACTCCAAGCTAGACTTTCATTCCACTACTAGATGGTTGCTCTACCAGGTACCCAGGTCTCGCTTGGAACTTGGCAAAGCAGCTTTTTCTTATTTTTGCGCCCTGGTCATGGAATAACCCCCTGAACACACTACAGTTTAATAACCTTGTCTCCCTAAGAGAGTTCAAAGCTCTGATTGGAAATTGTGTGACAGAAATGTGAAATTGCTACTCGTAAAATGTTTTTTTAAATAATATTTATCTGTTACTTAAATAAATGAAATAGACGACCACAGATAGCCAAGTAAAGCTGAATCCCAAACTCTGGACAGAACACTCTTCTTTTCTCGAAAACAGGGGCGCGGAGGGACCCGGGACTACAGATGATAATCCCAGGGGAGGAGAAGATCATAGTGGAGGAGACCAAGAGCAACGGTCAAACTGTAGTCGAAGAAAAGTAAGAACGTGTTCCTCCTCCTCTTCTGGTCCTCTGTTACTGACCCCCCCCCCCACTTGGTCAAAGCTGAATGTCCTAGCACCTCTGCAGGGCCCTGAGACTCCTATCCCAGAGGGTACAGTAGGTGACGTGTCTGTCCCAGTGGGTACAGTAGGTGATGTGTCTGTCCCAGTGTGTACAGTAGGTGACGTGTCTGCCTGTGAGGAGGTCTTAGTAACCCACTGTTGTCTTCCAGGAGCCTGGTGGATGTGGTGTACGGCCTGAGGGACGAGGTCCAGGAGCTCAAACAGGTGAGCGGTCCCCCTGGTGTCACGACACAGGCTTACCACAGCTTATGACACCTGACATAAAAAGGACGTTTTTTAACACATGAATGAATAAATGAATGAATCGTTTAATGACCACACGACCAAGGTCGGTGGAATTTGTTGTTGGTAAAGATGGAAAAAAACAAGGTTTATGTTTTTACCGTGAAACGGTAAAACCATGAAACCATGAAAATGGTAAAACAATCAATTCAACTTTAGAGGATGCCTTTTGGATCCTTCAATATGACCACGACGAGTGAAGTGCCAATATTTGTATTGTTGCTCCGAATACTGGCCAGTGATGAAGCCGGGGATTAAACTTCCAGTGTTGTTTCCCCCCCTCTAACACGGGACGGCTGTGGCTCAGGAGGTAGAGCCGGCGTCTAACGATCGCAAGGTCGGCATCTCGGCGGTTCAAACCCTGGCTGGCTGTGTGTGGAGGTGTCGTTGAGCGAGGACCTGAATAGACCTATCGCTAAGCCACGCCCCAAAATAGAAATTGTCCAATCATATCACAGCAAAAGTCACTACAGGCAGAAAACTCGGACAAACAACTCGCTAATATCTGAAAGCTTCTAGACTAAATATTCTTGTCATCTTTGAAAAAACATGTCTATTACTTGGTGCTAAATCAGAAATTTGCCAACTCCCGCCATTGTAAGTCATTGAATGTCATTCAGTCACGGTCGGTCAGTCAGTCACTGTCAGGGAAGCGTTGTTTGTAGAGTTTTCAAAGGGGGCGTGGCTTAGCGATAGGTCCGTTGCTCCAGGGTCGTCGTCTATGGCCAACAATTGACTGACAAGTCGATACTCTTTTTTTTAACAGGACAATAAGAAGATGAAGAGGTCGCTGGAGGAGGAGCAGCGGGCACGGAAGGATCTGGAGAAGGTCGTGAGGAGGTTGTTAAAGAGCATGAATGACCCCACATGGGACGAGACAAACCTGTGAGGTCTGAGTTTCTGTGTGAGTGTGTGTGATTGCAGATGTGTGCGTGTGTGTGTATGGTGTGTGTGTGTGGTTATGGTGGGTGGGTGTGTGTGTGTGTGAATCTTAAAAACAGGCCTACGGTGGTCTGTGTGTCTGACCCGTCAGCACCACTATGCTAGAGAGAGAACGCGGGGGAGGGATAACTGGGGTAACTGGTGCTGAACTGGCCGAGCCGAGCCGTCTGTGAAGAGATCCACTCCAGGGTCCCGTTCAGACGGACATGACCTGGGAGGAACCGAGGCGGTACTACCCGAACCTGAGCATCCAATGAGAAGCCTCGTTTCACTACACTGACTGTCTGCGAGCCTGCTCCCTGTCCCACAGCTCGCCCCCCATCCTGATCTGGGCCAAACTGTACTGTACCTCAACCAGCATGTGGGTGCCCCCCCCCCCCCCCACCCACACACACCCCAACCACAACCCCCCATGGCTGAGTTCCGCACCAGCCTTCTACGGTACATATCAGGATCAACTGAACGCCCCGAACCAAGCCTTCAGTCACCCTGACCCGGCGTGCTCTCCGTCTCTCTGTCTGTTTACAAATGAAACACAAAAAAGCAATACATTCTTAAAAAAAGAAAAAGAAAATTGTACTATGGTACAAAACACTCTGGAGAAGTCCTTCCTTAACTTCCTCATTTCACATCTTCCATAATGTTATTTAATGATTTTTTTAAATTTGTATTATTATTATTATTGATTTTTTAATGTCTTATATTTTCCATGACTGTTGTATGTGTTGTCCTCTGTGTATTATGGCCTAAGACACTCTGCCTCCGCCCCCCCCCCCCATGTCAGGTCTCATGTTCCCACTGGTTGGCAGAAGGGATCTGTACAGAGATGAACTGGTACTATGTGATGTAAATACTGCTGTTGAGATGAGCCTTTGGCAGAATAAATGTGCTTTTAGGAGAGCGACTGTTATGTTTCATTCACTGCGGCGGGGGTCAGTCGTCATTAACATATTAACAGTGGCCCGAGAGAAGCCTCGTACAGCACGTCCTCGAGCAGGCTTTTAGCATCGAGAGAGAAAGGAACAAGTCGGATGAAAGGCAAAAGAAAACAAAAGAAGCTACAGGTTGAAAACGGGTATCTATTAAAGCATTACCCCCGCCCCCCCCCACCCATCCTTTTCTTTCTTTACCTCTGTCTCACCGTCTCTTCTTCCCTTCACCTCTCCATCATGTGTACTCTCTCGGTAGTGTTTATCTATTATCAGAGTTTTATATTGTTTCTCTGAATAAACCCTGCTGGGAGATTAGGTATCTGTTAGCTTATCAGGGGACGTCCCAGAGAACGTCTATGGCATTTCTCCTGTACCCCCCCCCCCCCCACCTAAATGGTAAAATGGACTGCACTTATATAGCGCCTTTATCCAAAGCGGTTTACAACGGCCTCTCATTCACCCATTCACACACACATTCATACACCAATGGCGGCAAGGCGCCGATCTGCCAACCTTGCGATCATTAGACGGCGGCTGTGCCACAGCCGCCGCCGCCGCCCCCCCCCCCCACCTCCGCCCCTGGGTAGATCAGGTAGGATCAACACCAACACGTCTTTCTTCCCCCACAATATTTCGGGAGTTTTTTTTTGTTTGTTTTTGGAGCACAAAAGATAAACGCAACAATTTCTTATGATTCTGGAAATGGTGGTGGTGGTGGTGGTGGTGGGGATAATGACAACTAAAAAGCCACATTTGTCATTTTAGTATAGAACATAATTAACCCTTCATGTGCTCTGATGGTCCTGCTGTGGATTCTGAAGGAGATGATCTCATCCTGCTGCTGTTGCCTCCCGACCTCCACGTCTGTCAGCCTTTTCACTGTATCGTCGCGTCCTCCGATGTCTACCTCCACCAGCCTCCCCCGGAGGACGCCTACCAGACATTTGGGGATTTGATATTGTCCGTTTTTCTTGCTGTACTGCTTTGATGTCAGTGGAGGAGTTGCAGGTGTATGAGAGCACTAGCCCTCTCCATCTTCTCTTTCTCTCTCCCCTCTATTCCTTCTTTTCTTCTGTTTGTCTATCCTGTTGACAGAAATGCAGGTGACCTGGCACAGTCCTTTAACTCCCTCCCTCCCTCACTCTCTTTCTTTTCTTACTCAGAGACAGTGACAGCCTGTCACTGTGGTCCTTCCACTGTGTGGCCTATGGACTATTGTAGAGCTCAAGGTCTCTCTCTCTCTCTTTCTCACACTTTTTCTTTCACTCTTTTCAAAGCCGTGAATCAATCAACTGTGAACACACACAGACGCGCGCGCGCGCACACACACACCTTTTCTGACTCTCTTTCATTTCCCTGTGTCTATTCACTGGCCAGTGATCATTTAGACTTGACATGTATTGTGAAAAACTGAGCTGCTCTCTCTTTCTCTTCCTCTCCTTCTTTCTTTCCCTCTCTCTTTGAACTGTCTGTCATTAATGTCCAGGTCTTACAATATACGCATGCCAGAAAAGAAGAAAGAGAAAAGAGCCAGGGATGAATTGATGAGTGGGATGATAAGACCGTAGTGCCCTTCCCTTTTAAAGGTTTGTTTTTGTACGGGCTACTATCTCCCAGTCATTTTTGGTTGCTGTTTTAGTCTGGAAGCCAATCCACAGGCTCTTTTGTAAAAGGAAAGCAATAAGGCCCCATTGAATGAAGCTGAATGGACCTGCCATCCTTAGGGGCTGAGGCCTGAGGACTCCTATTCTCTAGCCCCCCAATCTAATTGGAGCTGAAATGAAATGGAGGTTTCTTACGAAAATAGGCTTTGTTTGGCCGCAAGGCTGGTAATTCATAAACAATAAGCAGGCCCCCATTGTGTAGATAATAATATATTCATGCTGCTAGGGATGGAGAGCAGGCAGGAGGAGGTCTGGGAGTATATAAAGAGGATGGAGAGAGAGGCGGATCGGACGGAGGAGGAGGGAGATGGAGAGAGCGAGACATAACAGGGGAAGGAGAGAGGAGAATTAAATGGTGCAATAAAGGGAGATGGAGGGAAGACGAGAGAGGACAGAGGACTGATTGGGGAGAGGGAGGGAGGGGCCTGAGAGGAGCGACGAGGAGAGGAGTTAAAGAGGGATATGGGGAAAAAGAGGGACAGAGGAGTGACAGGAGGGACGTGGAGAGTTGAACGTGGACAGAGCGAGAGAAAGGAGTGTCCCTGGGCACAGACCGTGGTTCAGGGGTACAGGGGAGAGAGAGGGAGATGAGGGTCGGGGAGGATAGGTGAGAGGGGAGAGAAAGAGGGGGAGATTAGGTGACAGGGGAGTATTATTGGACAGGTTTTAAACTGCCACTTCCCTATGGAGTTTAGAGCAGTGCAGGTTGCATAGGAGAAAGTGGTGTGATGTGGTCAATGGCAAAGATGGGCTCAGCAGAGGAGGAGTGGAGCAGACATGGAGAGAGGAGGGATGCTGTTACTGGACTTTACGGCTTTACGGTTCACAGGTATGTGAACTGGTTGATTCTCTCTCTCTCTCTTTCTCGCTCGCTGTCTGTCTCTATCTAGCTAGCCAGCTCTCGCTCACTTTCTCTCTTTCTCTGTCTCTTTGCCTGTCTCTTTACCACTCCTCTTTCTCTCTCTCTCTCTCTCTCTCTCTCTCTCTCTCTCTCTCTCTCTCTCTCTCTCTCTCTGTACAGTGTTTGTATGTCATTCCTCCCCCAGAACTTCAAAGTGCAGGTGTGAGCTCCGCTCTCTTCTCTCAGAGTGAGATGAAGACAGTAGGAGCTGACTACCTTCTACCTCCATTCTCTCTCTCTCTCTCTCTCTCTCTCTCTCTCTCTCTCTCTCTCTCTCTCTCTCTCTCTCTCTCTCTCTCTCTCTCTCTGAACTGAGAGGGAAAATCAAAGAGTGAGAGGATCAGGAGCTCTGAAGGGGCACTCACTGAGGAGAGGAGATTCTACCTCTAGTGCTGTCCAGAAAGCCTCACCTCCCATGGTTCTTGTCTCCTACCTGGGGAGAAAGTCTCACTCTGCTGGGTGACTATGGGGTGGGGGGGTGGGGGTGGGGGTGTGAGTCAGGGAGGCAGCACAGTGGAAGTAGAGGAGTGGAAGAACAGGCATTCCTGGACAGAGAGAAGAGGAGGGAAGAGAGGTGAAACTGTGAAATGGAGCTTCTAGAGAGACAGAGACACCTGTGACTGTATCTGGGGAGAGGAAGGAGGAGGAGGAGAGGAAGGAGGAGGCAAAGAGGGGTTCTGGAGGTAAACGTCTGATGAAGCTCTGACAAGGAAAGAGAGAATTCCTTAGTCACGGTGAGTGAGACCAGACTGTGCTGACCAGAAGATATTTCAAACAGAGGGGAGTTAGTGTGTGGTGTGTGTGACCCACCAATGTGTATGAGAGGAGGAGTTGTTATAAGGAGTGTCCGATTTTTGAGTTGAGGAAAAGAAGGATTAATATATGCATCACTCTGAGACACAAAAGAATGACGATTTATACAATGTTTTGACAGGTTATTACTTGAGATAGATTGGACTACATTCTGATTAATTTCTTGTCATATCCAATGCATATTCAACCATCCAAGGCGATTCTGGAGTGGAGGCAGTTGCTGTTGTAGTGTTTGTTGTTGAACTTTTTGGTAAAATAAACATGTCTGTAAAAGAGTGAAGTAGTATCTGTATCATTAGTGACACAGTAACAGTTAAAACCAGTCACTCAGGACTGAAGGAGACCTTTTAGTCACACTTTATTCAGCCATTTGTTTTTAGCACCCGCACACTGTTACTAACATCTCACCCCTAGATGTCAGTGTTGCTCAATGAATGAAACAGTTTTGTATTCGAATTGAATTGAAAGGATCTGGCTGTTATAACGGTTGTAATAATTGGGCATTACAAAGTGAATTAAATTCAACACTCAATTAGAAGCCAATCAAGATCCCATTTTTTAAAAAAAAACTAGATGGGCGTTGACAAATAAAAAAAAGATTGTTATGTGAAAGAGACAGACCGACATAAGAAAGAAAGAAAGAACGAAAGAAAGACATTACAGACATTACCATAGCAATGTATATGTTGTATCATTGTGTACATACTACTGCCAGTGACCTCGTTTCTTATTTTGAACTATTGAGGTGA
>NC_137677.1:51461378-51473878 GCF_963989245.1 Nansenia antarctica | reverse complement strand
GACTTCATGCTAATAGTCTCCTTATTTGTTATGTCCAAGCTTGAGAAAAGCATCGTCTTATTCATTATTCTAGTGAGTCCACATGTTGAAAGTTCATCCATATTTCCAGATTCAGCTATAAAATAATACAATTTCCAATCAATTCGTATTGATCATAAAGTGAATTACAAAATGGCTAATTATATATCATTCTGTTTTTAAAGTGGAATTTTAAATCTGTCTTATATAGCACGCCACTCTTATTGGTATCGGATGCAGTTCTTGGTCCAGGGCGTTGGTGGCGCTGATGCAGTGCTGTGCACCCTGTGGATCCATTCACAGCACAGCATCACATTAGGCAGCTTTATCTAAACACTCAACAAACCCAGATTTAATTTTGAGTTATTTTTTTTCCTCCTTGCCTTTTCTTTCATTTGATTGGTCCACACTAGGATCCCATTCTGTCCTTATTATTGGAGCAGACATAGCTGTTCTGCGGCTCCTCGTCCACTCTCAAATTGAATCAGACTCAATTTGACCTTTTAAGAAAACATGCAGCACCCTCTTAGACAGACATGTGTGTGTGTGTGTGTGTGTGTGTGTGTGTGTGTGTGTGTGTGTGTGTGTGTATGTGTGTGTGTGTGTGTGCACAGATGGTCGTGTGTGTGTGTGTGTGTGTGTGTGTGTATGCAGAGTGTGAGGTTACTCTGAAGTGGAATGCAGCATCTCCTTATTTACCACAGAATAGACCAATTAGACCTTAGCAGGGTGTTAGCAACGTAGCAGGAACCCATGTGAATGTGCCATTGATTAGCATGATTTGTCTAATCACCAAGCCTCATAAACTCACCAGCTAACATCAGCTGTGTCTCCTACAGTATGCCTCTCCTCTCCTCTTCCATGTCTCTCTCCATGTCTCTCGCTCATTCATCTCTGTTCGTATTCATCTCTTTCCCCCCCCGTCTTGTCCTCCTTCACGACTCTTAGCCCATCTGTCTCCTCAGTATTCTCTCTCTTCCTTCCTCCCTCTCTCTGTCGCTTCTCTCTCATCCATGTTGTCTTTCCTCTCGTCTCCTTCTCTCCTTTGCTAGCATCTTGGAGGGGAACGTACAGGAGGCCTGTGATGACTTCCCTCTATCAGCCTCAACAGAGATAGAGAGAACAGGAAAGGAGGGCAGGAAAGGAGAGGAAGAGCTAGAGAAGTGTGTCAGTGTGTTGTAACCTACACTGGTGCTCAGTTCTCCATCTCCCACCCTCTTCATAGCAGGAGAACTGAAAGCTTAGCTTCACCATTTCCACCATGAAATGAATAGTAGAGAAGAAACTTCGATTTCCCTGTCACAAGGACATTTTATCCCCATAGTTTTGGTTGTACTTGTACACGCTAAGACAAATGCAACACATTAAGACTTTTAAGATGGATAAAAGATGCTAGGTTCCATGTTAAAATAAAACAAATTATATTTCTGATTTCTCCTCCCTTCCCTGCTCTATGTTGAGTTTCCGTGTAATTTGTACCTCTCTCCTTCTCCTTGTTGTAAGATAAATCAAATTAGTGGTCCTGAAACCGTCTGTTGTGTAATAGGTATTAGTTATCATATGAATTAGCATCTGTTTGACACAGTATGGTGGCCAGCTGGGAGCATGGTGGGGGGAATGGTGTGTGTGTGTGTGTGTGTGCGTGTGTGTGTGTGTGTGGCGGCGGCGGCGGGGGGCAAACACACCAGTGTTTGATTTGTTGTGTTGCTAATGTGACACTGATTATACAGGTCAGAGTAAAACAAAGCTGCGACGCTGCTATGCTAATACAGACGCCCAGATAGCATGGTTGTCACACACACACACACACACACACACACACACACACACACATACAAGCGTTTGCTTACACTCAGAAGAACACAGATACAAACAGACACACACACACACACACACACACACACACACAAACACACACAAACACAAACGTGTGCTTTCACTCACAGGAACACAAACATACAAACACACACACACACACACACACACACACTGAGGTCATGGACAAACATCTCACAATTACCTGTGCAAACCACAGTGAGTGTTTTTTAAAGAGACAGGCTGTTGCCATGGAGAAGGGAGGTTAGTGTATTTGACCTACCCTATCATGCTATCTTTGGTCTCAGAGATGTAATTTCAAATGAGAGAAAAAATATGTGTTTCTCAGTGAATTGATTTATCCCTATGTTTATAAGTAGATAAGTGCAATGATGGCTGAGATGGAGGGTTATTTTGATGGGCTCAGTCTTTTGTAGGCATTGTGTTTATCTAGGCCGCTGTGATGTAGGGAGTACTGTAGCTCTTTTTCTCACAGCAGGACATTCTTTTTGTCTGTGTTGGACCATGTATTTGTTTGTATGTGTGTGGGTGTGTGTGCATATGTATGCGCGTGTGCGTGCGTGCGTGTGTGTGTACATGTGGTGCGTGTGTGTGTTTACCCACGTGCGTGTGCATATGTGTGCGTGTGCACGTGTGTGTGTGTGTGTGTGTGTGTGTGTGGGTGCAGGCGCTCGTGTGTGCACGTGCATGCGCATGCGTGTGTGTGTATGCGCACGTGTGAGTGAGTGAGTGTGTGAGTGTGTGTGTGTGTGTGTGTGTGTGTGTGTGTGTGTGTGTGTATGGGAGATGGACTGCTTGTCTGTCTGTCTATTGTGAGCGAGGCGTGGGAGCCAGCCTGCCGTGTGCAGAGCGTGATCAGACTGAACCTGTCGGCCTCAGGGGAAGCAGCGCCGTGGGAAGGCCGGGTCAGTGACGCTGGCCTGGTTCTATGGTTCTCAGAAGACCCACTCTAGAACCGACATAAAGTTGCTTTATTGTCATAATGAATGTTAGCGTAGGACAGTAGGCTGGCTACAACCCTCCCCTTAGAAATGGTCCAAGGGCACTCAGTTGTGTCTCGGATGCCTTTGGTGATGCGTCTTCTGTAGCACCTTGTCCATAGGAGACACGGTCTGGGAAAAAGAGCCACATGTCAATCTTCAATCTCATCATGCGAAAATCTTTTCCTTTTTTTTCCTATCTTTTTTTTTCTTTTTTATGTGTTTTCCGTATTTTTTTGGCATAATAACGAACAAAAGTTTAAGTGTTGAAGAGCCCACTCGATATAACAAACACCAGTTTGGATCACTAAATACTTATACGACTAGGTAAATGATACATGGCTTGTAAACAAACTTTCGCTTTAGGACGTGTTCAAAAGCAAGGACTGTGTGATCATCTAATTATGTGCAGTTATGTGTTTTTAGCATGTTGATGTTCTATCAGCATGTTATGATAATGTTGACGTGGACCAACATTCAAATAAGCATATCTTATTCAACCCTTCTTTTCAGATTTCAATGTATGACACATCATTTGAAAGCTTACAATCTGCACTTTCATAATGTACATATGTCATATGTACAATACATAATGTACACTGTCACATATGTAAATGGCTGACTTATATAACACCTTAATCCAAAGGACTTTACAATGGCCTCTCATTCACCCATTCACACACCCATGGCAGCAAGCTACCATGAAAGGCGCCGGCCCGCTCATTGGGAGCATTTTAGGGTTCAGTGTCTTGCCCAAGGACACCTCGACATGTGGCCAGCCGGGGTTCGACCCACCGATCATTAGACACTGGCTCTACCTACTGAGCCACAGCCGCCCCATATGTGATCACATACGAATTAGATAATGGCCATGGGAGATGATATATGAATTAGATAATGGCCATAGGAGATGATATATGAATTAGATAATGACCATAGGAGATGATATATGAATTAGATAATGGCCATGGGAGATGATATATGAATTAGATAATGGCCATAGGAGATGATATATGAATTAGATAATGACCATAGGAGATGATATATGAATTAGATAATGGCCATGGGAGATGATATATGATTAGATAATGGCCATAGGAGATGATATATGAATTAGATAATGGCCATAGGAGATGATATATGAATTAGATAATGGCCATAGGAGATGATATATGAATTAGATAATGGCCATAGGAGATGATATATGAATTAGATAATGACCATAGGAGATGATATATGAATTAGATAATGGCCATGGGAGATGATATATGATTAGATAATGGCCATAGGAGATGATATATGAATTAGATAATGGCCATAGGAGATGATATATGAATTAGATAATGGCCATAGGAGATGATATATGAATTAGATAATGGCCATAGGAGATGATATATGAATTAGATAATGGCCATAGGAGATGATATATGAAGTAAATATCTGTATTGTACCGACCTCTTGGTCTCAGACCAGTAAGAGATGAGGTGAGGGTGAGTGGTTAAACTAGGTGGTTGCGGTTAGAAGGTGTGCAACGATGGTCTTTTGGCCTGGACAGAGAGTGACCGCCCTGCTGGGAGGATGTTAATGAACACGCTGGCCTGCGTCTGGGAGCCTATTTGACTGTATCGTGTCTCACTTGTAAGGTGGATCGGTAAAGGAACGTTAGTTCTCAAACAGCTTAGCTGATGAGATTAATGTTGTGTGTACATACAAGCTCACACATCACCTGTAGCCTAATCCCCATCAATCAGCTGTGTTTGTTGTTGTTGTTGTTGTTGTTGTTTTTGTGATTACAGCAATCCTTAACTGGGGCTTAGATTGCTGAGAAGAACAGTGTAGTGGGGAAGTGTGTGTGTGTGTGTGTGTGTGAAGTGTGTGTGTGTGTGTGTGTGTGTGTGTGTGTGTGTGTGTGTGTGTGTGTGTGTGTGTGTGTGTGCAAAGCAAAAGAGGAGAGGGAAGAGAGCAAATGGAGGGAAAAGACTGTTTGAACTGTCTGGTGGGGTAATTTGGGGGTCGGGGGGGGGGTCAGATGTGTGTGGAGATGTCAATCATGTGTTTGATAGGCATTGACAGGACATTGTCATGATTGTCATGTTGACTAACAGACGGTTGGGTAGGGGGGGGGGGGGGGGTGGGCTGAGCTGGGGAGCGAATGGGGTGGGATGGGGGGGTCATGGGGGGGTCCCCGAACAGCCCCCCTGACAACAGAGGGCACATATAGGGGGGCGTTGCCATGACTCCAGAGGTGATCCAATCATGTGTTTGGGCTCAGGGAGATTGTGTGCTCATCCCTCTGCACCTCTCCACACATAGGTCAGCAACATAAGATGGAGAATCATAACAGTGGAAAAAGAAAATGTTTGTTGTGTGTGTGTTTCCTCCTCCTCCTCCTCCTCCTCTCCGTCTCTCTCTTTCTCCTCTTTCTCCATTCATATCCATGTCCACTGACACTCTGTTCATCCTATGACCTTGTATGTGTGGTTTGTAGACAGGCAGGATGTTGGGCAGCTGTGTGTCTCTGTGGACCCTTAAAGCCTTGTCTGTAAGGGAGGTGACATTCCCCAGTGACCCCAGGGAGCTCCATGTTCATCGCTTTCTGTTTCACAATAGAATGTGTGAATCTCTTTTTCACTGTCTTTCTCTCTTCTCTCTCTCTCTCTCTCTCTCTCTCTCTCTCTCTCTCTCTCTCTCTCTCTTTCTTTCACTCTCTATTATGCCTTCACTCTTCCTCTCTTTGTTATATTCTCTCTCTCTCTTTAACTCTCTCTTTCAATTTCCCCCCCTCCCCCCTCTCTTTCTCTCTCTGCATCCGTTTTCACCTTGAGACCTAGCTCATAGGTGGTCATGTTTATTGTTGTCTTTGTGATGGTGGTTGCCATTGGTCACAACGTCTTCTGCTCCCACTGGAGCTGTCAGGGCACAAGTACCAGTGTACCAACCCTCCCCTTATAAATGCTCCAAGGGCACTCAGTTGTGTCTATTCACCGCATTGCCTTTGCATTGTCATGCGTCCTCTGTAGCACCGTGTCCATATGCAATGATATATGAAGTAAATATCTGTACTGTAGGGACCTGCACGCTTGATACAGTGGTATAGTCTCTCGGTTACTGTCAACCCCAGAGTGGTGGGAGCTAAGGGGTCAAAGGTTAAGGGTTACAGGTGGAATAGGGTCTCTCTGAGGTGGAACCTGTCTGTGTGGACTCTTCATCTTCAAAAGGACTGGAAGAGAATGAAGTCTGTAAGTAAGTAATCTTCAAACACAGATTAGCAGACACACAATATGGCCGCCTTGGGGATTGACACCCAGTGGTATCTTTGTCATATTATACCGCCACTAATGTGTCATATCAGAGAGAATTTTCCTCACCACATCGCCAGACCAGAAAAGGCTCTGATTATAGCTCCTTTCCTACATGTTTTATTGTTTCTATCTGTAGGTCATCATATGGCTATTTACTCATTTCTTTCCCTCTTCCCCCACCACTCACACTCTTAGAAAAGAGTTCCAAAGGGGTTCTTCGCCAGTCTGTGGGAAAACCCTTAGAAGAACACATTTGGGTTCCATTTTAGAACCTTCAATGGAAAGGGTTTTTACTTGGAACCCAACATGGGTTCTACATGGAACCCAAAAGGTTCTACGGGGCAAGGGGGTGCACAGGGGCATTACAGATATGGAGGTGGAGACCAAGCCATTGTGGAAGGGTTGTGGCCATGGCATTTGGTGTGTGATGGGATAGGTGGTTGGGACAGCTTTAAGGTAGTGGGTGTAGTGTGGGTGTAGTGTGGGTGTAGTGTGGGTGTAGTGTGTGTGTGTGGGTGTGTGTTTTTGTGTGTGTGTGTGTGTGTGTGTGTCTGTGTATGCATGCGCTGGTTAGGTGACCCAGAGGGGACCACCATCTGTTTGTGATGGACAGGGGACCGTTGGAGGGATACTGTCTCACGCCTGTCAATGGCAGCTGTCGTGTGTGTGTGTGTGTGTGTGTGTGTGTGTGTGTGTGTGTGTGTGAGTGTGTGAGTGTGTGAGTGTGTGTGTGTGTGTGTGTGTGTGTGTGTGTGTGTGTGTGTGTGTGTGTGTCCGTGTCCAGACCTGTAACTGCCATCATCCGGTGACACTTGTAATTTAAACCAAATTGATTTCTCCCTACCCTGTTGGCTCTCTTCTCGCGCCAGTCTCTCCCTGTCTCTGCCTCTCTATCTCTCTCTCTCCCCTTAATTGAGGTTGAATAGCATCGCTTTCCAAATGCCTCTGTGTATGAACTCCATGTCCATTTGATGTCGTTTGTTAAGAGCAAGTGAGCTTGACAGCTAGCAGTGAACACTAGTCAAGGAAAGCAGTAGGATCTGGGATCTGAACCCATGAGGTCAGAGATAGGCAGAGAGACACAGAGGAAGGTGTCCACCGGACAGTGGTAGTGGCAGAGTGCAATATTAAAATCAAAGGATGGATTGGATTCAGACTATTACGGTTTATTGGAGTGTTATTTGTCCCATAAAGCCTCTACCATTTTCATGCTCTCCCTTTCCCCCTTTTCTCCTCTCTCCCCTCTCCCTCCTTTTCCACTCTTCCTGTCTTCCCTTTTCCTCATCTCCATCACTCCACCGCCTCCTTCTTCCCCCCCCCATCCCCAGGGCAAGCCATAAGACCGACAGCTCTATTTGTATTTGTCGCTAAGTGATTTTTAATCAACTAGTCTTCATGGGAGCCCTTCCCTTGGCTGGGGTAGCAGAGGGTCTTGGGGGAGGGGGGATCTGTAAGAGGGGGTATGAATTTGAGGGAGGAGCAGGGCGGGAGGGGGGGGGGGGTGTGGGGGGAGCTGGGTGGGGAGCGCATGGTGGGGAGAGTGGGGTGTCTCTCTCTGTCTCAGGATCGAGGTTGAGGGTTTTAAGTAAGGCACCATTTTCCCCAGTGCAGGACCAGACGTATGATAAACCTAACATGGATAAACGTGTTATCATATACTGGTGGTCAGTGAAAGCAACAACAGCTTTTTTCCGATGGGCTTTTGTTGTCTGTGGGCTTCGCTAAGAGCTAAAGGTGTTTGTTTTGATAAAGATGGGACTAATCTATCTCTGCTGTCCCAGACTGTGAATTACCATAATAAATAATCCCACTCTGATAATCCCGACCACTAATTAGCGTCTCCGTATTATTTATCGTAGTATTTATCCCCACCCAGACATTCCCAACAATTCCACATATTTCCATATGTCCATAATTCCACATATCTCCATGTATGTACATAAGTCCCGCACACACTCCTGTTGGAACACCACTACCATGCAGAGGCATGCTGTGAAACTGTCTAAATAAACCTGTATCATATTCTGGAATATGTAACTGAAATGGTGGACAAAGGTTCAGGACATCAATTTGAATTCCTTCCATCGTCTAGAAAGATACTGTTGCTGTTACTATCTGCTCGTTACTGAAGTGGGTGGTACACATTAGTTAATGAAGTTAATGAGGTGGAAACCCTCCACTCATTATTAAGCGCTTTATTAAGCGCTCTAATGCGTAGAACGGAATGAGGAATGGTCTCCAACCCAGTCCTCGTTCCATTCTATGCACTACAATGAGCGCCTCCTCATTGTTTCTACCTGCACTAACCTCCACTGTATTGAGAGATTGAGAGATTGAGATTGAGATTGAGATTGAGATAACGTTTATTGCCACTATGCATTACACATATAGGAATTTGCTTTGTCACCACAGCAAGTGCGTTTATACTTTTTTCACATGTCAAAAAACAGGACAACACAACAACAACAACACAGGACAGACAACAGTGCATTGGATAGTGCGGTATAAAGTAAAGTGCAGTGCAGAGTTTTTTTTTACAGTGAGTCCAGTTCAGTCCTGGGCAGACTTGGGGGCGGGGGGGAGGGGGAAGCCAGAGTCATTTATCAGCCTGGCGGCTGAGGGGTAGAAGCTGAGCCTGTGGCGGGCCTTCAGTGCCTTAGGCAGCCGCAACCTTCTTCCAGAGGGAAGAAGGGTGAGGAGGCCGTGGCCGGGGTGGAAGGGGTCTGCCATGATCTTCCTTGCCCTCCTCAGAGCCCTGGTGTCATGCAGGGAGTTGAGGGAGGGCAAGGGACAGCCGATCACCCTCTCTGCTGAACGTAGCACCCGCTGCAACTTGGCCTTGTCCTTGGTCGTTGCAGCAGTTGCAGGTCGTTGTATGTCCACTACATCTTAGAGCTTAATACCAGATCCTGATGACTTTCCTGTCTGCATGATGCTATGACTGACGGAGACCCGTTAACACAGCCTATAATATCGTGTCACTTGGCGACAGCATTGTAAAGGAGAACATTTCTCAATCATCTCCCCTGGTCAAATAGAAGGAGGCCTGTAGAGAAAGAGCAGAGAGGCTCCTCACAACCCCTGGAGCCAAACCCAGCAAATAAATCAAGTAGGGAGAGATCAGGAAACCAATCACCTCATGGACTATGACTCTCTCAGGCAAGGCAAGTTTATTTGTATAGCATACACATTTCATACAACAGGGGCAATTCAAAGTGCTTTACATACAGCATAAAAACTATAACAAGAGGAGAATAGTAAGAAAATAAAAGTGACATGGAAATATATATATATAAGAAATATATAGATAAACATTTAATAAGATAATAGATCATGGATAAAAAGACATAGATACAAGTGTTATGTCTCTCAGAGATTTCACACAGAAAAGCAGTGTAGAGAGAGAGGCCACAAGATAACGGATAGGCTTATATCCACTGTTTTAATCTATATATCTGTATCTTTATTTCATTGGCTTCCACCTCAAGCATGCCAAGGTCTTCGTGTTATTGAGAGAGAGAGAGAGAGAGAGAGAGAGAGAGAGAGAGAGAGAGAATTCAGAGAGAGAGAACTCCACTCAAGAACACTCTGCTCCTTCTTTCTCCATTGTTAAAAAGCCTTCAGAGAGGCATGTTGTTCCCCACAGCTTAACAGCCACGGTCCCGAGGCCTTGTTAAATGAAAAGCTCCCTTCTGTTCTTCCTTCTGTCCTTACTTCCTTCCCTCCTTCCCTCCCGCCATCCTTGCTTCCTTGATTCCTCCCCCCCCCCCCCCCCTCACCCCCCCCTTCTCCCCCCAGGAAAAACTCTGGGCCCCAGTCATGAGAGGTCAGATCAGTGATGATGTCAGGGAATGGACTCAGAGAGGATGGACCTAGACATTTGAACAGGGCCCAGGTCCGAGCCCTGTGGCACTCCCCGAGGAGGCCTGCTGTAGTACTGTATGTGATGGGAACCTGCCCTTCTCTCTTTGAACTCCTGAATGGATGTTTACCTTAAATCCCATCAACCGTTACAGTACAGCAAACCCCACAGGACAGCATAGCACCAGCAGGCATAATACAGAACCTCAGACACACAGACATACACACACTCTCTGTCCCCAGTGTTTGCCCCCCACCCCTCCCTCTCTCTCTCTCTCTCTCTCTCTCTCTCTCTCTCTCTCTCTCTCTCTCTCTCTGCAGAAGCAGCTGTGGGGGAGCAGAGATAACTCCTAACTTTGTTTTGACACTTTTGATTAAGGACCATTGAAGGAACACCTGTATGGTTTGGAAGGGGGTGGGGGTGGGGGTGGGGGGGGAGGGGGACAATACGGCGGGCCCATGGAGAGATTGATTTTGTGCATTAGAGAAGCAGCCTTTGTCTAAAGCCACGGGGTCCTTTGTTATGCTAACCAGCCGTGGAAGATTTCCAATTCAATTTCACCTGAACGCTGGTCAGCCGTGCGCTCCATTGTATGCCGTCCCTCGGGCCCACCAACCCCCCCCCACCCCTCCCTTTCCCCTGTCGTCTCTCAAACTGCAATTTAGCTGCTCTGGTGGTGGCGGGAGTGTGTGTGTGTGTGTGTGTGTGTGTGTGTGTGTGTGTGTGTGTGTGTGTGTCGGGGATGTGCCGGATGGGGGGGTCTAGATTGACAGGCGGCAGGATATTCCTACCATAATATTCCCCTCCGTCCTGTCCTTGTGTGTGCAGCGGACTGAGGAGATGATCACAGTGAAATGGGATGATATTAATTATCCTAATCCTGATAGCTCTCTCTGGAACTCTGTATCCACCCTGTGTCTCTGTCTAGAGAGGACTTCTCAGGTGGAGTGCATGGTCAGAGAGGATACCAGTGAAAGGAAAATCAACCCTTGTAATGCTACGGAGAATACTCAGAACGAGCCCTGCGAACTGGATAACAAGGCCTCCTTTTTTAATTTTTCTCCAGGACCATTGTTTTGTTTTCTTTCCTCCTTTTCCTCTCTCAGCCTTTCTTTTCTCTCTCCTTTCTCCCTGCTCTCTACTTTCTTTCTTTCTTTCTTTCTTTCTTTCTCTGTCTCTCTGCCTCTGCCTCTCGCTCTCTCTCTCTCTCTCTCTCTCTCTCTCTCTCTCTCTCTCTCTCTCTCTCTCTCTCTCTCTCTCTCTCTCTCTCTCTCTCTAAGGGCACATTTTTCAGCAGTCAGAGTTACATATAATTTGCGGGTTACACAATAAAAAATAAATTGGTTGGTGAATACACACACACGCATGTACGCACACACACGCACACACCCACACCCACACACAATTTTGAAATCATTATTCACATATTTTCTGATAACATTGTATGAAGTGCCCTCTTAATTGAATATTTCTCTTAATAAAGTCAATGAAAATTGAAATGGAAGGGAATAGTAGGCTGTGTGAATGGGCATGTATCATAAATGAAGATTCATATTAAGATCAAACCACAGCTCAGCGTTGAGGAAACACAATGCTCAACTCTAAACCTTTACTGTGAATATGGAAAAAGAGAAACTTTTCATGGTCATCCATTATCGTTGATGATTGTATTATTTTAGTGGAGTCACAGTCTAGTGGGCTGATGGTGAGATAACTCTAGAATGCTTGTAGAGCTTAACTAGTTTTTATTCAACTACCAAGGAGGTTTATGAATAAGTGTGAACTGTCTCTCTGCACATGTCTGTATGTCTCCTAAGAGAATGGCATAAATCAAATCAACTCCACACCGTTGGAAAATATGATTTGTGGAAGTACGATGCTGCTTCTCTAGACACATTTTATGTTGCCGTGGTGAACTTGCCATTGTATTAAGACAGTAAAGGAAGGTCCCCTTACCATCAATCTCTGTCTTTGTTAGCTCTTCGTTTCACCTTGGCCTACCCACTAAAGAATTTGAAATCACTGCCTACATATGTATTCCTATCTTATTGATCAAAGTAATTGTATTCAGATTTGCAAGGGTTTTCTTTTGTGAAAATGTTATATAGTTTTGTGATTTCATGTCATACCTGTGTGAACTCTGTTTCTATGGAGACAGAAACAAACCCCAGCATCCAAAGGGACTTGCAAGCACGCCCGTGTGTCTCTCTGCATGCACACAAACCAATAGGAAAACTGTAGATTTGTGGCAACAGCATTTCATTATAATAAACCAGTCATATTACAGTAATCAACTATTAATACATTTCATTTTTCCACATTGCAAATTAAGTGATTCGTTGCTCGACTGTGTGTTTTTCATGCTTGTTTCTGATTCTGATGGGTCTTTGTTCCAATAACGCAGCGCGTCAACACAAACCAGTGAAGAGAAAGCCTAATCCTGGCCTGAAGTCACTACAGTATATTTAGCGTCTTTGTGATTGTGAGGGATGTTATTTTGGA
>NC_137677.1:51446378-51456378 GCF_963989245.1 Nansenia antarctica | reverse complement strand
TCCACATACCCCAGCATGCACTAGGATCCGTGACGTTTGTGGAATACACTATGGAATCCGGGAATCGTGAGATTTACCTTGAGAAACATTTTAAGCTCAGTCTCTTCTTTCAGTCTCATCCTCTCTCTTTCTCTCTCGTCCCTCTTATCGCTCCAAACACCCCTCCTTTATCTCTGCATCTCTGTCTGTCTGTCTGTCACTCTCCCTCCCTGACTCCCTCCCACCCTCCTGTCTCTCTCTCTCTCTCTCTCTCTCACTCCCTCTCTCTCTGTCAGTCTCTCTGTGACAGATGGTTGTCAAGGACCTGACGATGTGAAGCAGCGTCAGGGTAAACAGAAAGGGAGGCTTCCACATTCAACACTAATTGAACATTATGGCAGACATCTGTAGAAGCCTCGCCAACATAATGCTCTCAGCGCGCCCCAGTTCAGGTCCTCTGACATAGGAGAGAGCCGCTGAGACACGAGGCAGCGTTTACTAAGTGTTTAGGAGTACAGGGCCTTATCAAGTAAAGTGCCTTGTCAAGTATACAGTATACAGTATATCATGTTTTTACCTCAAACACGGCACTATCCTGTATGGATGTTCTACTCTCTTAATCTGTGCTGCTTGTACAGAATAGGTCCGTACCAGTGAAGGCTGGTGGTGTTTTCATATATGTGCAGTACTCAAGTTGTAAAAGAAAATCAGGGGGGATGGTGGATTTTATCATATGGGGACAATTTTAGCATCTCCACAGCCTCAGTGACTTCAGTGACTTGGTAAAAATGTCATTACATGTGTGCGCACCCCCATGCCCACAGTTTTTTACTCAATATGCGCACTAAACTAAATGTTGAAATAGCAGTAATACCACGTTCATTGATAAAATTACATAAGGGATGGAAAGGAGGGATGGTAGTTTTAGAAGGGGGATGATTTTGAACGTTTTTATTTCAGGGGGATGCCATCCCCCCTCATGCCCTCAACTCGAGTGCTGTATATGTGACACGGTCTGGTGAAAGGGGTCAAAAGTCGGCAGCCCAATTTAATGTCGGTACTGTTATTTACGAGAAATGTAAATGCATTTCGGTGTGGTTGAAACTCAATGACACACTCGCTAGTCAACAAACACAGCTTGTTTTGTGAGCCTGCTAACAATGTAAAGTAGTGTTATAGATATAGTTAACTAGGTAGCAGTGGGGATTACTCACGGAATCCATTGCGTTGCAGTATTTTGGCTTGACTAGCGAGTGTGTGTTGTGATTTTTCAACAACGTTGAAATGTATTTTCGTATTTCAAAATAAAAGTTGGTTGCCGACTTGTTACCCCTTTCACCAGACCGTGTCACATTATGTGTTTGATTCCATTCCACACATTACAATGAGCCCATCCTCCGATTTCTACTTCCACCAGCCTCCCCTGGCCCATAATGAAAAATCTGAGATTTTAACAAATGTCCTCGGTGTTCATCTTGATCATTTCTTTCTGATCTGCAAGAAGAACCATACTGAATATAACTTAATGGATGTGTGGTATAGTGCTGTAGTCTTGACAGACTGGTGGCTTACCGTGGGAGGCTAATGGAGGTAGATATCGAAGAACAGGCTCATCCATTCCACCAGTGGCGGGCGGTGCATTTCACACCTAGGCCTTCAGTGATGTCCTACCTGAATTATTCCACCTCTTAATACCATCATTATGACACGCCATGGCTCTAGAAACTATACATGTAGACAGAAACGCAGTATAACTGGGTGTTGTAATTTGTATTATAGTGGCACCTTGTCTGGGTGTATTAAATTCATTGCATGAAAACGAAAGCGTCAGTTATTTCCCGAACTTTGCTTATCAGTCTGTCGATCTCGATAGGAGAACCATATATATCGACGATAGCACCCCGGAAAGTGATTAAAAGATCGCTTTGAAGCCCCACTTAAGCCCAATTTATACGTCTGCGAAAATCTACGCCGTAGCCTGCATAGGCCCGTAGCCTACGCCGTAGCTTTACGCGCACCTCTCCAAAAATGTAACTATGCGGCACACCTACGCAGACCATAAGAATTGATTGGATGTGATTGGTCCGCTTGGTAGCACATGATTCCGACATGATTCCGACTCTCTCGTAGGACTAAATGCGGAAGCCATGACAGAAATGTCATTTACTTTTTCTGTAATTACTTATTAATAAAGATTTGAAAAATTATGATAACCATCTTATTATCTTAGTTTAATGTCATTTCAATGCATTATAGACATTTTCTTTACAACAAGCATAACCCCAAAAAATCGCTATTATGCCGCTATGAGTACACCCTTCCAAAGGAGCGCCCCATGGAAGCGTCAAGCACAGCCTTCCCATAAGGAGCGCGATTCACATTTACGAGATGTACAATCCTGTTTATTTAGAAATAAATGATTACCTGTGGCGTTTGACAGCGGATGATGATAGACATATTTAATGTAAAGTTATCTATCTAAGTTAGGCTGATGTGTGCATGATAGATGCACATTTTGACCTATTTCCATGTTTTATTTACAGCTATGGCACTTATTAAACCAAAACAACCTGCAATCCTATCCGAGCAGTTGTTATTATGTAATATACTTCCATTAGACTACCAAAGCAGGACACCGGAGCACTCCTATCTGCGTGTATGGTCACCCTGTGCCCCGGCCGACATGATTCAGGGGCATAGAAAACACACTGCCAACTAGCGATGTGACAGTGTAATTGCAGGGCGACGCAGACCGACCAATGCAGAACTATAAATTGGGAGAGCCCTTGCGTAGGCTACGGCGTAGCCGTGCGTAAATTCGACGCAGAAGTATAAATTGGGCTTTACTCACACAGCTGAGCCAGTGCACACACCACACACATATCTACAGACCCCAGGGTCGCTCCGTATATCTACATCTCTTGCAGAAAAAATAAGATGCTTTGTACTCACCAAAACAACTGATTATTTGAACACAAAATCCATTCTCCTTTCTTTCCTCAAGAAGACTTCAATGACTCTGTTGTACAGTTTATCAGTTCCACCAATAAGTCCTTTTCTACATGGATAGCCTCGCTAACGTCGCGGTTGGCCGTTCTCTTCTGATTTATGTCTAGCTTTTCTTGGAAGGTTCTTCTTGAAAATGGCATTGTTATAATATCTGCCACCAAATCTACCTCTTCTCTTCCTTCAGCCATTGTGGCTGCTTGTAGAACAACAGCTTACATCTACACAAATTAGCTCGATCAAGTTCAGTTTGCTAGCTCTGCCTCTCAATAGTGCGTATCCAATCAAAAGACGTGCAGGTGCTGATCAGGTGAACTCGAGATCTGGTACAGTTCTTTTCTCGTTCACTTTAAATTACAGGCGATGTCATGCCAAAATTTGGCACTGTTGAATCTGCAGGCGGGCAGATTTCTTGGTAGTACCTGGTACCCTGACAACACATTATGGCTGAAATATGATTGGATAAAAGCTAAAGGCCAGCCCTCCAAATGGCTGGAAGCAGCGCAACGAAGAGGAAAGCTATGAAATGAAGAGAATCGACTATGGGAATAATTAAATACATGGAAAAAATATATCAAAATTAAATGTATATTCTGATGATGCTTAGGCCAGCAGAGAAGGCCTTGCTGGCCCTGACAGCCCACCACTGCATTCCACACACACGTGTTTGATACCTTTCCTCATTCCGTTCCATGCATTACAAGGAGCCCGTCCTCCGATGATTACCTCCACCAGGCTCCACTGTGGCTGACATACTGTATAGGCCAGAACTAAAGTTGTTTATCACTTCCTTGCCAACCCGATCTGGGAGATACACTTTACAAGGATTCATGATTCAGCATTGCTATGCCATCCTATGTGCTGCTGTTATGCTCCAGTGATGTATGTAGGCTATCTAAAAAGCTAAAGCTGGTTCCCTGGCCCATTCTCTGACATTTAGTGGGCTGTTACAAGGACGTACCCTCTCCCTCTCCCCTCCCCTCCCCTCCCCTTCCTCCCATTCCACCCAGTTAATCAGACTAGGGTGAAAGGGAGGCCGATAAGCCTATTGTCCTGCCTGACAATGTCCTGGTGATAGGGCCTGAGTGGCCAACAGGCTAGTCCTCTCCCCTCTCCCCTCCTCCCTTTCCCTGCACGCTCTGTCTTCCCCCTCTCTGATACCCTCTCCCCTCTCCTCCCCTCTCCTCACCCTCTCCCCTTTCCTCACCCTCTTCCCCATCCCTCTGGCCTGTCTCTTCTTCCCCCTCTCTGATACCCTGTCCCCTCTCCCCTCTCCTCACCCATCTCCCCCATTTCCTCTCCCTGCACCCCTCTGGCCTGTCTCCTCTCTGCTCTCCCCTCGTCCCTCTCTCCTGGCTCCCCTTCTCCTCACCCCTCTTTCCTCTTCCCTCTCCTCTCACCCCTCTACCCCGTCCCCCCTCTCTCCTCCCCCCTCATCCCTCACCTCTCTCCTCTACTCCCCTTGCCCCCGTCTCCTCTCTCTCCCTCTCTCTCTCTCTCCCCCTCTCCCTCCTCTCCTCACCCTCTCTCTCTCTCCGTCCGTCCATCCCTCCATTCAGCCGTGCCACTAGAGAGAGCTCATTAGTCCAGTGCTCCCAGGTTAATTGGCTAGCATAAAAGACAGACGAGAGAAAGAGAGATTGAAAGAAAATAACACCCACTCCGTCCGGGGAGAAAAGGAAATCGACCTGTGTGTTTCTCACAGTGGCAGGCTTTCTCAAGGCAGGCAGCTGCTGCCAGGGCTGATGTGATCGTCTCACAGTGATTAGGCAGACACGGCCTGGGATAGCGCTACAGCGGCCCTGCTAATTCTGCACACAGGGTCTCCCAACGCTTTTGTCCCTTTTGTTTTCCTATCGGTTGGAGTTACAGCGACGGGACGGTTTATATCCTCTGACAGGCTTAGGTTTCTCTAAATAACGGGGGGGGGAAATATGAATCTAAATATGAATATGAATTAGGGCGTGTGTAATTTGATATTGGTTTTCTTTGATATCCAAAGTGTGTCTATCCCCCACCCTCTCTCTCTCTCTCTCTCTCTCTCTCTCTCTCTCTCTCTCTCTCTCTCTCTCTCTCTCTCTCTCTCTCTCTCTCTCTCTCTCTTACCAGAGTTTGATAGACAGAGTAAGAGGACCTAGGTAGTTTGACAGACAGAGTAACAGGACCTAGGTAGTTTGACAGACAGAGTAACAGGACCTAGGTAGTCTGACAGACAGAGTAACAGGACCTAGGTAGTTTGACAGACAGAGTAACAGGACCTGGGTAGTTTGACAGACAGAGTAACAGGACCTAGGTAGTTTGACAGACAGAGTAACAGGACCTAGGTAGTTTGATTGACAGAGTAACAGGACCTGGGTAGTTTGACAGACAGAGTAACAGGACCTAGGTAGTTTGACAGACAGAGTAACAGGACCTAGGTAGTTTGACAGACAGAGTAACAGGACCTAGGTAGTCTGATAGACAGAGTAACAGGACCTGGGTAGTTTGACAGACAGAGTAACAGGACCTAGGTAGTTTGACAGACAGAGTAACAGGACCTAGGTAGTTTGACAGACAGAGTAACAGGACCTAGGTAGTTTGACGGACAGAGTAACAGGACCTAGGTAGTTTGACAGACAGAGTAACAGGACCTAGGTAGTTTGACGGACAGAGTAACAGGACCTAGGTAGTTTGACGGACAGAGTAACAGGACCTAGGTAGTTTGACAGACAGAGTAACAGGACCTAGGTAGTTTGACGGACAGAGTAACAGGACCTAGGTAGTTTGACAGACAGAGTAACAGGACCTGGGTAGTTTGACAGACAGAGTAACAGGACCTGGGTAGTTTGACAGACAGAGTAACAGGACCTAGGTGGTTTGACAGACAGAGTAACAGGACCTAGGTAGTTTGATTGACAGATTAACAGGACCTAGGTAGTTTGACAGACAGAGTAACAGGACCTAGGTAGTTTGACAGACAGAGTAACAGGACCTAGGTAGTTTGACAGACAGAGTAACAGGACCTAGGTAGTTTGACGGACAGAGTAACAGGACCTAGGTAGTTTGACAGACACAGTAACAGGACCTAGGTAGTTTGACAGACACAGTAACAGGACCTAGGTAGTTTGTTAAACAGAGTAACAGGACCTAGGTAGTTTGACAGACAGAGTAACAGGTCCTAGGTAGTTTGATAGTCAGATTAACAGGACCTAGGTAGTTTGACAGACAGAGTAACAGGACCTAGGTAGTTTGACAGACAGAGTAACAGGACCTAGGTAGTTTGACAGACAGAGTAACAGGACCTAGGTAGTTTGACAGACAGAGTAACAGGACCTAGGTAGTTTGACAGACAGAGTAACAGGACCTAGGTAGTTTGACAGACAGAGTAACAGGACCTAGGTAGTTTGACGGACAGAGTAACAGGACCTAGGTAGTTTGATTGACAGAGTAACAGGACCTAGGTAGTTTGACAGACAGAGTAACAGGACCTAGGTAGTTTGACAGACAGAGTAACAGGACCTAGGTAGTTTGACAGACAGAGTAACAGGACCTAGGTAGTCTGACAGACAGAGTAACAGGACCTAGGTAGTTTGACAGACAGAGTAACAGGACCTAGGTAGTTTGACGGACAGAGTAACAGGACCTAGGTAGTTTGACGGACAGAGTAACAGGACCTAGGTAGGTATTCATTCAGTCAACAGGGGGAGCCCTCCTCTACCTCGGTCCATTTAGGGTTGCGTTATGAAGAGTTCCACAGCGGTTGTACAATGTAGAGGATCTGAGTCAGCACAACTCTATAGTATAGTATCTAAGCATAACCTGTGGGAGATTTTGGCTTACATACTCTTATTAGGTGCGTTTGTGTGTACCTTTTCTACACATTTGTTAAAATACCAGTCCTTAGTCACAGTTAGGTGTCAGCTAGTAATTCTGATATTTGGCAGCCTTGGGTTACTACCTAACAGTATGTGGCCTGCAAATTGCAAAAAAGCCAAAGCTTGCAAGATATTGTTCGCTGTGTGTGTGTGTGTGTGTGTGTGTGTGTGTGTGTGTGTGTGTGTGTGTGTGTGTGTGTGTGCGCGTGCAAACTCCTTTCTGGGTAAGTAACAAAATATGTTTATTATTATTTGGGGGTGAACTATACCTTTAACAAAAAACGTCCTCTCCAATATACCACTAGAACAACTCTATAGGAGAATATATGTATATACTGTATATATATTTATATATATATATATATGTTTATCTGCATAATATGACAAGTGATTAAACATCTCTGATTGGTCATGAGCCAATAAGAATACACGGCCCAACCACCGCTGTCTCAGAGTATAGGTAGATGATGACCATATCAGACTACAGCTAATGTCCTGCAGGGTAACAGGACAAGTTGTTTACTTGCACTGGGAGAGAGGGAGTCCTTGGAGGGATGAGAGGAGAGGGATGAGAGGAGAGGGATGAGAGGAGAGGGATGGAGTCTCTGGCTCCAGATTAGTGCATCCCCACTCAGTCCTGTATGGCTGCACCTGACGCAGGCAGGATTAGGAGGACGGCGAGGCGGTGTTAGGTAAGACCAGAGCTGATCGCTACATTGTCCGCTGGCTCTGCCTTTCGTTTAGTGAAGATCAGTCCTTGAATTTCTCCCCCTATTCACTTTTCTAGAGAGAGAGAGAGAGAGAGAGAGGGGAGGGGGGAGCAGAGTAGAGTAGAGCAGAGCAGAGCAATAGATTCCACAACCATTGTGTGTCAATCACAGTGTGTGTATGTGTGTGTGTGTGTGTGTGTGTGTGTGTGTGTGTGTGTGTGTGTGTGTGTGTGTGTCTGTGTGTGTGTGTGTGTGTGTGTGTGTGTGTGTGTGTGTGTGTGTGTGCGCGCGCGCGCTGTTCCCATCCCTGGGTGATTAGCTCAGTCAGTGCTGGCTTTTGCTGCTCACAGAATAAATATGGCAAGGCCTTGGGGAACAGAAGAGGGAGTGAGAAGGAGGGAGGGAGAGATAGAGAATGAGATGGAGGGAGGGAGAGATAGAGAATGAGATGGGTGGATGAAGAGAGAGATATTTTGAGGGTTTTTTTTAGTTGGTGGGAGAGAATATACAGTAGTACCTATTGTTGGTAAACCTACAGTATATCAGTCTAGATTAGCTATTGAAAGCTGATTTGATTTGGTCCAATTCTTAGATCGGACAACAATTGAGAAATCTGTGTTGAGTTGTAATAGTACCCCCACACACCTCTCTCTCTCTCTTTCTATCTCTCTCTCTCTCTCTCTCTCTCTCTCTCTCTCTCTCTCTTTCTCACTGTCCTTATCCCCCCACATCTCTCTCTCTCTGCCTCCCTCTTTCTCTCTCCGCTTGGTGTCATAAGTGGGTGTGCAGAGAATGTATATGGCCTGGAGCTGCAGATGAACATGAGACAAAAACAAACTAAAGCCAGAACTGACAGAAGTGACAGTCTCAAAGCAGCTTTAGATCCTGGAAGAGGTAAAGGATTAGGAAGCTTGAATATGGAGAATTATTTTTTTCAGGACTGATGACTTACGACCAAACTCTGGGTGGGAAGAGTGCCCACTCTGCTAAGTACAAACAAACTTTGACACCATACTTCAATTCTACTGTTAAGTTTTTCACTTTCATAAAAAAAAAAAAAAAAATGTTCGATACTGATATGTGACAATGTCCAGGTGAAAAAAGAAGGAAGTGATACTAGGGTAGGAATCTGATATAGATCTCATAGAAAACATTTGGTCTCAAAGGAAACATTCAGGAAACAGATTGACCTCGAACTGTAATGCATTTTACAGAGCAGAAATGTTAATGTTTTCAAGTAAGGATTGTACATATTCTGTCAGCCTTTCATGTCCTTCTATTGATAGTGGATACGGCTTTGAAATATACGTTTGAAATATACCTGCCTCCTCATTGTGCAAATATCTGATTGTGACACTGTGAAAATAGACTTGGCTTCTCCTTTCTGATATATACCGGCACACTCTCTGTAAATAAATATGTCTCCCTCTCAGACGATCCCAACAGAGTTTGGTGTGATCTATGTTTTGTTCCATATCAGAATATTACACAAAACATAAACCACTAAAGTTGAAGTGTTGGGATCTCTACGTAGCGTACTGGAACTACTATAGTTAGTATCTTAAAATCTTATCTTATCTTGGCAACAATAAGCTTCAAATAGTTCCATTTAGCTTCCTGGTTAAATGTCCTGATTTATCCTTTTTTAAATTATTTTTATTGGACTAACAACTGGTTGCTTGACAACATGCTCTGTTAGTATAATGTAAATTAACTATTTGGCGTTGGCCAATAGAAAGTGAACACCTTCATTGGTGGCACTCTCAGTTATAGAACATTCTGAACTACTAAAAGGAAAGAAAGGTCTAACCCACAGATGGGTACCAGATACATGAGAATGATCTCTCCATAGTTGAGACACACACACACACACACACACACACACACACACACACACACACACACACACACACACACACACAATATTTTCATTTAAATGTCATGAATTGTGTAAGTCAAAGCCATTGACTATCTTCTAGATCAAAGATCATTTCATTTCTCTTTTGCCTTAATTCATATGCCTTCTCATTCGACAAACCTAATTGGTATATTCATTATTGTTATAGACAATGTATTTAGCTGAAAACAGTTGATGAAGCAATTGATAATATAAATTAATCTTTAAAATAAATAATAATACTTGTGATTATCCTTCAGGACTTAACATGTATATTTCCGTTTTGAACATTTTGTAGAGGATTTATGGAGCATCTTTCTGTGTGTATCCACTCTGTGTCTTAGCTTCTTATCCACCCGTTTACTGATGATGTCCAGGGTCGCAGTGGTGTCTGTTATACAGGAGGTGTAAAACAACTCTATTTCAATCAAATAATTAAGAAATCAATAAGATTACCCTCTGTAAGTCAATATAAGGAAATTATCAAAATAAGCATTAATATAGAATTAATAAACATGTTGTATGCTCTTTAGCAAGATGTAATAGCATATTTT
>NC_137677.1:51433878-51436378 GCF_963989245.1 Nansenia antarctica | reverse complement strand
ACAACCTTCAGGTTCCAGCAGCTCCTGAGGACTGTCGCTATGCCCACACCACCCCCCACCCCCCTCCCCCGTCCCCCGCCCTCTCTGGCCTGCCCCTCAGTGTGTGTGTAAGGCTGCTTGTCTCTCTCTCCAGCGCCCAAACAGGCAGTTCATTGAATTGCCATCCGTCATGGTTAGTTACACGCCTGTCAGCTGCTCTCCCACTGCCCAGCAGTCTGGCCCTGACCTCTGACCTGGAAGCATTACATCTAAATCACATTACATGCCCCGCGTTCGTGTTCTCTACTTCCCCTTTTGAAGTCAGTGAAGTGAGACGTCTCCCTGGGCCTGTTTGGGTTAATCCCTGACACAGCCACCACATCTTAATTAGCCTCTCAGGTTTTCTGTGTGTTTGTGTGTGTGTGTGTGTGTGTGTGCGTGTGCGTGTGCGCGTGTTTGAGAGAGAGCTAAAAAGTGTGTGTGTGTGTTTGTGTGTATCCCCTGTGTGTGTCGCTGTGACGGTCGATAAGGGGCCTTTTCTGAGTACTAAGGTGACTGATTGACAGCCCGATGGCAAGACAATATGTCGAGACCGACGTTAAAAAGAAACCTGGAATCCATTCAGTGTAGCCATAATGACTCTGAGAAAGAACCCTTCTGTGTGTTCATACGGGCCCAGGCGACACGGCCTTCCCCCCGCTTTGTCAGCTGCAGATGTCCCTCACTGAAGTGGCATGTTGAATCTGCGTCCTGCCTCGCTAATAAGACAGTAATTAGCGCGGCAGTGAGAGGTGTGCGGCCTTGTGACATCCACCTCCATTCAGACACTCCACACGGTATGTGAGATATGAAATGAGGGGGTGGGGGGGGGGTTTGGTGTGGGTGGGTATGGGGGGGTCCTTCAAATATATTTTGCACTCTGTTCCTATCTTAAATCAAGGTCATTCAGGTTCTGCTCAAAGCCCACAGCAGGTTTCGCTTTTCTGTGTGTGGGTGGGTGGCTGTGTGGCTGTGTGACTGTGTGGCTGTGTGGCTGTGTGGCTGGGTGGCTGTGTGGCTGGGTGGATGGGTGGGTGGATGGGGGTGGGGGTGGGTGTGGGTATGTGTTGTGTGTGTGGGTGTGGGTGTGTGTGTGTGTGTGTGTGTGTGTGTGTGTGTGTGTGAGAGAGAGAAAGACTTGTCTATATAAGATCAAATACTTAGCCACCAGCATTCTCTATTTGTGCCCTTTATACGATCTGGAATCTGATCTGTGTCCTGACCTCCATTTCAGTGTTCTTCAATTCTTCTCTGTTCTGTCATCTAAAGTATCTTACCAATGATATACCAATGATTCCTTAAGTCACCGTGTAAGTTGTTTGACAATGAAAAAGGAATTTTCTTGAGCTGCTTGAAGCTCAAGATTTCTGAAATTATTTAGAATAATCATTTGTGGAATCTCTTCATTTCGATCATAGTACTGCCCTCAATCAGAGATAGACGCACTGCAGGGGAGGATCGTGGAGGCACCGTAGAAATCGGAGGACATTGCTCATAGTGCTTTGAATGATATGAGGAGGAATGCTATCAATATACGTTGTCCTAATACAGTGCAAAATCAGTTGGCCAGTTCATTTCTGTACATATGTGTATATATACACAGTGCCCGAGCACTCTATACTCCAACAGTTTGGATTTGAAATCAAACAATGTTATAGGCATAAGAGAGCTGTCAATGTCTAGTATTGATTCCTTTACGATTGGAGCCTGCTATTGACGTCTGTCAACATGAGGACCAAAGATTTGCCACTGCAAGTCAAGGAAGTCGTTATTGGGCTGAGAAATCAGAAAGAAATCTTCTGCTGGGTTTGTCTCCTGTTTGTTCCTCTTCCTCTGCGATAGCAAGACCTGAGGAAGAGGAGGAAGAGGAGGAGAGCAGGGTGAGCAGAGAGGAAGAGGAGGAGAGGAGGAGAGCAGAGAGGAAGAGGAGGAAGAGGAGGAGAGCAGGGTGAGCAGAGAGGAAGAGGAGGAAGAGGAGGAAGAGGAGGAGAGCAGGGTGAGCAGAGAGGAAGAGGAGGAAGAGGAGGAGAGCAGGGTGAGCAGAGAGGAAGAGGAGGAAGAGGAGGAGAGCAGAGAGGAAGAGGAGGAGAGCAGGGTGAGCAGAGAGGAGGAGGAGGAGGAAGAGGAGAGCAGGGTGAGCAGAGAGGAAGAGGAGGAAGAGGAGGAGAGCAGGGTGAGCAGAGAGGAAGAGGAGGGAGAGGAGGAGAGCAGGGTGAGCAGAGAGGAAGAGGAGGAAGAGGAGGAGAGCAGGATGAGCAGAGAGGAGGAAGAGGAGGAGAGCAGGGTGAGCAGAGAGGAGGAAGAGGAAGAGGAGAGCAGGGTGAGCAGAGAGGAGGAAGAGGAGGAGAGCAGGGTGAGCAGAGAGGAGGAAGAGGAAGAGGAGGAGAGCAGGGTGAGCAGAGAGGAAGAGGAGGAAGAGGAGGAGAGCAGGGTGAGCAGAGAGGAAGAGGAGGAAGAGGAGGAGACCAGGGTGAGCAGAGAG
>NC_137677.1:51423878-51428878 GCF_963989245.1 Nansenia antarctica | reverse complement strand
ACACTGTGTAACACACTACCCTCTCACACTATGTAACACACTACCCTCTCACACTGTGTGTAACACACTACCCTCTCACACTGTGTAACACACTACCCTCTCACACTGTGTAACACACTACCCTCTCACACTGTGTGTAACACACTACCCTCTCACACTGTGTAACACACTACCCTCTCACACTGTGTAACACACTACCCTCTCACACTGTGTGTAACACACTACCCTCTCACACTGTGTAACACACTACCCTCTCACACTTTGTGTAACACACTACCCTCTCACACTGTGTAACACACTACCCTCTCACACTGTGTGTAACACACTACCCTCTCACACTGTGTAACACACTACCCTCTCACACTGTGTAACACACTACCCTCTCACACTGTGTGTAACACACTACCCTCTCACACTGTGTAACACACTACCCTCTCACACTTTGTGTAACACACTACCCTCTCACACTGTGTAACACACTACCCTCTCACACTGTGTAACACACTACCCTCTCACTCTGTGTGTAACACACTACCCTCTCACACTGTGTAACACACTACCCTCTCACACTGTGTAACACACTACCCTCTCACACTGTGTAACACACTACCCTCTCACACTGTGTAACACACTACCCTCTCACTCTGTGTGTAACACACTACCCTCTCACTCTGTGTGTAACACACTACCCTCTCACACCGTGTAACACACTACCCTCTCACTCTGTGTAACACACTACCCTCTCACACTGTGTAACACACTACCCTCTCACACTGTGTAACACACTACCCTCTCACACTGTGTAACACACTACCCTCTCACACTGTGTAACACACTACCCTCTCTCACTCTGTGTAACACACTACTCTCTCACACTGTGTAACACACTACCCTCTCACTCTGTGTGTAACACACTACCCTCTCACTCTGTGTAACACACTACCCTCTCACACTGTGTAACACACACACTGTGTAACACACTACCCTCTCACTCTGTGTAACACACTACCCTCTCACTCTGTGTAACACACTACCCTCTCACACTGTGTAACACACTACCCTCTCACTCTGTGTGTAACACACTACCCTCTCACACTGTGTAACACACTACCCTCTCACACTGTGTAACACACTACTCTCTCACACTGTGTAACACACTACCCTCTCACACTGTGTAACACACTACCCTCTCACTCTGTGTAACACACTACCCTCTCACACTGTGTAACACACTACCCTCTCACACTGTGTAACACACTACCCTCTCACACTGTGTAACACACTACCCTCTCATTCTGTGTGTAACACACTACCCTCTCACACTGTGTAACACACTACCCTCTCACACTGTGTGTAACACACTACCCTCTCACACTGTGTAACACACTACCCTCTCACACTGTGTAACACACTACCCTCTCACACTGTGTAACACACTACCCTCTCACACTATGTAACACACTACCCTCTCACACTGTGTAACACACTACCCTCTCACACTGTATAACACACTACCCTCTCACACTGTGTGTAACACACTACCCTCTCACACTGTGTGTAACACACTACCCTCTCACACTGTGTGTAACACACTACTCTCTCACACTGTGTAACACACTACCCTCTCACACTTTGTAACACACTACCCTCTCACACTGTGTAACACACTACCCTCTCACACTGTGTAACACACTACCCTCTCACACTGTGTAACACACTACCCTCTCACACTGTGTGTAACACACTACCCTCTCACACTGTGTGTAACACACTACCCTCTCACTCTGTGTAACACACTACCCTCTCACACTGTGTAACACACTACCCTCTCACACCGTGTAACACACTACCCTCTCACTCTGTGTAACACACTACCCTCTCACACTGTGTGTAACACACTACCCTCTCACACTGTGTAACACACTACCCTCTCACACTGTGTAACACACTACTCTCTCACTCTGTGTGTAACACACTACCCTCTCACACTGTGTAACACACTACCCTCTCACACTGTGTAACACACTACCCTCTCACACTGTGTAACACACTACCCTCTCACACTGTGTAACACACTACCCTCTCACACTGTGTAACACACTACCCTCTCACACTGTGTAACACACTACCCTCTCACACTGTGTAACACACTACCCTCTCACACTGTGTAACACACTACCCTCTCACACTGTGTAACACACTACCCTCTCACACTGTGTAACACACTACCCTCTCACTCTGTGTAACACACTACCCTCTCACACTATGTAACACACTACCCTCTCACACTGTGTGGGGGCGGTGAGAGACAAAGCAGGTGCCCTGATACGGCCCCCCTGTCCCCTCCATGCCTTTGTCACACAATCTGGTACTCTTATTCACTCATATCTTCAGCGTCAGCGTCAGCGTGTGTGTGTGTGTGTGTGTGTGTGTGTGTGTGTGTGTGTGTGTGCGTGTGTGTGTGAGTGTGAGTGTGAGAGAGTATGTGTGCGTGTGCTTGCATGTGAGAGAGTGAGAGTGAGAGTCTGGACTATTACCTGCTGAAGGAAACATGGAAAATACATACACACGTACAAACAGTTTGTACACACACACACACACACACACACACACACACACACACCTATAAACTCCTCTTACAACAACAGCAGGATCACATGACTAACCCCTCCCAGTCCAGCTGAATCTTTCATACGGGTGCAGATGATGTGGTTAATTATACATGGCAGGACAAGCCAGGATCCTTAGCCTCAATTAGACAAGGCCACGGGGTGAGTGACCCGCACAGGGCCTGACAGTGCCTATTACACCCTACACACTGCCACTGGCAGAGGGAGGGGGGGGGGAGCAGGCTTACCAGACTTTGGTGTCTTTTCCTCGCAGAAGCAAACAGGTGCATACACACACACACACACACACACACACACGCTCCACTGGAAAGGAATTTGTTTGTGTAATCCTATATATTGATGTGATTATTCGCTCAGAACATTGACATTGTTATCATGCGTGATTAAAAGTGTGTGTGTGTGTGTGTGTGTGTGTGAGTGTGTGTGTGTGTGACTGCGTGCGCTTGTGTGTATTTATGTCTCGCACATTCTATTTCTTCTCAACAATTTTTATGAGGACGAGATAGAATATATACTCATTGAACACGGGTCTGTTGTCCTGGTCCTTTACATTAAAGCAATACTTGATGATGATGATGATGATGATGATGATGAAGATTAAGATGACAGTGACGGTGATGATGATGATGATGATGTAAGCTGCACAGTGTCTGAATGAGCGTCCGTCTGCATTGGCTCCTGGTGGAGATGGGAGATAAGGAAGGTATCTCTGACATCGCCCAGCGTTTTCTCACGGGCGCGGCCGTCGGTGTAGAGTGTCTGCTTCCCAGGGCGTTCCTCTGGAATATCATCTCCAGGAACAAAAACCAGGAAAATGGCCCTGAAATCTATCATATAATGATGCGCCTCCGTCTAATGAGTCAGACAGACAACACAGTTAAACACCCCCCCCGACCCAACAAACCCTCTAGTCTTGTCTTGTACCTCATCCTTCTATCCTCTCCGCCTCTCTCTGTTCTCTTACCCACTCCCCTCCTCCTCCATCTCTCACCATCCCCCTCACCCACCCCCACCCCCCCTCCTCCTCACCACAACTATTTCCTATCTTTCGTTGTACAATTGGACGGGTCACATTGAAAATGGCCCAAAATAATTGACATATAATACAATATAGTAACATATTATAAAGTGGTTACAAAGTTAAAAGGATTATGCCACAGTGTTACGTTTTAAGCCTCATTGAGGGTTGGATTCTTCTCGCTAACTGTTTACAGAAACACATGCACCACCCACCCCCCCTCCCCCCACCACTCCGCCGCTCTTACCTGGCAGACTGGTAGACTCGACCCACCTGTGTGTGTGTGTGTGTGTTTGTTTGTGCGCGTGCGCGTGTGTGCATGCGCGTGCGTGTGTGCATGAGTGTGTATGCGTGTGAGTGTGAGTGTGTATGTGTGTGTGTGTGTGTGTGTGTATGTGTGTGTGTGTGTATGTCTGTATGAGAGAGAGCCAAGCCCCCTTTGGGACCTGCTGATTAAGGTATTAAAAATAAATGGGGGCAGTTTAGGGGGGGTTTGGAGGGACGCTGGTATATATTTCTGTTAATTTTTCTTTCCCCCCACGCAGCGACTGATCAGGCTGAATATGATAGCACGGGCTGTCAGGGCAATAATTAGCCCTATTTTCCGTGAGGTCATCTTACAGAGACGCCGGGCGTCTGTGGTTCTCACAGGCTGCTCTGTGCTGCCCTGGCCCTCTGGGTCTCAGGACACACAGATCTACACAGGAGGTGTAGAGAAGGATCTTCATATGGAAGTTTATACAGTACATATGCTTATACATATGTTTATACATAGTATCGTGGGAGTGAGTAGAAATGAGGAGACGGTAAACAGGTTGTCGAGTCGGACGTTTTACTTCCCAACTTTGAATAACAGAACAGCAGCAGTATCACAGTGCCACAGCAATGGTAACAACAACTTAACGTAAAGACTCTCGTGTGTAAACAGGAACTCTAACGCTTCGTCTTAAAGGAGCCGTACCTCCTCCCATAGTGTCTAGGCCTGGGAATGTCTATGTACAGTGGGTCACCACAGTATTATCTTATACGTATATGATCTAAAACATCACAAAGCAATACTGACCAAAATATGGAGCGAGAGAACAAACTATCTCTTAATATCAAGCCAAGTTGGAGTTTGAAGGATATTCAATATTCATTATCCCTGTTAGATCCCATTCATCCAGCTTCATCCCACTTTCGATGTACACCAACATCAGAACATAAACCTGTATTATTTCATGTGGTTCACTATAATGAACAACACCATAACACATCTTCAGTAATGTTCCTCCAGGAGGAGAGACGGCCGTTCAGATTCAGGGAACAACATATTTCAGTTCCATTCAAAAACACTCCCCGGTTGGTTCGAC
>NC_137677.1:51398878-51418878 GCF_963989245.1 Nansenia antarctica | reverse complement strand
GAAAGCCTGGAGGCCCCAAAGCCTGGAGGCCCCAAAGCCCGCGGCTAGAAGTCTATGGGGAGGCCCAGGACAGGCTGTCTGGGGTCAGGGCCGATCAGCATGGCTTTGACTTGTAAGCTGGGTGGCTTTTTGATTCGTGTTGTGAGTGTGTCAAATCTAATTAGCAGTAGGTTTTGTGACATAGTTTGGTTTGTTTGTGTGTATACTGTGTGTGTGTGTGTGTGTGTTTACTGTGTGTGTGTGTGTGTGTGTGTGTGTGTGTGTGTGTACTGTGTGTATACTGTGTGTGTGTGTGTGTGTGTGTGTGTTTGTGTGTGTGTGTGTGTGTGTGTGTGTAAGAGATGATTACAGATTTGTCTGAGATATACAGCCCATAGGATGGGATAGATGTGTAACGCGTGGTAGTGTGGGTAGGGAATCATGTTAGATTATCTAATACTCTCCTAATGAGATTAGTGATGTGAGATGGAGAGAGGGGATTAGAGGGGAAGAGAAAAGGGATTACCATACAAAGGGACACATTTCACCTAAGAAACATCCCTGAGTTCTCCATCCTCTCCATCCTCCTCTTCTCTCTCGACCATCCATCTTTCTCTTCCTCTCCCTCGTTTTTTTTTTACCCCCCGTATCTTCATCGTCTTCTCCGATGGTCTCTTTTCTCACGTCCTCTATCCTTATCTCTTCTCTTTCTTTACTCTTCTCTTCTCTTCTCTGGCCTCTTCCATGTGACCTTTTTTTCTTTTCTTGTTCCTGCCTTTCCTTGCGTTCCCCTACCTGCTCATTCTCTCTCTCCTCCACTCACACTCTCTTCTCCCCTTCAATCACTTCCCCCCCTTTTCCTTATCTTGTCACCCCAGCAGTGGAGCAGTGTTGAGAATGTGGACCAAACCTTCAGCCCGGGATAAAGGCTGCAAAGTGCATCAGTGCTAATAAGGTGTGCCAAAGTAGTTAACTCGGAAACCATCTTCGTCCTCTTCTCCACTCCCTCCAACTCTTCTTCGTCTCCCTCCCTCTCTTCCTCCTCTGTTTTTCGTCTCTCCCTCCACACCTCACCTCACCCCATCTCTTTCCTTGCCTCCCCCCCCCCCCCTCCCCCCCACGTCCCTCCTGTTTCTGTTCAGTAGATAGTAGCCATTGTGCGGCTGTCATATCAAAAAGACCTTCCATTAACGGTCTCTGACCACAGGTGACTGACTGACTACATTAAAAACGCACTCCTGCCTTTTCCTCCTTTCTTCTTCCTCCCTCTATCCCTAGTTCTCTCTCATTTCTCCCTATCCCCTCTCTCTCTCTCTCTCTCTCTCTCCCTCCCTCCATACTTCTCAGGCATGTCCTTGTCCTCAACCCTCTCACTCGGCCCTCCTCTCACTCTCCGGCCTCCCCTACCCCCCCCCCCCCCCCCCCCTCTCTCTCTCTCTCTCTGTGTCTGCTGTTTGTGGGGCTTGTCTGATGGCCATTAGTGTTACACCCTATTACTGTAGTAATGACTGACTGTGAGCTCTAATTAGAGATGTGTTAGGGAGAGCTGACTACACTACCCCCTCCACCCCCGCCACCCCTCTCCTTCCAAGTCACACCACAAAGCTGTTACCGTGAGATCCAGTGCCAAGGCAACACCATTAGCACAGCCTCTCTAAGAGTTCTGCCTCCTGACTGTTAAAACCATTACACTCATTACAGTGCAATCAGCGGGGAAGGTGTTATGGCTAATTGATAAGCCAAACAATGTGTAAAATCTTGCCTCTAATTGCCCAGAGGGGAAAAAAGAAAGAACCCAGAGAGAGAGAGAGAGAGAGAGAGAGAGAGAGAGAGAGAGAAAAAACAGGCTCTACCATACATTATCTTCACAAATCAGTTTTTTCCCCCCCATTTAGGTGTAATGGAATATCTTTATTTAAACATCCTACATGTTCTTTTTCTTTTCTTCAATGACGCAATGTTTCATGTGTTTGTCATCTATGATAAGATGATTATCTGAGGCCTGTGGCTCTGTGTGAAGAGACTCTCTCTCCTTCTCTCTGCTGGAGTGGGTAATCCTGGGTAATAGCATTATGGACACAGTGTTGTCCCAAAGCCCATGATTATCCACTGCTGTTTGCAGTGGGATTGACATTGGCCTCCCCTGGCTCTCTCTCTCTCCCTCTCTCTCTCTTTCTCTCTCTCCCTCTCTCTCTCTCTCTCTATCTCTCTCTCTTCTGTCTGTGGGGTTCCGCAAGAGGCCTTGGGCCTTTGCGATATTCCATCTTTACTAATGATCTGCTGTTGTGTGTCAAAAATGTCGACACAGTTTTGTACGCCGACGACACTACTCTGTATAGTGCCGCCTTGTCTGATGAAGATGTAACTTGTGTTCTAAGTAATGCCCTAGAAGAAATAAACAAGTGGGTCGAATCCAATAAGTTGGTTTTAAACATTTCTAAGACCAAGTCCATTCTGTTTGGATCCCGACATACAGTATGTTGGCCAACAACTCTTATACTTCTATAAATATTGAACAGGTTGACTCTATTAAACTTCTTAGCATAACGATTGACAGCTCATTGTTCTGGTCTAAACATATACATAATATTGTCACACAAATGGGTAAAGGAATCAGAGTCAGTAGGAAGTGTTCTGTGTTTGTCACTCCCCCTATTCTTAAATCAGTTATTCACTCCTTGGTTCTTTCTCATTTAGAATACTGCCCTGTTCTCTGGTCCTCGGCTTCACAATCTGATCTGAATAAGTTGCAGGTTGCTCAAAATAAGGTGGCTCGTCTGAGTGGCTGATGGTTGAACAGAAGTGGCTGACGGAGTGGCTGACGGTTGAACAGAACATTTCTGTGTGTCTCTTAATGCTACTGCGGAGCATAACCAGCAGTTAAAAACCATCCAGCTTGGCTGATCAGTTACACATGACCTCTGACCATGATTACAGCACTAGAGGTGCTGTGGCTGGTCACTTAATGCTCCCACCTCCAAGAACAAATACTACACACTATTATATGTAGGTCAATTGCTCTCTGGAACTCTCTGCCGAAGGACATTTAAGCCAAGGTTAATAATACGTCAACTTTCCAAAAAATGACTGAGATGTTCCTTGCCAAATAACAGAAAGGCTCATTTTTGTATGTACGTATGTCTTTTGACTGTTATTATTATTTTTGAATATGACTGACGACTGGTATTTTAAATATTCCAGTTCTAACTCTTTCTTTTGTCTAGCTGTTTAGCAATATACTTTATTATATTTAAATGTTCTCTTGCCTTGTGAGCTTAGTTGTACTGTTGTACAATTGACTATACCTGTACTGCTGTATAATTGATTGTACCTGATTATTCCACATGTCGGTATTGCTCACAATCGGTATGCCGATTGTCAGTATAGTCTCGTACTCTATGTTTTTACTATAGACACTTAGCTTGACTGAGTGTCTTTTTATCTTTTGTAGACTGTACATTTATTATGTCTGTATGTCCGTTTTTTTTATGTCCAGGACCCCAGGAAGACTAGAGGTACATCCGTGTGCTTCTAATGGGGATCCTTAAATAAAATAAAATAAAATAAAATCTCTTTCTCTATCTCTCTCTGCCTCTCTAAAACGCTTGATTTATCACACTCCTATCTGATGACATCATCTAGAGTCATGAGAGAACAACCTGGTTAAAGACCACAAGCTTCTCTGAATGAAACCCACTGTCTCTAATCCCTCACAAGATTGGACAACTTCCAGTCCAGGATACAGTACTTCACACAGACAGCAACTGTCTATCCACACTGTGACGTGTTTGTTTTTTCGGCTCTTGTTTAGAATCTGCTTGTCATCTGAGATCAGATACATATGAATGGAGACAGGACCTTCGCCTGCTTTTAGCCGATTGTCTCTCTCTCTTATCGCTGATGCGTTTAGGCCCGACCCTGCTTGCCCCTCACTCTCTCACATCCCTGCTTTTCATTCCATCTCTCTCTCTCTCTCACCTCATCCTTATGTCTTCCTTTATCTCTACTCCCCTCCTCCCTCTACAAGCCACTTATTTCCTCGTACTTGTCTTGTTGTCTTTCCCAATGCCTTCACCTTGTTTAACTTCGCTATCTCGCAGTAGCTACCACCTCTCATAGTTACATAACACTGATCCAAATCGAAACAGATCCTCAAGGTTGTCTTTGTTGTCTTAGAAGACGGTCCTGTATCTATTCACTAAATTGTTGGTAAAATTGGTAACTTGTTTGTATGTGTGTGTGTGTGTGTGTAGATGGGCAAATCTATATGTATATATGTACGCAGACATGTTTGGGAGGGAGGGGTGGGTGGAGGGGAAGGAGAAAAACAGAAAATATTCATGCCTTTTTCAATGTACATGACATCTTCTATACTGGAATAAAAAATATAGAAAAAAAGAAGAAAAAAAAGAAGACGGTCCTGTGAGGCTGAATGAGGTCTTCTAGCTGTAATAGCTTTCAGTTGAACTACAGACTGTCATCGTGTTCTGGGCTCAGCTCTGGCTCTCTGTTCTGTCAATACCATGACAATACACAGTATACACAATACACAATACCACGACCTGTGACTCAAGACATCTGACCATACCAATGTAGGTGTGAAGGTCGGTGAAGCCTCTGAGAGAGCTAAAGGAATATTATATTTCTCTCGAGCGATCTACTTCACTGATGAACAGTAAACACTGTAAGTGTTAAGAAGTTAAGACCGGATACAGTTCTGTCGAGACAAGTCTCTACAAAAAAGGATAAATGACAAAGGACATACTGTATCTGAAGCTGTGGTCTTGAAAGCTCTCAATAGCTGAAGGTATATTCAACAAGTGCAGAGACGGAATTCATCTGGGAAACTACAGCTGTACTAACTAAACCAATACAAAACAACTATCAAGTTGTAGTCTGGCCCACTGGCACCATCACTGTCTCTCCCAGGCTTTTATCCTCCCTCCACACCTGTGCTCAATCAGGCCATCACCATGGCAATTGGTATGAGGAAGGACAATCACCTGGGAGAGAACACAAAAAACAAACAAAACACAGAACTCCACACACTACGGACGTAACAACCGTAACATAGATATTTTCTTATGTGACAGGGTCTGGTGAAAAAGTCCTCAAGTAGGGCAAGGTAATTTTTCAGTTTTTTGCCAGATTATGAAAGTTTGTAAAAGTTCGAATGATGTGTCATACATTGAAATCTGAAAATAGTTGAAGAAGAGATGTTTATTTGGATGTTGGTACACCTCAAACCAAATACCGGAGAAACTCGCACACGTCCTAACATGTACGTTCGTTTACAAGCCATGTATCACTTACCCAGTAGCCTATGGCAGATGATACAGTGAATCCAATTCACTAATTGTATGTAAGTATTTAGTGAACCTAAAACTGTTGTTTGTTATATCGAGTGAGCTCTTCAACACTTATATATAAAATAATATGATTTTTATTTTAATTTTTTTTGAAGCTTTTTGGTCATTTGCGTAACTTGAGAATGGCAGAAATGCAGACCTTTTCACCAGATTGTGTCACGTATGTTTGAGTATAATAGTTTGAATCGTTTACCTGCAAAGTCCTTGAAATACACAGTGTGACGCGATCCACTTTGTAAAGCAGCACAATAGCCTGCTTTCTGCTAGCAAGACAGCTGTCTGCCTGCAAACACACCACAACATGGTGGTTAGGATAGAAGCTCAAATCTTGTTTTGTTGTTTTGCTCAAATAGTTGTGCCCCCCTCAGAAATGTCCTGTGCCCCCTTTGTTACTTGCCCTTGGCACTGGGCCTGGGAACAGCGCTGACACCAGCCAGCCAACATTGGTTCTGGAGGCTGGCCTGCATCGGAACACTGAGGATGGGCTTTGATTAGCGAAGAGACGCTAATAGGGAAGTGAGAATCAACTCCCTAGGGCTTGAGTCAGCCAGAGGCTGATTCACAGGGAGAGCTGTTTAACCAGACACTGCTACCCTGTTACTGTAACAAACAAAGCAGAATAGTAGTAGGGAGAGATTAATGATCTATATGTGATATGGAGAGAGGCTCAACAGATCTCTATTGGGGGTTAATGATAGCCTATGCTGGATTCAGGGCCATGGCTTTGAATGGTTGTAAGCCACATTTAGAACAGACTGTAGCCGACCTTGCCTAGTCATCAGGCCAGTCTTATTAAACACACAACTGGAAGATGGTGCACTCAATTTATATTTTAAAAGTGTGTGTGTGTGTGTGTGTGTGTGTGTGTGTGTGTGTGTGTGTGTGTGTGTGTGTGTATGTGTGTGTGTGTGTGTGGTGTGTGTATGTGTGTATGTGTGTGTGTGTGTGTGTGTGTGTGTGTAATGTGGTGTGTGTGTGTGTGTGTGTGTGTGTGTGTGTGTGTGTGTGTGTGTGAGTGTGTGTTTGTTTGTGTCTGTCTCCACTGTGATGCTGCTGAGTGGTTACACAGGCTGTCAGAGCCATGTGGTGGTCAGCTGTGTGGGTCAATACAGTCTTCGACTCTCAACCCCCCCGGCACACCAACGTCAGCTCAACCGTAGTTATATAACTTCAAGTAGTACAACTTAGTTTGGAGAAACACTTGCTAGGTTTTGTGTGATGGTGATTTATTAAAAATGTATATTTATATATCAAATTTTTTAACACATTTATGTCAATGTTATCGTGACTCTAGTGGTGTAAGGCAGGTGAACCTTACTATTGTGCAACTTTCTAGAAGTTAAGACGTAATAAAAAGTAGTATGTCTACACAATGAGATGATTTCGTTTAACAGTATAATAGTGCTCTAATGGTGCACATAATAAAGAAGTCATTGTCCATTGAATAGGCCTACTACAGTAAGTTACATGTTAACAGTCCATTCTTTCAAATGAGCACCATGCACACAAGACTAGGCTTCTAACAAAGTCCGACTCGGAAGTGAACACCATCTCTCCTTTTCTCTTCTCTCTGTCCTCAGTCTGTCTGTGGGATCAGAAATGCGACTCCCATCCATTAGGAGCCAAGTCCCCGCCCCCCTCCCTGAATACGACGCAGCTGCTTTTCAGAGCCCAACCGCTCGAGCCTATTCATCCTCCAGAGCGAACAAAAAAAGTGGCTATTTATTAGAATACTTGTTTTGTATTGTTCCGCGCCGCACAAAAGACGCTTCATTATGTAAGAAGCAAACCCCTTTCGTCGAGAGAAACAATAACTTGAAATTGTCTTTTAGAGTGTATAATAAATGTCATTTCTCCTTGTCTCCCTCCTCAGTGTGTGTTGAGTGGTGGTGGGTTTGGGCACCGGGCACGGATGGCCTTGGCACACTCTGCGGCTAAGATTGTAGTGGGAATGGCGGTCTTACAGGACGCTTTGGTGGGGTTAGGACGGCTTTAGGAGTATGGGGGAAAGGAAGGTTTTACTACATCAAGGTCTACGGTTGGGGGACGAGGGAGACATGCGTAAGTTTACATAAACCTGAGACTATATGCGCAAAAATAGCTATCTTTTCGTCGTCGTTATTTTCGGGTTGTTGCAAGTGATCTCGGATGCAATGTTTTAGTGACAAATCTTAATGAGAGTAATTCTTGTGACATGATTTATTCGTGATGTGTTGAAGATCATTGGCAATCTTGATTTCGTCAGTCCATGTGCTTCATTGTTTTTAATTCGATAATAGCTGTGTTTTTGTATATCCATTGAATCGACGAAGATCGACTTGTCCCAAGGCTTTCTGACAGCTATCTGTGAGCGCGCAGTGGTGTCCCACCCCAATGACTTAGGGTGCCTGCCTTCAGGATACAGAGTTATTGGAAAGAATGACATTTCTACTATTTCATATTGACTATTCCGGAATAAGTTTTGCGCGAACGTAGGCTATCAATTTCTTATATTGAAATTCCGATCTCTCCCTCGCATGACTCGCTCTCTTTCCTCCTTTTGTAGTGATGTGTTCTTCAGCTGCAAGTGCATGCCGGCTACAGTTCCCTTCTGTGTTTACAATTAGTTACATGTTTGTGTCAATGATTGATTTGTTGTCTTTTTTTAGAATTGGGTTGTTTTGCAGGACATACAAACTCCACAGGACGTCAGATTGTAGATTATTTGCCATGCAAAGGCAGCCCCAAAGCCGAGGGAAGGGTCTCACTCGTCAACAGGCGGTGGGGGGAGGGTGGTCTCGCGTAGAGAAATTGATCAACAGATACAGAGCTCGTCGGATCCCTGTCGCTGAAACAGGTGTTTTCGCATGATAGCCGGGTCAGTTAATTAACTCATTAAGTCATGACTTTTACGGCCTTCTTTGTGCCGGGTGGAGGCATTGTCTCAACGGAGGCTGTAAAGGCACACACAGACCACAGCTGACCATGTCATGCCAGATAAACAATCATAATCACCAGTATACGTTATCGGTGGCTTTACAGTAGGCTATGCCTTTGTAAGTAACTTTCCTCACAAATGAAACACTGGTGATATTAATTGGCCTAAATTAGACTACATATATTACAAAAAGGTCTATAGAAGCAGTCCGCCATATTATACAAATCAATTTGATTCGGACACGCATGTGTTTACACAGGCCTAAATACTAGGTTACACCAATGAATTCATTACAACATTAGACTACTATTATACTACTATATATTGCATCCCTTCAAACACCCGAATAGGCTACACACACCCACACACACACACACACACACACACACACACACACACACACACACACACACACACACACACACACACACACACACACACACACACACACATTCTCTCTCTCTCTTTCTCTCTCACACACACGCGCACGCACGCGCGCACACACACACACACACACACACACACACACACACACACACACACAACAATCTATATCCTTCACAACCCTCTCACGCAAGTTCAAGAGACTCTTTACGCACACTTTACGCACACTTTACGCATGCATATAGGCAGAGGGTGTCAGGTGAATAACGGGTCTAAGTGAAGAAGAGGTTTTAAATAACCTATGTGAGGTAGATATATAGGCCTGTGGTTAGTCTGGACTGAAATGGTGGCCTTGTAGTGTATGCCTATTGCCTTTATAAACCAATTAAATAAACATAAAATCATATTTTGAGTTCATGTTGACAAAAAAAATCAAATCAAATCATTTACAACCACCAATTTAAAGGCTATGGTGGCCCACGGTATCTCCCCATATAATCCTAAGAGAAATCAGAGCCAGCAAATGACCATGATAATGCTGACGAAATTATGAAATACCTGGCTCTGGAAATCCGAGGATTGATTGGTCTAACTCGGGACTAAAAATTCAGGGGCATTTATGTGAAGCACGTGACATGGCAAAAATGATATAAATAATTGTAGTTCATTTTCCAAGAAAGGCCCAAAATCTGGCGACTGCATAGTCACCCCGCAAAACCGCTCGTAAATCAAAACTGATTTTGAACTAAAAAAAGAGGAAGAAAATGACTACTGTTCTTGCCTGGTTCGGGGGGCTGTATAACTGCCGTGACCCTTGCCCTCGCTCGTGCACTAGCAGCCGCGCGTGCTGAACGTTTCACAGCGTGCGCACAAAGAAACGGGGAGCATTGAAAGCGCGAGGCGAGTGATCGAGAATGACAGGGAAAGTAAATATGGGGCACGAGGGTCCCACTGCGATTCAAAAGGCTAATCCCTCACTGACATTTTCTCTCTCTTTTTTCCCTTTGGTTTTAGGCTGTGGATTTCTGTTTATTTTCGGAAACGAATAGGTAGCCCTATTTTGTAATGACATTCATTATTAGCCTACTGATAATGAAGGCAGAATGATAAGATAATAAAAATTCAGTAATAGGTCTGTCATTTTGATAACGACAATAAAAACAACAACAACAATTGTAATACTATACTACTACTTCTAATAATAATAATAATAAGAAGAAGAATTAATCACCAATTATTATTCACATGAGGCCTATGTAGTTTCACAATAATATGTAGGCCTACCAATATACTCATCCACAAGTATCACCATTAAAATGTATATTATAGGACTCGTCCTTGAAAAAAGTCTTACAGTAAAAACTCAATCTCACACAAAAGCCAGAATGCCATAGGTTGTTACATGATAGGCCACTCAGGGCTATGATAGTTGTTGAGCGATCATAGACAGCAGCCTATTGTTGTCATAAGCATACGGAAATAATCATGAAGTTTGAGTTTTGTTATTACAATAAAACATGAAAATATGTGATCTAATCTTTTTAGTGTCAAATCGTGGATTTTCTATATATATATTTTATAACACGGCATTGAATGAAAATAAACAATATTTGTTGTGCAAGGTTGTGATTAACAATAATGACAATGTATTAACGATATTGCTATATATTATTATTATTAGTATGTACTATTATTATTATTATTATTATTAGTAGTAGTAGTAGTAGTAGTAGTAGTAGTAGTAGTAGTAGTAGTAGTAGTAGTAGTAGTAGTAGTAGTAGTAGCCTAGGCCTAGTAGTAGTATTATTACTTGTGTTATTATCTTGATCATTATCAAATAATGTATATATATATATCCTTCATATCGTCGTCATTTTTATTGTTATTATCATTGTTATTATTAGGCCCACTACTGCTTTTGCTATTCCTATTATTAGTAGTAGCAGCACTCTGGGATGACATTTGTTTCATCAAATTAAAAAGGGGAGTCAAGTGTGCTGGGATTCAGAAAAGAAGTATATGCGCTTACTGTGTGCACGTGCGTGCGTGTGTTTTCTGAGTTATCGTCATAACCCAAAAATGTAGGATAACCTTCGGACCATAAGCCACAAGTTGTGGGTCTCATTGACATTATTGATCATCAGTTCCGTTGACCCGAACATAGACGGAAAGGATTGGTTGATCCGGTTCCCGTATGTATAGCTATCATGTCATAGCTCTAATTAAAAGCAGCGACGTATGATACAATGATTACATCCTTATTCTCGCAGCGGGGAAGGGATATTTTGTTTTCCCTTTCAATTAGCGGCTGATTGGGCTTTTCAGGAGAGGTCATCTGTGAAATTTGAATTATACTGCACGCCTGGTGAGACCCAAGGTCTCCACCGCGGATATTCCTGGCAGAAACAAAGTTTTAATTTATTCAACCCTTTCACATATTTTGTAAAGTCTCACATTTACACATGTGCTGTGTGCCGTTATCATCTGAAATAAAAAAATGTTTTTAAACAAGTCACCGGTTTAGGCAGTGGTCGGGACATTAGGTTATGAGTCGCTGTCTTTCAGCACCTATAGCGCGCTCTCAATCAGCACCAGCAGACGGCGATGACAGGCTCCAATCTGCTCCGGCGATTTGATGTTCTCTCTTTATGCTTTTATGGATAATATCTGGTGATTTTAAAGAGCAAAATCTCTCGCAGCAGCCCACACGCCATGGACTTGAAGTAAGCCTGCAAAGGATCATCGCACGGCTCACTAACATTGTGTGTGTGTGTGTGTGTGTGTGTGTGTGTGTGTGTGTGTGTGTGTGTGTGTGTGTGTGTGTGTGTGCGCGCGCGCGCGCGTGTGTGTGTGTGTGTGCGCGCGTGTGTGTGTGTGTGTTCGTGCGTGAGAGAGAGAGAGAGAGAGAGAGAGAGAGAGAGAGAGAGAGAGAGAGAGAGAGAGAGAGAGAGAGAGAGAGAGAGAGAGAGAGAGAGAGAGAGAGAGAGAGAGAGAGAGAGAGAGAGAGAGAGACTGTTATATCAAACTATCTCAAATGAAAAAAGAGTTCTGGCCTGCTGCGACTTTGTGTTATGGCTTATGATTTATAGCCCTATACGCTGCTGATTCAGGTCAATTACGTATAGGCTATTCCTTATAGTGCTTAGGCTACTTCTTGTTCGGGCGAGTTACTTCGACTCGAAATGATCAAACATGAACAAAACATATTTAAAATATTTTCTGCAGACTTAAACTAGGGTCAAGCAGCAGTCGTATAGTTAAATAAAGGCATAATGCCCTTCAGTGAATTCACTGAACTAATGTAGTGAAACAGCCTCTTAACTGTCCACTTTGCAAATAGTGTAAGAGTGTCTAACACACATCCAACATAATATTTTGTTGGAAAGTCCTGAGAGGAGAGGCAAATATTTTCAGATTTGATGTTAAATTCGCTCTCCGTGTTAGTTTGCGGGGTTGACCCCCCTCTCACCCCCCCGCCTGCCAGTGGGTTCTGCTTTCACGGGCTCTGCGTCACCTGACCGAACGCCATGCAAATCACTCTGCTTCTAGAACGTCATTGGTCGCCCGGGGCTCATTTAACCGCTGTCAGGGCGCATCATATGGCCGCCGCTTTAACTAACTTCTCAACTCCGACAGAGAAAGTGTCTCAAAAGCGCATTCTGTCAACGTGGATGTGAACCAACCAGCAGAGAGGGGGTAAAGCACTGGAAAAAACACATTTATGCGACTTCTTCTTCTTCTTGGATTATGTGTTAGTTTGAATTTCACTCGTTTTTGGTGTAGTAGGATTGTTCTCTCGTGTGCACCTGCTCTGCCGGACTTGCGCGCCCCAATAGCCTACCCCACTTTTTTCAACGTTGATCGCGAAGTTTTGAAAACCGGGTGAATGTATAGCATGATGATGGAAACGGACCTCCACTCCCCTGGACCCCAAACGAACAATACTACGGGGGGGCAAACGGGGCCGAACGGTGGGTCCAAAGCGAACCAGGACCGAGTCAAGCGACCGATGAACGCGTTCATGGTGTGGTCCCGCGGCCAGCGGAGGAAGATGGCTCAGGAGAACCCCAAAATGCACAACTCTGAGATCAGCAAACGGCTGGGTGCCGAGTGGAAGGTGATGTCCGAGGCGGAGAAGCGTCCCTTCATTGACGAAGCGAAACGGTTGCGAGCCATGCACATGAAGGAGCACCCGGATTACAAGTACCGGCCGAGACGGAAGACCAAGACGCTTCTCAAAAAGGACAAATACTCTCTGGCCGGTGGTCTGCTCTCTGCTGGCGGGGGCGGCGGAGTGGGTCTGGGTATGAGTTCGTCCGGGGTGGGCCAGAGGTTAGAAAGCCCCGGGGGTCACGGGGGCTCTGCCAGCTCTGGCTACGCGCACATGAACGGCTGGGCGAACGGTGCCTACTCGGGCCAGGTGGCTGCGGCTGCTGCGGCCGCGGCGATGATGCAGGAGGCTCAGCTCGCCTACAGCCAGCACCCGGGCAGCGGGGCGCACCACCACCACTCACACCACCACCACCACCCGCACAACCCCCAGGCCATGCACCGTTATGACATGTCGACCCTCCAGTACAGCCCCATCTCGAACTCTCAGGGCTACATGAGCGCCTCTCCGTCCGGCTACGGCGGGATCACCTACACGCAGCACCAGAGCTCTGGCGTCTCCTCCTCGGCTGCCATGGGCACGTTAGGGTCGCTGGTGAAGTCGGAGCCAAGCGTAAGCCCCCCCGTTAGCACGCACTCTCGGGGTCCTTGCCCCGGAGACTTGAGAGAGATGATAAGCATGTATTTACCGACCGGAGAGCCGGGGGACCCTTCAGGGCAAAGTAGACTGCACGCCTTGCCGCAACATTACCAGAGTGCGACGGCTGGTGTGAACGGAACGGTTCCTTTAACACATATCTAGAATATTCATAAGACAACGGACACCAGACAAATTCATAACCAAATATTTACCTCTTTTTTAAAATGATCCTGAACTACCTGCATTTTGAGAATGTTTATGGTGTTCTTGTAAATCAAAGGTAAATAGCTTGTCCATTTCGCCTTTTTGAGTTCAGTGAAATTATATTACGCAAAAGATATGAGTTCAAATATAGGTCATTGTGTTATCATTTTGTCCACGTGTATCCACTTTTGAGGGCGACGCCAAATTTATAAACACATTTGGTTTAAAATCCTATAGTCTTATTATTTTGGGGTTACTGTAAGTTATTTAATATAAGTTAAGATGGTCTTTATAGTCATGCTAATTGCATGGTTTCATCATGGTTTTATATTTTCTCATTTGATAATTCCCCAAACGTGTAAACATGTGCGTTTACCATATGTCTATTAATTATCATAATCATATATTTTCATTGTGACATTTTCTGTAAATTGTGAATAATTCGAATATTTTGAAGACTGACGCGCAACAGCTATATTGTACAATTTAAGAAATGCATTTCTGCTAGTGAGAGGTCCTGATGCGCTGAAGTAAATTTTGAATAAATTTCACATTTATGTTGCTCTGATTATAAAACAAAGTGTAAGATTGATTATTTTTCTTATGTCTGCCAATGAGTTTTAGTCATGTGAAGTACACGGGGATTATTATAGGTGACCTAATACATTTACAAAACTCTTTGAGTATGTTGCAAAATGACCGACAGTAAGAACAGAGAAAATGCTATAGTTCTGAGAGCAATCTATAGATGTAACCTCACCAAACAAATGATTGAAATGTGTATAGCTTTTTATATTATTAATGTATATTGTTTGTTTAGCTGTCATAAAGGCTTCTCCCTTCAACAAGCTACTTTGGCTATGAAGTCACTTTTTTGGGTTGCCTAGATTGCAATCAAAGAGTAATTAAGGAACAAAAAAAGAAGTCGAGGTCTGGGCAACGGAGTATATTTATGCGTCTCAACTATATCATCTTTAGTCTTTGGTCGATTTAGAATTTTGCGTTTTATTACTTAATTCTTATGTAACTTGATTGGAGTGCAATCGTTGCGTAATACTCTGATTATTACTAAATGTTGGAAACCTAATTTCCTAACCTTGTTCTTATTAATGCAGCAGGCATTGATAATAGGCTACAATACCGTAGCAGAAACGTTTAATTAAGCTATTTTCTTTCATGTATCACTATAACAAGCCCATATTTGATGAATTATTCAACTGCAGCAACAATTATAACCTCATTTTTAGCCTGCCTGATATATACATAAATACATCCCTATAGCCCAACACAATAGAAGCAAGACTTTCTAGAGTTGCTAGACCTATTCTGACTGTTCAATTAGAGGTTTTCCTCTGAAAGTATTTGCAACAATAATACAACAAATGATATTAGAACAATTTATTAATCTGCTTAAGAGTTCGACCTAGTCGTTGTTATTTGAAAAGTGTATCACCACATGGCACAAAAGCATGTACATGGTCGGCCTACGCTCAAATATTGGACTTTTATGACCAACATCATTTGGAGAATTTTATATAGCCTACATGTAAATGAATATCAACTTTTAATACAGACCCACCCTGTGTTATCATGACTGTTTATCAACCTGTAGGCCTACCTGAATGAGGCTGTGGATAATTAGTAGAAAACAGTTTTGTATTGAATTTATTTTACCCCATATCCTACGATCCTGATCAATTATTTTTCTCACTGAATACATAAACTACACACAAGTAGATAATCCTTATAAGTACGAGCTGAGAGCTTTTTAATGGTCCATTTGGGAGAAAAGTGGTAACTTTGCTTTTTCGTTGTTATGGTGCAGGGGTCAAAGGTCAGTCTGTGTATTGATCCCTAGACAAAGCCTATGGCCATGAATAGGAAGCACTGCGGATCCAAAGGAAATCTCATTAGTCTGCGGTTGACAGACTCAGAATTTGTGTTATACTAGCAAGCACCTCGATGAACGCTTTCATGTTCATGTTTTTAACGATAAATTAGGGGGGGGGGTTCTTTTTTCTTTTTCTACCTAACTTCCATTTTACTCCAGTGGCTGAATTTCTCTTGCACATCTGTTCTGTATAGGACTTTAAGGAAGAATATACTTTCTTCCTTTCTCAAGCGCAGCACACAGGGAAGATAGTTTCACATTTCCATCCATTGTATTGAAGTACATCTGGAAAGTAGAGATGCTTATAGTAATTGACTTTATGTATGCAGGGAAATATTTTATTATTATGATGCTGATAGAGAAGGAAGATTGCAATATCATACAAATTAGGCCACGGTAGAACTGCGATGCTGACTGACTACTCTGCTGCAGGTATTCTCACTGTATTGTATGTTTTTAATTTTAAGTTTAGGTGTTTGACATTTCATCCCTTCCCTGTGTGCAATTTGGATGGCAAGTATTGTATAAAAGCAGGACAGAGAGTGAGAGAGGGAGATTGACAACATGTCAGAGTGTCTTCTCAACATGTCAGTCAGCATCGGATCACCATCTTTAGAAACTACTAAACTAGGTTAAGAGGATGAGCCTTTCTATCAATATTTGATGCAGATTCAGAATTGTTTGTTTTTAATATCCTCATACAGCAACTACCCCTCATTCACAGCAATGATGTCATTGCCACCCCAGGCCTCTCCACACTGTAACAAGTGACAATTGACAAGTGAGTGAGTCAGTGTGTGTGTGTGTGTGTGTGTGTGTGTGTGTGTGTGTGTGTGTGTGTGTGTGTGTGTGTGTGCGTGCGTGCGTGCGTGCGTGCGTGCGTGCGTGCGAGTGAGTGTGTGAGTGTGTGTGTGTGTGCGTGTGTCTCTTTAGTAATCAATTACCTTTTGTTCTAGTATAACTGTATAGAGGTTATAGGATCCCATGTCATCTTTAGATTGACTGAGGAGTTTTCACATGCTGCAGCATTGTGAAAACAATTGCAATACAGTTGGCACATTTCAGAATGTCGGCCTATTCCATTGCATGGGTTCTTGTGAAAGGATTGCCCATGAACTTGGTGCCTGGAGCATAGCTTTGCTAAATACTTTATGACATTTACCATAAGGCATGAAACGGTAGGCATATACACCCAACGAGACTGGTATAGACCAACATTTTCTATAAACATCTAAACAGGAGAAAAGGAGTGGCTGAAAGTGAGTTTGGTGTGACCCCCAAATCGACACAGATCCCCTGCAAAGAGAACTCCCTCCTACACAGTGGAGCGTATAGGATGGCCCGCTTAGTAGTTATTTGTATCTTATCTGCTGATGTAAAGCGACACAGATTAAACACTGAAAACCGGAGAGGCGGGGCGCGTTACGGCACATCGCCATCCTAAAAGAGGAGCGTTCTGGTAAATTTAACCCGAATAATTTACTGCTCAACGACATGGGGAAAGAGGAAGGGAGGGGTTGGGGTACAGGGGGTGGAGGTTTGGTTGGGGTTTGAGAAAAAGGGGAAGGTGGGGTGGTGATGGTGGGAGGAAGAGGAGGAGGGGTGTGTGTGTGTGTGTGTGTGTGTGTGTGGAGGGAGGGGGGGGGGGGTCCGACCAATAAATCTCTCTTGCACGCGATACTCTTATCTTGTAGCCACCGATATATTCCGCGCTAGGAAGCCATCAGCGCTGGCGCACACTCGGTGCTCGTAAAGCCCCGATCCCTTGCACTCGCTGTCCTAAATGGGGATAATTAGCGTCACTTTATCACGCCTCTGCATATTTTCTCCGTTCTCCCCCCTCAAAAAAAAACAGCCGAGCAGCCTGCTCTCGGTGCCCGCTCTGTCACAGAAGATTACGGAGACAGATTGCACAGAACGAATGTGCTGCGCGAGATTAGCGCGGAATAGAGAAAGCAACTGGGCCAATGAATTCCTCGCGAGGGCCTTATCGTGCAATTACACGTTGACATGTTTAACAATCTTGCTGCCTCTTAATCCTGCGGTCTTCCAGGAGCGAAGCACAGCGCTGCTGCTGTAGCCTATCTATCCACAGCGACTCACTGTACACTGGAGCACAGGCCTAATGCACCGAAACGCGGTGGCACAGCTGAAATAGGCCTATACAGAGAAAGTTCACATTTTGACTATTTTCTAACTTTTCCTTTCGACATTGTTTTCAACGTAAGGCAGTATCCCTCTCCCGACCCGCCACCCACCACACAGCAGAGATTATCCCCAAAGACATGGGAAACTTTTATGGTCTGGTTAATTGCAAACTCCGCCCTTGATCACAATGACAAACATCTGTGTTGAAAAGATAGAAAAGGCCCCTTTAATTAAATAAACTCAACACGGTCCACACTGTTACAATAACATGATATCTCACAAGCCCTTAGAAACAACTGACCTTATTGTAACAACTTGGGGACCGTTCAGAACAAATCGAAATCAAACTCTGAAACAATGTCAGTGATTTTAGGACAGGCCTGCTGGGGTTGTCACTGTCCGGAAAGTGATCATGAGGAACATGTTGCCTTTTTTGCCTCTATGCCTTGACTAGACCATTTGTTTAGACTTGGTTTTTGGACTCTTTTCCTCTCCTTTCCTCTCTTCTCTTTCACCCCCCTCTCCTCCTCGCCCCCCATCCCTCCTGCCTGGCGGTATAGCGAGGCCTGTGTGGGAGTGATTGTGAACATCACTGTTGGAATTTGGCAGGGGCCGCGGTTTGGAGAGCCGCCCCACGCTGACTCCTATTCAGCGGCCAGCACGCTGTGAGGTTGGGAAGTTTCAGTCAGCCGTACAACTCAATGCAAACCCCACAAAGGCGATTACAAGCCCCAGCGCATTCCTGAAGGGACCTATGACTGACGCAGGTGCGAGGGGGACCGAGGGAAACCCGTCAGAGAAACGACAAAAAACGGGACAGAAAACCACACAAAACCAAGCGCACCACGGGAAGTGGACATTTCGTGTGTATGGGGAAGAGAAGGGGTGAAGGGTGAGGAGGGGGGGGGATACGTTTAGAAGGATAAAAGTTTTTTTGTTGTTGTTTTTTTGCCAGCTCCGTCTGTCCATCAGTTTAGTGAAAGGAAGCGAATTTCTTCAGACAAAATTGACACATTCCCAAGGAAGGCAGTAGTCTGATTCATTTTCATCTTAAAATAAAAAATGTGTCCAATATGTCTTTTTGATTTGGCTAGAACACTCTAGACAAAACTCGTCTATTTCTCCCTCCTTTGGAAAAGGCAAAATGGTTCACGGGGTTAACACGTTGCTTATAGAGAAAATACCCTCTCATTGCGACCAAGCCTTTGGTCTCTATCATCGAGACAGACGGTATATTTGATTAGAGCAGCGCCTAACTATCAATTACCGAGGAGAAACAGAGGGTCCCCGAGGAGCAGTAATCAGCACGCCGGCAGCCCGCGGACCTCTCATTTCCCACCACTGCATCATCATAGAGGCACGCTGGAACGCATGAAAATGAACCCCGCGTGAAAACGAACTGTCATTCATTGCAAACTTACCCAAATAGGCCAAAGCTTAACCTTATATTAACCGCACTATATTCCGCTGTGAATTATAGCAGCACAGGTCTCCGTCTACAAAAGGGGTAGGCCGACTTGTTATTTGTTCCACGAATATGCCTTTCGCGTTTGTAGCATATTCAATACTAGAGTTCATAAAAGGCAGAATATTTTCTGTGAATACGACTTTTCAAAATTTCTTGGTGTGTGCGTCTGCGTGCGTTCGTGTGTGTGTGTGTGTGTGTTCGTGTGCGTGTGTGTGTGTGTGTGTGTGTGTGTGTGTGTGTGTGTGTGTGTTCGTGCGTGCGTGCGTGCGTTGGCCTATACTCATTCCGCTCTTGCGTAATTGGACTACTCTCTCCTCTGTCGTCCTTACCTGAATGTTGCCCCCCGAGTGAGAGGGGGACAAAAGCGGCCCCTCGCAGCACTGAAGACGGCCAGTCAGGCTGAACGGACTATGCAAATGATGCTGAAAATGGCTAGGGGGGTCGATCTGCACAGAAATGGTAGCTGCAAGTCATGATTCTCGCTCGAAACCAACATGCGCTTCACTCTGAAACAGTTTTCAACTATCAAACGTCAACCCCCAAAAGTTGTGTCTCTCCCCTGAACCCTGTCCAACTGCTACCGGCCCTATTCCATACCCGTCAACGTCATGGCCTACAATGTAGCCTTTAAGCAGCCTACACGCTTTTATAGTGCAGTGTATTGTAGTGTGCAATGGGAATTCCTAATCGTAAGAACTATAAACGATAAAGAACGATAAAGTTGGTCTATTTGACCGTTTCATCAATTCGACCAATTTTGTAGCCCACCTCTCCCCTCCGGCACGTCGCCTATGTATGCTGTAATGCACGCAGCGGGTCATTAACCCTGCATGGCCAATCTACGTAAGAGCTGTCCAGTCCTGAAATAACGTTATTTCAGCACCTAGAAA
>NC_137677.1:51391378-51393878 GCF_963989245.1 Nansenia antarctica | reverse complement strand
ACTAACTGACTGACTAACTGACTAACTGACTGACTGACTAACTGACTGACTGACTGACTGACTGACTAACTGACTAACTGACTGACTGACTGACTGACTGAAATAAACTGGCTGACTGACTAACTGACTGACTAACTGACTGACTGACTAACTGACTGACTGACTGACTAACTGACTGACTGACTGACTGACTGACTGACTGACTAACTGACTGACTGACTAACTGACTGACTGACTGACTAACTGACTGACTGACTGACTGACTAACTGACTGACTGACTGAAATAAACTGACTGACTAACTGACTGACTGACTAACTGACTGACTGACTGACTGACTGACTAACTGATTGACTGACTGTCTGACTAACTGACTGACTGACTGACTGACTGACTGACTGACTGACTGACTAACTGACTGACTGACTGACTAACTGACTGACTGACTAACTGACTGACTGACTGACTGACAGACTGACTGACTAACTGACTGACTGACTGAAATAAACTGGCTGAATGACTAACTGATTGACTGACTGACTGACTAACTGATTGACTGACTGTCTGACTAACTGACTGACTGACTGACTGACTGACTGACTAACTGACTGACTGACTGACTGACTGACTGACTAACTGACTGACTGACTGACTGACAGACTGACTGACTGACTGACTAACTGACTGACTGGCTGACTGACTGACTAACTGACTAACTGACTGACTGACTGACTGACTGACTGACTAACTGACTGAATAACTGACTGACTAACTGACTGACTAACTGACTGAATAACTGACTGACTGACTAACTGACTGACTAACTGACTGACTGACTGACTAACTGACTGACTGACTGACTAACTGACTGAATAACTGACTGACTAACTGACTGACTAACTGACTGAATAACTGACTGACTGACTAACTGACTGACTAACTGACTGACTAACTGACTGACTGACTGACTAACTGACTGACTGACTGACTAACTGACTGACTGACTGACTGACTAACTGACTGACTGACTAACTGACTGACTGCCTGACTGACTGCCTGACTGACTGACTAACTGACTGACTGACTAACTGACTAACTGACTGACTGACTGACTGACTAACTGACTGACTAACTGACTGAATAACTGACTGACTGACTAACTGACTGACTGACTGACTAACTGACTGACTGACTGACTAACTGACTGACTGACTGACTGACTGACTGACTAACTGACTGACTAACTGACTGACTGACTGACTGACTAACTGACTGACTGACTGACTAACTGACTAACTGACTGACTGACTGACTAACTGACTGACTGACTGACTGACTAACTGACTGACTAACTGACTGACTGACTAACTGACTGACTGACTGACTAACTGACTAACTGACTGACTGACTGACAGACTAACTGACTGACTGACTGACTGACTAACTGACTGAGTGACGACTGACTGACTGACTAACTGACTGACTAACTAACTGACTGACTGACTGACTGACTGACTAACTAACCGACTGACTGACTGACTAACTGACTGACTGACTAACTGACTGACTGACTGACTAACTGACTGACTAACTAACTGACTGACTAAGTAACTGACTGACTGACCGACTGACTAACTGACTGACTGACTGACTGACTGACTGACTGACTAACTGACTGACTGACAGACTGACTAACTGACTGACTAACTGACTGACTGACTGACTAACTGACTGACTGACTGACTGACTGACTGACTGACTGAATAACTGACTGACTGACTGACTGACTAACTGACTGACTAACTGACTGACTGACTGACTGACTGACAGACTGACTAACTGACTAACTGACTGACTGACTGACTGACTAACTGACTGAGTGACGACTGACTGACTAACTGACTGACTGACTGACTAACTAACTGACTGACTGACTGACTGACTAACTGACTGACTGACTGACTGACTGACTAACTAACTGACTGACTAACTAACTGACTGACTGACTGACTGACTGACTGACTGACTGACTGACTGTCTGACTGACCTTTGTAACAGCGGTGTGATGGCAGCGGTTCAGGGACCGCACTCGCACGATGGCTTCCCTTTCCTGAGACGGGACCGGCTTGTGTTCGCCTCCCCTGAGCGGACGCCTAGGACTTATCTCCACAGGCCAAGGAGGGGGTCATGTTCTACCCTGCTCTATTCTATTCTTGTATTGAGTTATAGGCACCAAAAGGCAATTCGGTATTCAATGTAGTCTCTGCCGTATGGAACGGAGGGTACACACAACGTCGTATTTGAAGATATGCTGGTGTGTCTCTTCAGGTGAGCAGCCCAGATAGGAACTCCAGGGAGACTAGAGGCTGACGCACGTCTGTTTGAATCCCCTCCTCAGGCGTCTCGTCTCAGGTGGAGTGTAACTGGATGCTGCCTGTTTGTGGAACACAAGGCACTTGACCGAGGGCCAGAGCTGCCCCGCCTTCCTCCCCCCATTCATC
>NC_137677.1:51387920-51391178 GCF_963989245.1 Nansenia antarctica | reverse complement strand
TCCAGCCTCTCCGCCCCCCCCCCCCCACCCCCCTTCCTCCCCCTTATCCACCTGTTCAGGTTACACCTCACCCCTCCCTCACTTGTGCTCTCTGAGCTGGGGCTGGCTGGCAGGCGTGGGGACATTAGTGTGTGGTTGTGTGTGTGTGTGTGTGTGTGTGTGTGTGAGTTTGGATGGTAGGGTGGTGCGGAAGTGGGTGGGTGTGTGTGTGTTTATTATGAGTATGAGTGTGAAGGCAAGGGACAGACTCTCAAATGTACCTGTGTGTGTGTGTGCCCGCGCAAGAGAGAGAGAGAGAGAGAGAGAGAAAGGGAGAGAGAGAGAAAGAGCAAGGGAGAGAGAGAGAGAAAGAGAGAGGGAGAGAGAGAGAAAGAGAGAGGGAGAGAGAGTGTGCGCGGCCATCTGAGAGTCCCTCCGCGGGCAGGTGAAGGACTCAGGGGTGTTGTGTGTGTGTGTGTGTGTGTGTGTGTGTGTGGGCTGGGCAGCTGGGTCCTGTAACTGGGCCTGTGTGTGTTGGCTCTGCTCTGTGACTGGGCTAGCTGAGGCGTGGAGGCGGCTGCCTTTCAACCACGGATCTCCTCAGAGCTCCTCGTCTGATCAGACTGGGCCTGCGCTGCATGGCTGCTGGGGGGGGGGTCACACCACCCAGACCCAGGGTCAAACGGCTAATGAGAGACCCCCTCATCCCCACCCTCCACCCCACCCCCACCCCATCCCTCACGCAACTCTGTACAAGAGGTAGAACAAGGGGAAGAAAAATAGACCAAAATATCGAGTGAAATTGTCATGGGAGGAAGTGAAAAAAAGGAGAGAGAAAGTAAAAGAGACACAAAGAAACAGCAGGAAAGAGAGAGAGTTGAGTGAGAGGAGGAGAAGGAGGAGAGGAGGAGGAGGAGGAGGAGGAGGAGGATAGGGCAGGGAAGAGGCTCTAGTTTCTCGGGTCACAATCAACCCCAACCAGCCCCTAGCAGAAGGTGTAACCAAAGAGCCAACAGGTTAATTTGTGGATGTGAGTTGGTGTTTTGTTTTGATCTCTCTCTCTCTTTCTCTCTCCCCTTCTCTCTCTCTCCTTTCCCTCACCTCCCTAACTCTTTCTATCTCCTGCTTTCTGTGATGGGTGAGTGACACCCATAACACCCTTTTCCCTGCCTCTGTAATGCTCGTGGAAGGGGGCAGCAACCCCCTTGGCTAGACCCACCCTCCTGGTGCCCCCCAGGGTGTAGTCTTAGTGAAGAGCCCTGGACCTAGTGACGTCCCTACTGTGCTTGACCTTTGCTGCGGCCGTTGATTGAGGAAACGTTTGAAGGCTGCATGCTGCACACTGAGACATACCCCGGGAGAGAGAAGCAGGCACACAGCAGCACCAGTCCACGGAGCAGGGGCTTCGATGGCTTCAACACACACCATCAACACCTAACACGCACACACACACACACACGCGTGAAATCGAAAGAAATGCAGAGACTACACTGCACGGAATCCTTGCCCGTTGTTCGATTAGTATCCTACTAATTCATCATTCATCACTAGACCATGTGACTAAGCTATACTCCGGACTGAGATAAGCCGCAGGGGGGCTGTGGCGCAGGAGGTAGAGCCGGCGTCTAATGATCGCAAGGTCGGCAGATCGTCGGTTCGAACCCCGTCCCTGGCCACATGTCGAGGTGTCCTCGGGCAAGACACTGAACCCCAAATTGCTCCCAATGAGTGCGCCGGCCGGCGCCTTGCACGGCCTGTCGCCATTGGTGTGTGAATGTGTGTGTGTGAATGGGGTGAATGAGAGGCTGTTGTAAAGCGCTTTGGAGTAAGGCGCTATTATAAGTCTGTCCGTTTACCATGTAGATAATGATATGCAGGTCACCCTGTCCCCCGTCCCCCGTCCCCCCAGGGCCAACGGGAAATCAGGCACACTGCGGCGTCCGCTGACATCAAACAAAGCGCTGACCACTACAACTGAATCGAATCAAGCCCTGAGCTGAGCTCCTTTCTACCCTCGAATCAACGCTTTTGGAGGTACCCCCTCGTTTTAACGGCCTCCCGATGTGCTTTTTACTCTCGTACGGTTTAGTTCTCCACAATTAGCGGCCAATTTCCCTGGACTATCTGCGCTGTTCCATTTCGTAGCGTGTCGAGTGCCCTCTGAGGCTGATTTGTGTTATAGTTTCTCCAGTATCCCACAAACTTAAAGAATGACCGGGTGATTTCTGTCGGCAGGCTTTCTCTTGGCCTCGTTGAATGACTCCGTGCAGAGGAACACACACCGCTCACACAGGCGTTTAGAATTGAAATTTGTCAGGTGGGTTTATGCATGCGTGTGTGTGCGTGAGTGTGTGTGTGAGAGAGAGAGAGAGAGAGAGAGAGAGAGAGAGAGAGAGAGAGAGAGAGAGAGAGAGAGAGAGAGAGAGAGAGAGAGAGATAGAGAGAGAGAGAGAGAGAGAGAGAGAGAGAAAGAGAGAAAGAGAGAAAGAGAGAGAGAGAGAGAGAGAGAGAGAGAGAGAGAGAGAGAGAGAGAGAGAGAGAGAGAGAGAGAGAGTAGGGTAGAGACATGAATGGAAGCAAACTCTGATGTGGGCATACATACAGTATGTGGTAACACTGCCCTCTTTTGAGTGTGCTGCTCTGTATCTGCAACGCACTGCTAGAAATGATGATGAGAGAAAAATAGAAACATTGAAACACAAAGGCTTATGAGAGACCAGCAGAACACAATCCAATTGCTTCAATAAGTGTGCGACGTTCAAACGATTCTCAATTGGCATCAAACGACTATCAACAACGGGTATCCTGTGGCGTCTCTGATTCTGTCCTATAATGTCCACATTTTTCACAGCAGCATTTGCATTTGGCTAACAACGATCGTCAACGACGTCAACAACCCCCCTGGTGGTGAGTACGGGTATTACGGAGGGAAGTGTAGAGAGGCTTGTTTTGAAAGTGGACTCCTCTGTGGTTTTTACGACTTGGCCTATCACCATGTCACTGTCTGTCTGTCTGCTGTTCTCTGGGGCGTGTCACATGTCACATGTCACATGTCACAGGACAGAAAGGGACGGTGTTCGATGTTCTCTACGGTGGCTGCTCCAGAAGACCGTCGGGACGGAAGGCTGAAGGCTGAACTTCTGCTCAACCCTGTCCTCACTCCTCCTCCCCTGATCTTCACTATCTCCTCTCCTCCATTACCGCCTTCTCTCCATTCTCTGAGGGGCCGCAGGACACAAATATAGCTGTTTGTTTTCACCTCTGCATCTCTCCATCTCC
>NC_137677.1:51382920-51385420 GCF_963989245.1 Nansenia antarctica | reverse complement strand
ATCCATCCATCCATCCATCCATCCATCCATCCATCCATCCATCCATGTGCTGTCAACCCTACCCAGGTAGTGCAGTTTTCAACTATTGTTGCCAGTCAGTGTTTTTCCTGGAAGGAATCCATGCCTTTTCTGAGGTTTCCTAACCCTAACCCTCCCCTGAGCCCCCCCCCCCAACCACAGTGGCGCCACCTCGCTCCCTCCCCTGAGCCCCCCTAACCACAGTGCGATGTGCACAGCGGGGGTCCCCGGGAGTCAAAGGATGTCACACTGTAACAAGCTGCTTCGGCAGAGCTATACTACAGTAAGAACAAAGACACAGCTCCTTGCTTGTGTGTGTGTGTGTGTGTGTGTGTGTGTGTGAGTGTATGTGTGAGAGAGAGAGTATGGTAATGATACTGGCTGGGGTTAGAAGGTTCAGGGGGTACTCATGTCACCCTACAGGGGGTCCAAATTGGGACGTCACATTTTGCCCAAGGAATAAATTGGTTTCTTTGCTTTAAATGTCCCCACTTTTGAGTGGCATAGGCTGCCCTGTTAAAGTGGAATAAGGTGGGATTTCTATGGAGGGGTGACACTTGGGTTGAAGACAACATCTGTGAGAAATCTGGCTCTACTCACATTAAGGCAAAGCAAGGCAAGGCAAGTTTATTTGTATAGCATACTTCATACAACATAGGCAATTTAAAATGTTTTACATACAGCATTACAGTTTTTTACGGTCGCTAAGTCACAGTGTTCAATACTGAAGTCACAGAGTCACAACTCTTCATACAGTCAGCAAAGCAGAAGTCCATGTGGGCCAAACTGTGACTCTTACTCTGTGATTTGTGCATTGCTTTCATACAAAATGCATTCAATGACCACGTTCTCCAAAATCCATAGCACTTCTCTCATTCAAACTCCCCCACCTGCAAAACACTATGTATTTGCAACACATTTTTTCATTGTTACAGTAACGTACTGTGTTCAAAACTCTGAAGAACATGTTCTAAACAGAATGATTTGGTGCATTTTTGCAGTAATCATATTCCTATCATATATGACAGAAAGCTCGCAATAAACAGTTTTTTTGCACAGTGTTTGAGTGTGCAGATGCTGTTATTTTGCACTCTATTGATACTCTTCAGTTCCAGCACCTCAGCAAAGTCTGATAACGGATGAGCGGTGGTATTTTCACTATTTGCAGTAATCATATTGAAATGTCTAGAAAATATTAGCAGAATATATACAATGAAATTAAATAGACTAGATGCATTGCCAGGGAAGACATTAGATGTGACCAGATGCAGACCAGAGGGTGAACCAAAACCCTCAGAAGTGAGACATTTTTGGTGTAATTGCTATTGTATTGTAGCCCTGGAATTTCTGTTTTTCTTTTTTGTTTGAACTTTGTATCTTCCACTTTATTTTCCACTTTTCCTTTTACACAAGTGTAGTGTACTTTGAAGTAAATGTACCGTAATTTACTTTCTGCAAAGATACTGAAAAAAACAATACACTAAAGGATAGAAGCAAATTGCGGCATTTCTGATTCATTCTTGTTGCCTAATACTTTACAGTTGTACAGTCAACTATTCTGTCCATGATTACTATAAATCAAACCATTTGTATATTGAAATATTCATTCTTGTGAAAATCATTCAAACTATGTAATGCTCCCTGTTGTTAGTGTTTTGTAAGTCAGAATGTTATGAAAGACTGTGAATGCTTTCTGAGTGAACATTGTTGCCAGTGTATGGTTGAACGAGCTTCTTTTGAGACATGAATGAAGTGATTGGCCAACATGCATGTTAGTAATGCAGACTGTATGAAGAGTTGTGACTCTGTGACTTCAGTATTGAACACAATACAGGAAAATACAGTAAGAGGAGGATAGTAAGAAAATAAAAATTACAAGAAGGTATAATGTATATACAGTATATATAGAAAATAAATAGAGAAACATTTACCAAGATAATAAATAGAGAAGTGTTAGTGTTTAGTGTGTTAGTGTTAGTGCACAGTACATAGATAGACTGTCATTGGCATGCAATGTAAAAATTACAGTGGCCTCTGTCACATGGGACAGCCACCATTTTAAAGGCCATATTTTTTTCATTTCATTTAAATTTTTTAATTTTAATTTTCTTTTTATTCATCTTTTTGTACCCACACAGGTTTTAGCTGCCCCTGTCACTGTACAATCTTGTATATGAACACAGTACATTTACTCAGATCATGAAAGTATTACTTTTCATTATATCACTAATCTGAAAAGTGTGAGTATGTGTCAGCGAAATATAGACTTCTGTGTGTGTGTGTGTGTGTGTGTGTGTGTGTGTGTGTGTGTGTCATTAACTGGCCTGCCAGATCAAACTTGTTCTATATAATCAATCACCCAACAAACGTATTCGCAAGGTTTATGTCAAATACATAATGTATAATTTATGTCACATACCTCCGCAGAAAGTAGGCAACATTAGGTGTATTGTGTGTGTGCGTGTGTGTGTGTGTGTGTGTG